>NC_089682.1:6423798-6729736 GCF_031753505.1 Anomalospiza imberbis
CTTCTCAGGCCAGTTTGAACAGAATGCATTTAGGGATGCACAAAGAAATTATATTTCCATTTAAGTATAAAAAAAATGAAGCTTTCATTTCAGTCTTTGGTTTTATTTTTAGTCTATTATTTATATTCCTTCACAAAGGCAATGAATCAGCAAAAGCTGTCCTGGCCCTACAAAATACAAAAATTGTCTCCAGTAATTTGCAGAGGTGTCGAGCCCAACATTCCTCACTGGACAGTTTGCTGAATGTAACCTGGTGCTGCTCTTCCCAAAGGGTCATAAATAATGTTTTCACTGGAAGTTCAGGAGGCTTCTTGACTTTAAGACTCTCCCATATTCATATCAAGCTAATCTCTGTTCTGTGTTCTTGTGTTCCATAATATAAGTGAAAGCAAGCAACATCCGTGTTCCCAGCTATGGTTTCTGGCTGATATTTTTTCCAGAAACAAATTCAGGCAGTCAAATCCCAGCACTCCCCCCCAGTTCAATTTGTAAAAATACAATTTTATGCTTTCAAGGTTGGATTGCAATTTCTTGGTATTTTACCTATGTTTTGAACCATGATCAAGAAATGATAAATTGATCTCATCTGCAGTACCATCAGTCTAAAATGTTATAATAACTTTGGCTAATTATTTAAATTGATTGCAAACAATTCTAATGAGACCTTTTTATGTGAATTTATTTTTAAATGATACGTAATTATCTTAAATTGGGACAAGTGTTTAAGCTGGCAAGCAAACTAATTGAGACAAATGTCTCAAAGCCATGATCTCTTGTCTAGGCGAGGAAATGTTGAAGTAAGACTGACAGTGGATAAAATGATAGGATTTGTAGAACTTATTTATACAGGGAGTCTGTAACATGTCAAATCAGTCAAGCAAGTATGCTCTTTCTAGGCTGACTATGGATCCAAAACAGAAGTCTGTGCTTCAGAAATATTCGGTTTAAAAATTCTGATTCTTTATGCATTTTATGGACTTTGAGTAGAACTGGATCAAAATTTCCATGGAGAGCAGTTCCAGCACCAGTGATCCATCCGTGAAGCTGGGTGCTAGCATCGATCAGGCTGTGTCGCAAGTATTGTGAAACTGCAATATTTGTTTTGAAAAGGCACAGATCCTGAGGCTCGAGAGCCTCAGCCACTTTATTTTTGATTAACAAACTATTTCTAGCACTGAAGCATGAACTTTTTTAGTCTGTACAAAACACCTTGACTTATTAATGGAAAATTATAATTAGACTCAATTTTGTGTTTTCTCTTTTAGATATTTGTAGGGCAGAGGTGGCATTTAATTAGGGAAGAAAGAGACCAGGGTTTTGCACTCTTAACCTACCAAGCCGTGGTGCTTCCCTGCAGAAATCTCTCACGTCTCCCATGTACCAGGCAGCAGCATATGAGCCCATGTTCTTCCTGCTCAGATGACCAGCTGGGTAACAGTTAATCCTGACATTTTAAATAGAACTGACAATTCAACAATAGTTGCTACAGCTGTGAGGGAGTTCATTACGCCAAGGGACTGCATCTACAATGCACAATGGAAGTGAATCTGGGGAGGATTTGAATAAAAAGGAGCTGAGCAGTTTGGAGGGGAAATGTGGAAGATTAAATAGAGTCAAGAGCATGGAGGCTGCCTTTGTATAAATATGAACATATGAAAAGAGGTTGTGGATGGAACTGAATTTCACCAGGGAGGTGGGGTCCCCATGCACAGCCTCTGTGGGCTGAGCTTCCCTATCTGACCTGGATGTTGCCAAAGTGCAGCACGGAGTGAGGAAGCTTCAGACAGAGCTGTGGTACAGAGGAGAAGCTCAGGAGGCCAAATCAACCACCCAAATAAATAAAAAGAGTATTGGACACCTATAAAGAACACATATTATAATTATTTTTCCTTCATTTAATGGATCCTAGAAGACAAAGTCTTTGTTCAGGATGATCTGTCAAGGTAGATTCCAAGCGTGCTGTATCGACATCCTCAGAAACCCTTGCCTAGATGTTGGTTGATTACTAATATTAAGAAAGGTGGGCAGACAGTACTGGGCTGCAGGCTGAAAAACACAATTCAAAACTGCATAAAAATGTGTGTTAGGCTACTGGGTGAGCTGTGCAGTACCCTGGTGTTGTGTGACCCAGCCTAAGGAGAGATGCATGAAACAAACCTGCATGTAGAGTCCTTAGAAGGCAAGGAGCACATGAAACCACATCAAGGCCTCTGTGAGCTCCTTCTCAAATGTTAACAGGCAGCTTCCTTAAAGAGCAGTGGCAATGATGAGAGAGACAGAGACAGAGAATGTAATTGGCTGGAAATAATTTTACTGCCAGAATGCTCTTTTGAACTGCTTGCTATAGCTTTCCAGCAAGTTATTTGCAATTTCAGCCCGTGTTTAGCAAAGTTTCATTTGAGACAAACAAACAAACAAACAAACCCCCAAAACCAAAAAACAAAACCAAACAAAAAAATAAAGGGGCAGCTATAATCCTATGTGTCTGCTAAGAAAATAGTACTAGCTGACAAGAGGAAAATATGACTTGGCCAGCAGTCTTAACAGCTTTTGATCTTTTGGAAAAACTTAGACTGGAGGAAAAGAGAGGGAGTGTGTGAAAGGTGTCTGATGGTGTGTTGCTGGAGCGGGGAGGGATGAGTGGGTTGTAGTAGTTGTTTTTAAATAGTATTAATAAAATGTTTGCAAAAAGGACTCGCATGCTGGTGATATCCTTCCTGAGCTAAAAGGAAGACAGAAGAGAAGCCAGTCCCACCTGCAGCCCATCAGCTCCCATCACAGCTGTTGGGATAAGAGGGATACAGGGAGGTAGTCTCAGGTGAGATGCTGAAGATGAGACCCTTGGAAGCATCACAGTGGCCTGGCTTCAAAACTGGTGGTGCACCACAAGCCCTGGAATTGTTTCACACCTCTGGCATGGAGTTTGTTCCCACAAAGCGGGAAAAAAAAATCACAGAATGACGTGGGTTGGAAGGGACCTTAAAGATCCTCCAGTTCCAGCCTCCCTGCCATGGGCAGAGATTGAGTGGTCATGGTGCCCTGTGGCTCCTGGGAAGTAATCTCAGAAACAGTTTTCTCAGAAATAATCTGAGAAGTAGTTTTGGATCAGCCAGGACCATGCTTTGATTAGGCACAGTAGTATTGTTTGAAAAACCTGGCAACACACTGGCCATGGCTGATATTAAGAGAACCTGAAAAATTATGAGAGAGGCCCTCATACATGTTTTTTTTTTCATTGTTCTTTATGCAATCCAGTGCCTTCAGAGAGTAGCTGTGCTGTTTGTTTATTATTGTCATTAGCTTTTATTAGATTCAATGCAACTTACCTCAGAGTCCCTCTGTGTTTCAGTTTCTGTTTTGACACTATTATTTGTACTGAGGGAAATTTCAATATATTGTAGAAATTATTGTGAAGTAAATTATTATATGATAAATTATTAAAATTTCTTATATAGTATTTTAATAAAAATTACCAATTGTTGAAAACATATTAAATGCAGATACTTCTGCAGCTGGCTGAGGGGAGTCCAAGCAATTCAAGCAGCTATGAAATGTTTATATTAGTGCTATCTATAGGAAAATGGAGGATTTTTTTAACACAAACTAAGCAACACCTTGATTGAGATACGGTCTTGAGGTGAAGATCTGTAGCAGTTCTAGCAATTGGTTGACTCTTCATCTATCTACCACGGGAGCTAAAGCAATTTCTTTTGATAAATGTGAAAATGCTGTAGAGCTGAATGACACTTGTTTGCTGTGCAATTAAACTGTTAAGGTCGACATTTCAATTACCATCATTAGCCCTCAGCCTGAGCACCCCACCGAGAGGGATGGCATCAGTTTACAACCACACAGAGCGCCCCGGCTCCAGGCTCTCTGAGGAGCTGGGCATAGCTCCCTGTGCTGGTCTCCCGTTCACCCGGTGTCTGGAAGGTTGCTCCCATCCCCAGACAGGCTGGAAATGATGGTTTAGTTCCCAGTACAGCCCCACTTTTTCCCACTGCAAGCCAATTTCAACAATTTCATGTGCTGAGAGCTGTGATGGCTGCTTGCACTCACTGCATTTCTTCAAGTGAAACCCATGTCCTCCTGTTGTCAACTTCTGCCCCACACTCACTGGAAGCTTTCTCACCCTTCCTCACCTGTACTCTTTTCCCAAACTTTCTTTGCTTTCATATCTTGTTGCACAAGTGCCACACCAGAGCCCTGTCCTGCTTCAGAGCCCTGTGAGGCTGCTGCCTCTGGGACGGGACCTGCTGCATCTGCTGAGGGCAATGAGGGTGTGACAGACACACAGCCAGGAATTTTTGTCTCTTTTTTGCCCTGAGCCACTGTCCCTCCCCAGTTCCACCCTGGCATTTCCATGACCACATCCCCTGGTCGAGCAAGGCACCAGTGACAAGGGTGATACTGAAGGAGGGGGAAGAGCAGCCAGCTGAGAGGGGAAGGTGGCACATTCAAAGCAGAGCTGGCAGTTTTGTAAAGCTGACACCAGCAGTGCCAGTGCCCAGGTGGATTACCCAATACACCTCAAAGGTTTCATCAGGAGAAGGCAAGATACTCTGGTTTCAAGAATGGAAAATTTGGAATAGTTCTGTCCTGTATGGGGAGATAGTTCAACCTCGAACCAGATTTTTGTAGGGTACCTCTCATTTGTGCATCATCTCTGAAGTTACTCCCTGACTCACACCCAGTCTAAGTGCTCTAAATGCAGTTATGAAGGTGTCGTGCTCACAGGAGCCAGAGGATGGATGGATCTTCCCAAACCTGCAGGCAGAGCAGTGCAGAGGTCTCAGGGGGCTGCAAAACCTCTTCATTTAGGATGCCTGGCACTCTTCTTTCTCTGTAGCTTTTCTTTTGTAGTTCCCCTTCTGCACGGGTGGGATGAGAACAGACTGCCTAGATTCTGTGTGCGTTTCACCGGAGATGGGTTGGGCCTTTTGGGAGATTTAACCGCATTATCATTGCAGACAGCTCCTTATTGTGCAAGGTCACCAATCCAGATCTCTTCACCACCAACTGTGGGGTGAAGAGATGCCCAGCATGAACCCCTGTGGTTCTGGCCGGTCTCCTCACTCCAGCTCAAAGCTGACCACGGATGAACAGTGGAACCATGACATGACCATGGAGAACTCCACCCTGTGCTTCCAATTCCTGCATTATCCCAGGCCCTGATCCCAGGGAAGAGGGAATTGATTGAAGCCCAGAATTGCACTACAAGCATTGCATTGGCAGGCTTGCTAGTGTGGAGTATAAAATTAAAAGTGGCAATAACATTTTTTTTTCTTTTACTTTATGAGCATTTCTAGTTTTTTAGTCTGGCAAAACTGATGCAGAGATAAGGTGACTTATACAATGTCACTCACCCAGCAAGTATCAGTCAAAATAGAGACTAAGTAGCCAGAATCCCTTTATAAGCAGCTTTCATCTCATATTTTGGCCTGACTTAGCATCATCTCACATCCCAAGGACTTTTAAGTGAATACTGTCTTCAGCAATGCATGACAGTGACTGCATGACATTTCCCAGACTCCTGAAAACTTAATACAGGAATACAGTGGTGATTCTGATGTGCTTTTGCGTGCACATCAAATCAAACCTCACCTTAGCACACAGGCACATTACAATGTCAGCTTTATCCCCATCATAACTCTGTTGGCTCTAACGGAGCGGCACCAGAAACGAGGTTTGGCTGTGAAACGCTAAAGCAAGTTTCAGGAACAGGCTTTTCAGCCCATGTGCCACTATTTTCCACAATGGCAAGAAGTACATTATTCAGTGAATGAAATAGAAACACTGACAGTCTGAGTGTGATGTTGAAGAAAGTAGTTTTTTCTTCATGTGTTGAAGGAAAATGAACTGGCTGTGTTTAAATATGTGGCCAAGCATATGTGATGAGTAACATATAAAATGACTCAAGAAAAAAACCAGGACATTTTCAGCATTGCTGGGAGCCATGCTTTTAGACCAGAATTCATAGTAAATCCGGATGGTGGGACTTTTTTGGTTTGACTTTTTAAAAAAATTTAAATCCAACTCAGGTTTATCAGAACATGGCAGAAAAAATTCCTGTCCACAGCATTTTTCCCTGTGGGGAAGGTCATAGTGGCAGAAATTTCACAAGGACAACTGGCATCATCCTGTCCACAGCATTTTTCCCTGAGGTGGAGGTCATGATGGCAGAAATTTCACAAGGAAAACTGGCACCAGGACATTTCCACCTTTCAGTTGGTTTTGGGCCAAAATAGTAATTGATTTTTCACTTTCTGCTGGAGATTGTAAATAGCCATAGTGCCTTTTTTTTCCTGCAAGTTTTTTTTCATTAGTATGGCACTAATAAGCTACAACAGAACTACTTCTGATCAAATTTTAATTTCTTCATTTTATCGTTAAATGTAATAATTTATATTTGGCACATTCAATCAAATTTGTTCTCAGATAAGTTATTTTAATGAAATATAAAATAAATGACAAAGAAGATTGGAGGATTTCTTGAGTACTACTGAGTAGTAAAACCGAAGCAAATTGGTCAATGAGTATTCGATTCCTTTATTTAAATGCCTACAGAGAAACAGGTAAACAAAAATATATTTGACAGTGAGTATGTCCAGTGGAAGCATTTCCTTGTATTTTACTTTATAGTGGCTAAACATTAAGTCAAGCCTTTAAGTTGAATTTAATGTATTAAAGCAATAACAATCAAGGCACAAGGCATTTCCAGGGAATTAATGACTGACTGGGAGAGTTGATGGGCCAATGTGAAGCTGAGGGCCATTAACCTTGGCTAGTCATTAATTTCCCTGAAAATTCCCTGTGCTGAAGTTGCTAGTGCTTTTCATAATCTTCTTATCTGCTAAGTGTAAATAGAAACATTTTCTCTCATGTCCAAGAAATTTTTAAAAATAATCCATAGGATGGAGCTAAGCAGCAGTGTGGCTCCAGATGTCCCTTCCGAACCCAGCCACTCCGTGAGTCTGGGAAAACCAGAGAGTTTCGACAACAGAAAAGATTCTTTCAGGAAATTCTTATGAGGAAATGCTGAATTTCCAACATTTTCTAAAGGCCCTGCATGGCAGCAGGCTCATGACATCGGATCCTGAACTGTCTCATGGAGTATAAAACCAAAAAGGGCGGTTGTGATCCTTTATTCTGATTAAATTAAGTTCCTCTGTACATATCCCTTACCAGGTCATCTTTGTGCATTATTAGTTGTTATTAATAAAGTTCACTGCAGTAATAGCACAGGGGCTTTGGGGAATGGCTTCCTTTTGTGTCAAGGGAACAGAACAGACCCCCAGACATTCCCATGCCATCCACAATCTCACTTCTCCTTCACTGCTTGGGACAATAAATAGATGATCCACAGCAACTCTGAGGAACAGAAATGGTGATGGCATTCGTTGTCTGGCTTTTATTTTTTCCCTTGATGGTATTGATTTAACCTTTAAGAAAATTAATCTCAGGAGAGGGACAGAGCCTGAAGATTTTATTTTTAAGACTTGCAATTTGCAAGAGCAATTGCAAGTTCTTGCTCTTCCTGTTTTGGTTTTGTTTTGTTTCTTTTCAGTTTTTTTTTTTTTTTTTGTGCTTTGTTTGGGGTTTTTTTTTTTTTTTTTTTTTGTGGGAGCTTTTTTGAGTTTGTTTGTTTGGGGTTTTTTTTGCTGGCTTTTTTTTTTTTTTTTTTTTTTGTGGATTCATTTTCTTATGCAATGAAAAGGTTATTAGTTAGTGCCTCCTAACTTTGCCAGCCTGCTTTGAGGAATCATTCATTCATCTTATAATTGGCAATAAAATGTTCCATCTCACACTGTAGCATGCTTAAAAATCAGTCATTGCTAACAACAAATGAAAACTCAGCATGTGGAAGTGTTGAAAAAAGATGCTGAACCATGTGTAGGGAATTTTATTCATCCTGATATTTTTGTGCACCTGTGAAGTAAATTGGGGCATATGAGCCCATGATTAAATGTAGGTAGGAAAGTAACTCCAACCCTGTATTAGACCTAGGGAAGAAATTACTCACATGAAGAATAACCTCTGTTTTAGGAGATTTGCGATACACCCCTTCAGCATGGAGAAGTAAAGAAAAAAAATCCATGACTGGCAAAGGGCCACTCCTCTTAAATCTGAAGTCCAGCTTCTGTTTAGGTAGCATTGCTATACAATTTTCCATAGCTCTGTCAATTTTCTTCACGGATGCAGCTCTCAAAGTAATCAGGGAATTGGAATGCAACCCTGGCTCAACCTGATCAGAAGCATAACAGGAGATATCACTTCCCTCTGTGCCTTGTCCTGACTGTGAATAGGAGAAAGGAAGTCTAAAGAGGATCCTAAACCAAAGGTACTTAATTCAGCAGACTCTGGGGAAACTGTGACCCAAGTGACAATCTGAACTTCGTGGCTGACTCTTCCTTCTTGAATGGGCTACATTAAAACTTAAAACCCAGTAAATGAGGTTGAATTGACAGAGGGGAAAAGACAATTCAGATATATACTGTGTTGCCTCAAACAGTGGCAAATTACCCAGTAGGAAACTATAGAAAGCCGTATCAGTGCCTTTTATTTTTGGCAAAACTGTTTACACTACCTGAAACAATTGCCAGTGAGGAGACTGTATTTCATCATTTGAAATGCAGCCCCAGCTGCAAGAGTTCTATTAGATTGTCTAGCTCAATGTTTTATATTTATTCTTATAATTTAGGAGCATCAGATACTCATATATTGAAAGGTGTCTCTTCAGTAAGTGTTTAGTACTCACACAAGTGATAACACTGCATTGGAGTTAACTCAATTTCACAACCTGTGAGTTCGGAGTATTATCATGGAAAGGTCTTGGAGTTTATTTACATCAAATTGACCCATAATTAAGTTTGGCACTTGCATATATAAAATTTGTGATTTCTCTAGTGCTTTCTCCCAAGATGTTCTACAATTCTTCCTTAGGCAGTCAGTCATCTGATTATCTTATTCATTGCTGTTATAAACCCCTCACTTAAGAAATGTATATATTGCATGGGTAGTTAAGAGACAGAGCCCTTACAAATAAATATTAAGAATATATTCTGAAGAGATCCAAACTACTGGAAAAGGAACAGTCCACATGTTGCAGCGTTATGAGCTGAAATGACTGTAGAGAGCAGAAAAAGGGGCACTGGAACTTTTCCTCCTGTGCAGCTGTGTAGTGGTTGAAGAAGTGTAATCAGGCAGAAAGAGAAGTTTGCAGTGAATTGCAGTTACTCTGCTAGTTGAGGTGTTAAGGCTGGATTGGACTTGATGATCTTGAATGTCTCTCCCAACCCAGTGATTGTGTGTGATTCTCTGTGATTCTGTCTGACTCATTAGCGTGGCAGCTATTTGGTTAACCAGTTAAGAAATTATATTGATTTACACAGCAGTTCTTAGAAATGCATGTCAGTTTTATTGCAAATGCTTTTAATAACCAGTGGTGTCTCTAAATAGGTTTGGTCCAGGGAAATGGTTGCGTTAGAAAACAGATTAATGAATGGCTTCAATAGTTGATGTAGACAAAAAGGGATAAATTTCCCAGGGAGTTATGTGGTCATGGACATCTAATTTGTAGGCCCATATTAGCTACAATCCATTTAAAAGCAGATAAAAATTTGTAATGATTTCCCAGTCTGTTGGAACAGAGCTCTTCTATTTTAGAAAAATACAGGGGTTTTTTAAACCTGTATTGGAATCTAAATGTAAACTGTATTGCTTTTTGGCCTCTTCTTGAAGAGGGTTTCAGCAAACCAATGTATTCTTTAGGGGAAAGAAGAATAAAAAAGGGGGAAAAAGGGACAAGACCTACTGAAATCCATTTGGAGAAGAACATAGTAAGGGTTTGGGCAGACCTGTGGTGAAGACCATCCTAAGAAATAAGACAGATTCTACTAAATGTGTTTAGTTAACAAGCAGCACTGATCATGAACCTGTTACAGAGATGGCAAGGGAAATACTTTGAAGCACAGTAGATGAAGTAGGAGACTTTCATTAAATGATTGTGTTTCCATGGAATTGACACTCAAGCCTTACTTTGCTCGAGCTAGATGGTTGCTGGCATTATCATATTCATTGAGTAGAGACCAGAAATAGTTGGTAACGAATAAATTGATGTGAAGGAAAAATCTCATTTTCTTGTCCTGATGGTTGGAGATTTTGTAACTCCAAAACAAGGAGTTTGGAATGATTGTAATACCATCCAATTGAAACAGCCTATTACCTTAAAATGCTGTCCAGGTTTTGTTAACATTTTATCACTGAACATAACTCTCAGCTATTCTTTTCCAAAGAAGGAGAAAAAGGCTCTTGATAGTCCTATTATTAGAAGGATGATAATTTAACAGGGGAGGAAAGATGTAACATGAGGAAATTGGTTGTTGTTATAGGCAACTGTTATTCATTCCCAATGATTTCAGCTAAAGCAGATTCTTTGAGGGAGAACTTGTTCTAGGGGAGCTGATCAGCTGCCTCCTGGATTTTCTGGCTTGGCTGGAGAGAGAGCCTTTGTAGTTCTGTTTGCTTAGATGTAATGTGCAAGATTATAACATTTCCTTACCCTTGCAGAGGTCTGGCCACACATCTCCCACTACCACCATGAGCAATTCCTTCCCACTGCCAGCTCATTTCCTTTGCTCTTCTGAATCCCATGTCAGGGCATTTAATCTCCTCTCCAACTCTGAAGTTCTCTGGTGTAAATTTCAGTGCTCACTGGCTAATGAGTGTCTCTAAGCAGATGTTAAAATTAAATTAATAGTTTTAACTAGAACTGTTTTTTTACTCCATAGCTCTGCATGTTTTTGTCTCTGATGTCCATTGGGGAATGTTGCAGAGCTTTGACAGGAGTTGAAGATATTAAAATACCCTCATTGCTCCATGCTGATGTTCAGTGTACATAGCAAATTGAGGCAAGAGGACTCCCTGAAATTAGGATAACTTTCCAGCTGCTTGCACTACATTTTGCGCAGTTCATAAGGACTGTTTAACACACATTTCTCATTAGCACAATATTCTTGTATGCTAAATGTTTTATAGGGTATTTTTTTTTGCTGCTATTACAGGCAATGGATGGTTTTCCTATAAGAAAATTGGTTCTTGATAGATGGGCTTATGAAACGGTTTTAACTCCTTACTACTACTCAGAAACATCATGTGCTATCCTCTGTCTTTGATTGTTTGCGTTCATCTGTGAACATCAAAGAGCCCACACTCTTATTCTTCCTCAACCAGCTGTTGGCTTTATTATGCCAAATTCTGGTTTCCTTATAGTAGACTGAAGTCATTCTTTTGATTATAAATGGATCAAAATTTGCTTAATCACCTCACTGATTAATCAAATTTTGCTTAATCACCTCACTGACTCTTAGAAGGGATTGTGCATGTAGAGAACAATCTATATTTTCCCCAAAGTAGTTTCTATAAACTCCCTTGACACAAAGTGAAAGATCTCTGTGCCCAACTATTCAGATTTCCCTATACAATAAACAAGGGAGTAGTCCAGCCTGGAAAGCTTTAAGATTATGACCTGCATGTTCTTAGAGCTGTAAGCACACTTGGTAGCAACTGAAACAAGGAGCTAGACCAGAAAAATACTGGAGTAGAAGAGCTTTCCCCTGATCTGGTCTCAGATGGACAGGGCAGGACATGGTGTGGCAGATTAGACCTGCAGACACAGGAGGGTTCTTAGTAAGTTCTGGTGGAAGGAAAGGGAGAGATGATTTATCAGCACATAAAATAAATGGATGGTGCATTGAGATGTATCAGTAGGAGTACTGAGTCACGGCTCATCATCTGGAAAACTGGAAATTTTCAGTACTACAGCAACGCATTAGTTGATGTATATATTTTGGGAATGAGGGGACAGTGATAAGTAATGCTTTCTGGAGCATATTATAAGAGAACTGGGTGTTATCTTCTGGATGTTTCCATCCTATAAGTTCTCCTGTCAGATTTGGGAGAACAATATTTCACTTGGCTTTCAGTTTGTCTCTGAATCATTGTTACAATGGAATTTATTCTTCCAAGCCATAATTGCTGAAGAAAAAACAGCAGAGCTGTTTGGGAGGTGGGTGGTATAGAGGAGAGGAGGTGAAAGAAAGGGTCTGTGCATGACTGATCTAATTTTCTTCATCTCACACACTCAAGGCAAGTATGATAGTGTCTGATTAATAGTCATTATTAAGTGACCAAATGCTTATTTTCTTGGTTTGAAAATAAGAAAATAAGAATTGAGAGAGCGTTTCTCCTGTGATGGGCTAGATTTAGCAGCAGTGTTGTGTAAGACCTGAAAGGAACAATGACTTCTTTTGCAGAGGGAACAGTCTGCACTGGCCATGCTTCAGCGAAAAAGACAAGAACTTGCTACTAGCATTTAATACATTTGTAACAGTTATAGGAAAGACACCTGTTGACGAAACATTATGGAAAATGAATTCTGCACTGGAGGCATATCAATGTGGTTTCTATTGCTGAGGTAGTGTTTGAAGAGACACGGTCCTTGAAGACACGGGCATGCCTTACTGTAGATAAATATGGAATTTAATATGATATTAATCAGTTGGTAAATCTTAGTATATTGATAGTTGCATTTAATTGAAATTTAGGTGAGGAGGTAAACCTGAAAAACTTAACAATTTTGTCTCATGTACCATAAGCTCAAAAGAAAGAGGATAAACATACAGTCTAGAGATAAAATAAAATCTACAGTGTATTAGCTGTAAAAGCTTGTTCTGTATGTTTAACAAATGCCTTTTTAAGCAGAGCTATGGCACAACCATTTTAAATATTCACACTGTTTTCTAAATTATTGCACCAGTGTGCCACTAGGTTGTTAGGTTTTGAAGGGAAAGACCAGGAGTGTTTTCTTGGATGGGGTAGATTAAAAAAAACAATTTCTACATGCCTGTATCAATTCTTATCTTCATCTTTATTGGATTAATTTATACTTTTTTTTAGTGTAAGCTTTGTTTGATTTTGATATTTTCACATTTGGAGTGGCTGCAGATATGATTAGATAAAATTGCTGTTTATTAATCTAGTGGAATTAAATTGTACAAACTTTTCTCAGATGAGTACCTGTCTATGTTGCTATCAAAGTATGTGTGTTATATTAGCTACTTTTACAGATTTCTGGTTTACTACTCATTAACTATTCAGGTAGTCTGGCGTCTCATTTATGAGATGTAAGAAGAGGAACTGAAAATAGCCTTAATTCTGCAGAAGGCTAGATGAAGAAAAGTTATTTTATTTTTGTAGCTTACTTCTTAATATGTCTAGACTACAGGGTAATATCACAGTTTGTAACATGACTGTATGGATTTCTGGCTTACCTTGAAAAGGTTTGGTCCCCAAATATTAGGGTTAGAATAAAATACTTGGGAAAGGTAAAGGTTGTCTTAAACAAAGTGGAATCTATTGCTGTGGGAAGAATGAATGTAGTATATTTTTATTACACAAATTTGAAAATGGTATCAGTTGGTGTGACGCTGCATCAATGCACTCAACTCCTCCCAACGCTCCTCTACTGGGTTGTGTTCGGGCACACTTCTAATGCCAGCTTCACCCATTTGAACAAAAAGATACAAACTCAAGAATTTAAATACATCATATGTTTCCAAGATGCAAATACACCAGGCAAAGGACAGAGAATGAGAGAAGTGTTCATAAGGATGAGCTGTTCTTCCACCAGCGCGAGAGCTCAGACAGCATGTGCACAACCTCAAGTTGAGCTGCAGTTTTAGTTACAACCCAGACATTTTCCTAACACTTTTCTGTATTTACCTGCTGCTTTTCTCGAATTTTTAAAGCATCGCAACTCAAATTTTTAAGAGCCTACCACCTCCCTCTAGGTTATCTCTTAACGCCAGCTGTCAAAGACCCATCAACAACTGGGCTTCCAGCACGTTCCTGAACACGTATATTATTTGTAGCGGCCGAGACTCCTCGTTTGTTTGGGCGGCAGAGCGGGGAGGCACTCGGAGCTCCTCCAGCGCCTGGAAAACGCCTCCCCGCCGCGGGGGCGGCGAACATCCCGGAGCTCGGGGGCTGCGGGCACAGGTGGGACGCGGCCCCGCTGTAGCGGCGCGGCCACCGCGGGAGCGTCACCGCCACCTCCTCCCTTCCTCCGCAGAGCCCCAGCCCGAGCCCGAGCCCGCGGGCGGCTCCGGCGAGAGCCGCAGAGCCCCGCGCTGGCGGAGGCCGCTGCGGTGAGCGGGGCCGGAGCGGGGGCGGCTCCGGCGGGGCCGGGGCGCGCACAGGTGGGTGGCGGGCGGTGCGAGCGCGGCGGCGGGGGCGGGGGCGGACCGGCCGTGCGCAGGCGGCGGCGCGGATGCCGAGCCCCCCGCGCGGCGGCGGCGGCGGCGGCGGCGGCGGCGGGAGCCCCGGCCCCGCGATAAAAAGGGAAGGGGCCGGAGGTGCGCGCTGCGGGTCCGCCCGGGCGCCGTGCGGCGGAACGTGCCTGGAGGGGATAGAGGCAGGCTGAGCCGGCGGGGGAGCGGGAGGCTGTGCCCAGCGATGAGCCGCCTCCCTCGCTCACTCGCTCGCTCCCGCCCGCCCTCCCGCAGGAATCCCGGGCGGCGCGGCGGCACCCGGGACGCGCGGCTCCCCTGGGCTGCGCGGCGGCCGCGGCTCGGAGCGAGCGGGGGAGCCGCGCTGGCGAGGAGGAGCCGCCGCCTCATCCTGCGGCACCGGCCCGGCCAGCGCAGGTGGGTGGGCAGCGCCCGCTCCCCGCCGCGGCTGTGGCGGCGACCCCTTGTCCCGGCGGAGCCACCGGCGCCCGTGTGCGGCTGGGGCGGGGGGCGGCTCGGGGGGCGCGGGTGCGAGCGGTCCGTGGGGCTGGGGCATTCCCGGGGGTGCCGGGGAGGCGGCGGCGGGGACCGCGGGCAGCGGGGCGGTGCCCGGCGCACCTGAGCGGCCGCAGCCGGGCTGGGATGGTGGCCGGGTCCCGGGGGGCTCCCGCGGCCGGCGGAGCCTCTCCCGTCCGGGAGTGGCCGGCGCTGGTGGGAAGGCGAGACGGTTACCTGGACGTGTGCGTCGGGACGTGGCGCCTCGCCGGCGCTTGGGAATTTTATTTCTTTATTATATCATTCTCGTTTTTTTTTTTTTTTTTTTTTTTTTTTCCTAAGACCAACTTGTTCTTGGAAATCGCGCTTGATTTCGGTTTCTATTCTATTCAGTGTGAGGTTTCTGGTGGCGGCTGCGGGTGTCGCCGCCGTAGGGCAGCGCAGGGTGCGGGTGCCCGGAGCCTCCCGTGGTGCGGGGACACGAGTTTGTTTCTGCCCGCTCCTGACTCCGGAGCGTTTTCCCAGGGGGACGCGGAGTGGGAGCATTCGGGCGCCCGCTTCCAGGGATGGTGAGCAGTTCTTAGCTGGAAGAAAGGAGAAGGCATGTGCGTGCAAAAGCCAGGTTTCCCCCCGGAGCTTGTACTCCGAAACTTCGCTATTCGGTGAAACCCGTTTTCTGAACACCAGGAAGCTTTGGTTTTTCTAGGAAGGCATGAATTTTCTGTTTTTTTCACATTTTCAGGGAAGGATTAACGTGAGAGCTCCTGGTATACTGTGTTTAGGTCTTATTTTGTTGTAAATTGTTAATTTGGCAGGATCGGTGGCATATTGCTCAAAATGCAGTAAGCCTGGAATAAATGGAATGGTTTTCATTGCATAAAAAAGTTCAAGATCACTGCTAATTCTATGAGATAATCTTTCAATTACTGGCAATTTTTATTTGCATACATTTCCTTATAACCTATAAAAGGTAACTAAACAGAGCACGGATATTATGTTTCTGTAAAACTATGTTCATTTTTTCAGATGGAAGAACAAATCCAATTTTTTTTTTGTATTTACCAAGTAATTAGGCACACATGTTTTTAGAGCTGCCACTTCAGAAGTCATCTTGCTCTGTCAAGGTTATGATGTGTCCACCAAGCAACGAGGATAAAATAAAAATCTGCAAAGATTCTGGGAGTTTTAAATGTCCTCTTGGTTTAAAATGAATTGGGATTGTTTGGTGGTAATTCTTTTTTCTTCAAATGTATTAAAGAGAAAAATGTGAATAACTTGGTTTGAATATTGAAATGCACCTTTTACAAAAGGGGACGCTTCAGAGTGTTTGTCTAGAAAAACAAGTGAGCTGAAACATTGTGCTAATAGGATTTGCAGCATAAAATATTGCTAATTTCTCTTGTGTGACTACAGGTGGCAGTGTAGAAGCCAAGAACAAAAATTGGCAGAAATTGTGTTCTGTGTACAAGAATATGAAGAGTGTACTCATGACTAAGCACAGGAACCTGGAAAACCACAGGTATGTGAAGTGATTCATGCAGCTGCTATGGTGCTCCTGGTATTTACTGTATTCTGATATTCCTGGCTCAATAAGTATTTTTGGACCAATTATCACTTAATGTGTTCACAGTAAGAGCCTAATCAAAATGTCATGGAAAAATCTATATTCGACTACTAAAAGGAGCAAAAATACTTTGAAGTCACTGTGGAAGGAGAGGTGGGATTTTCCTACTTCTTATGGTTTATTGTAACTATTGAGAATTGGAACACTAAGTAGCCTGAAGTTGGGGATTTTTTATCCCTTTAAATAAATAGATTTTATATTGGTAAACCTAGCAGCAGTTACAGGCCTGGATATCCTTGAAAAGGAGAAAATTTAGCTGAAAGAGACAAGTTTGCATGTCTGGATGTTTTAGGTATCTTATCAGTAAAGTTTTTTAATGAGCACTGAAGGATTGAAAGTGTGAGGAAAATTGCAGAATTGAGAAGATGTAATTAAGAATTACATGTAATTTCAAATAAGTGTCCAGTGGACTTATATATACCTTGTTAAGGGTTAAATCTTATAAAATTCAAAAAAAGACAACACTGTTTTCAATTAAGAAATAAAAGTAAAAATAAGCAGTATGTAATAAGAGCTCAAGATTAGGTCTCCTGTTTCAAAGCACAGGGGAATACTCGATTATTTTAATAATTATTTGGTCATTAATTAGCAACATTAGAGTTAGGCAAAGCTTTTCCTGCATGTTTACCTTGGTGTGCACAGCCTGTGGAATTTAGTCCATGGACCTGCATTCCTGGATTCCTGGGAAGCCATGGAGGATGTGACAAGCTCAAAGCTGGGGCTTGAGGATTTTTTAGAACTGATGAGTGGGAAGTTATCCTGGTAAGAAGCGTCAAAGTGGAATTATCACTGTGATCATGGATATATTTATAGTCTTGCACTTCCTTTTCTGGTCTAGGAGAGCAGTTTGTCTAAACCTTTCAGCTGCTCCTGAGAGAATGTGGTTCTACTGCAAATTCCCATGGATGACCAAGTCACCATGTGTCAGCCCCTCTGCAGGAACTGGCCTTGGGCATGGCTTGAGCTATGCCCAGTTGCAAAGGAAGCTGCAGAGAGAACGGTTTATTTTGCTGTTAAAATGGGCTAAGACTGTGCACCCCATAGGTACAACCAACCAGCTGTCACCACTAAACTGTTAAACTATAGTCACTTGGCATCTTGAGATTATGGAATCCAAGTAGAAATGATTAATTATTTCCACCCAGTGCTTAAAGTACCTGCCAGGAAACCATAGTTCAGGTTTGGCTTTGTGGGCACTCAAGCCCTGAAATTGTAAGGTCTCTGTAGAAAAGCTGAGTCTCTGTTGAGGAATAGTAAGACCCTGGTCGCTGGCTTTGGGTACATCATAATGCTTTCAAAATGCTGTGTGCCTTGTGCAAAGCTTTCAGAGTTCTTCGATTACAAATGAAAAGGTGGCTAAATCTAGGTGTTCAGGCTGGTGTGCAGAAGAGAGCTCTTCTAAGCATCTGGCTGTCAAGTTTTTCTTGTCAGCTGTTACTTCTGAGTGAGCATCAGCACTAAGTTCCATATAGGCCAGTAGTTCTTTTATTATTATATGTTATTGAGCAACAGGGTTTAAATATCCATCGAAAACGCACATTACTATCCCTGATAAAGACAGATGAACTGTTTATGTAGTACAGGTCAGCATATGCTTATGGATTTGTTGAACATTGTTGAGTTCATTAGCTTGTGCTAACACATTTAGAAGAGAAAATGAAAATGTTATTTGTAATTGGCACAAAATTTTAATGGGGTCTTCCATTACATCAAGTGCTGAAAATATTTAAAAAAATGGCAACTAAGCAGTGTGATGCTCAAGAGTTCAATTTACAGACACTTCTCCATGCTAATTATGAAGTATTGACATAAATGAATGAAATCACTTGTTAAAGCGCCTTTTTCAGTGTATAGCAGTTATGTGTTCACAAGATGATTCATACATTCAGCAATTTGTGATGAATTTCCCTGCCATTACAGGAGATTACTAAGTATCTGATGTATTTGCACTACAGTGGGTTACTTTAAATTAGATTTGATGGTGGAAAGGGAACTAGAACCATTTTCTATCAACTGAAAAATCAGGCCTGTTTTTGTGAAACAGTATTGAATTTTTCTGTACAGTATGGCACAATTTACCCCTTACAATAAAATGCAAATGTTTGAGCATCTTGCCTATAAATACAGCAGTGACAGTGTGCGTGTGGAAGCTCTCAAGACTTCTTTTGTGTCGAAAGCTGTGTACATCAGAGCCAACAAAATGCAGCAGACTTGATGTAATTGAAAGTAGAATTCATAGTAAGAAATCTAAATTTGGAATCTAAATGCGTGAGGTCCTACTTTGAATCAGCAAGTCTTGGTTATGTAGAATAATCTTTGATTTGGTGAAGGGTGTGTTTGTTAGTACAGCTCCCCTCAACCATGCAGAAGAGGCTGCATCTTAAAAAACAGTTCTGTGCTTCTGTTTTGGACTAAAAGTTGTGGCTGGTTATGTGTTCTGTTGTCTTAGGGAAGCAGAGTTTAAGGGCTTGCACAATCAGTCCTTTCATGCTATCATAAAGTGGCTGTGATCTGTTAGATTATAAAGCATGATTGCCCAGCAGTTATGGGAAGTGTCTGTTAATGATACCAGAGTGTTACACACGAAAAATTAAACTTTCTTACTCCTCCTTACTTTCATAGGATTGTCTTGAAAATGATTTGTGGGAACCTGGAGAATGGCTTAAAGATGCTGAATGGAAGGTAGAGAAGTTATTAACATTTCACAAAATAAATAAATACTTTACACTTTCACAAGCACCAACCAGTCCAGTTTTAAAGATGGATTTTTAGGAAACCACTAGAATGGTTTTAGGTTTTTAGAAAACCAATGTCTTCCAGGAGGATGAGGACAGTCTGAACCAAAGTCTCTGGAGAGAAAGACACAAAATGAAAATTTCAATGGAATACAATGAGAATAAGCCTAAAACACAACAAGTGTGTCTGAGGCCATTTAGCCTAGACCCTTTGGCTTCTCAGGCTTTAGGTTGATATCAGATCTCCAGTTAGAAAAAAAAAATAAAAACAAGCCTTTACTTGCCCTCAACAGTATAAATGCAGCTGTTAAACCAAAGGGATAGTTATGATACTGCAAGATGCTCATTGCAGATTAATGCAACTGAACTCTTGTGACAGTCATAACATGCGAAGTGTAAGGAAAATACTCTCAATCAGCAAATGTGTAAAGCAAACCTCCAGGCAGGTATTCCCACCTCTCTCTCCAGGGAGGCTGCCACTGGGGTTCCATGAGAAGCTGTAATCCAGTGGGACATCAATCCTTCCAAGGAGAAATGACCCTGAAATTGCGTCCAAAAAATCTCATCCTGTAGATGAGACCTTGCTGTCAGGTGATGGCCAAGTATCCTTTTGCTCTAAGAATTCCATTGCATGGTGCTGGCTCCAGGTGATGGAGAGACATCTCCTGCTGTGGAGTGTAACCAGTGCTGGAAGGGAGCATTTGGAAGCCTTCCAAGCACGTGCCAAAGTGGCTTACAGCAAAAGGGGTCTAGGCTGTCTTCTCATGGTGGAGAAGTACTGGAGACATGAAGACTACCAAAAGAGTGCTGGAAGCAACACATGAGTTGCTGGATAAAAGGTGAAGAATAAAGAGCTGTGCAGCATCAGTCTGCAGTGTAATCCCAATGTTCTGCATGAGGGCAAGCAGGAAAGACACACAGGTCAAGGTGACACTGGCTGTGGCTGAAGTATGTGGGGCAGAAGTTGATGAAGGTCATCTAGAGAACAGTCAGGGACTGCTGGAAAAGTTAGGTCCTATTTAGACAAGGAGCACTGAAGGACAGACCAAAATGGAAGTGTTTCTCTGCAAATGTTGGAAGACTGGAATTTAAAATGGAGGGATTGATGGATTAGTTCTGCAGTGAGTTATTGACAGTCCTCATCTGCCATAGAGAAGGTATCAAGCAGGACACTGATTAGGGTTCCTGCTAAGAGGAACTGTCAGGAGAATAAAATGCTCGCAGCCACTGTGGAGAGACTCAGGAAAAAATGCCCATTTCCTAAAAACTGCTTCTCTGACTCTTTAAAAAGGTTTTGAGGGATATTTAGCATGGTTGAGCAAGATGTAGGGAACAGAAAGATACTCAGTAAAAACATGTTCAAAAATTTTAAAAGGGTGAAATTCATGCAAAATAAACATGAAATATACAGTAAAACAAGTTAAAGCCTGATATGTGATTTGTAGAAGGCAAAGAAACTTGTCATGAGTTCTTTCAAAACTATCAGAAATGGGATGGCCAGTGGTCCAATAGATAACTAAAATCTAAAAGAGCTCGAAGCATATTGCACCTGTAGCCAAAGGCATATGAGAGAGCAGTGCTCACAGTAGCAGGGAAGCTGAGGGCGCCAAAGGTGATGCCAGATTTTAAAAAGGCTTCCAGAAAGCCTGTGGGAAAGAACAGAACACATTTGACTGGCATTCATACCAGCCAGTTTTCTGGTAAATACCACGGAGAAGAAAGCTAAAGCATTCATGGACAGTTCGATGTACCAGGAAAGAGTCAGAACAGTCTCACAGGTCTGGTGGAGTTCTTTGAAGGCACTGTTGAGGTTGTGAGTAAGTGTGATTTAGCTGATGCAGTAAACTGGGGTTTCAGGGAGTCTTGTGAGAGCAACTCACCAAAGATGCTGAGCAAAATGAAACTGCTCTGACATAAGAGGATTTTTTTTTTATCCTAGACTGATGGCCAAAAGATGAATAAATGTCCTGTTTAACAGAAGGGATGGATAGACTTACTCATGGATCTGTGCTAAGATTAACACCAGTATGCATTGGTGACCTGGAAGGGAGAGTGCAGAATGATTCTAAGTTAATGAGAGTAGCATAAATGAAAACCAATTATGAAGAGCCCAAGAGGGATCTTGTGATGCTTAGTAACTGGGGTTGAAGCTTGCTGCTGGTGCTATGAAGTAATGCATGTGGAGGAGAACAATCCTGCCATTGTTGAGATTATTAGCATGGAAGGAAGCAATGTGGAGAGTTTATCATGACAAATCCAAGCATTGATCAAGTGTTTGGGATTGGTGGGAAAAATGGCTCACAGAGCAGAGTCGGCTATGCCAGTTTGTAAACTGCCTGTGCTTTTATCTTGACCTCAGGGTGCTGTTCTGAGACCTGGATTTAAAGGAAGAATGAGGGGGGAAAAAGGGGGAGATAACAGAACTAGAAATGGGTGGCAGTGATGATAAAGAGCAATTAAGCAGATTGAGAACCTTCAGCCTGGCAAAGAAGCAGCTAAAGATGAAAATTATAAAAATCTATATAGGAGTGTAATGGAAAAAAAAAAAAAGAACAGGGAATGTTAATGTTCATTAAGTGTCTCTTGTAGAACAAGACCCAGAGGGGATCAAATAAAATTATCAAGTGATAGATTCAGAACAAGTAAGAGGTGGTATTTTTTTCATAGTGTGTAGTTTAGCTGTGAGCCACTGCACATACTGCAGGATTATCTGGGTATGGACTGTCAGTGCAAAAGCATCAACTCTTGCTTAGAAGAACACAGAGCCCAGTCCCTGAAGGCTGCAGAGGGATCCCAAAGTCCATCTCTGCATAGGATTTTTCTTGTCCTGGTGCTCTTGCCAGACCTCTGCTCTCTAAAGACACAATATAAGGATGGGTCTATCTTTGGCCTGATTGAATGTGGTTATTAATATGTAAAATGAAGAAAAATTGCAATCCTGTACAGAAAATGCTGACCAAATGCCACTCCAAATACATAATAGAAATACTGGTGAGAAAAACATGTTGAGAAGGACAGATTTATTTTTTTTTCTTGGGCCTGGTAATTTCCCAAAGCAAAAAAAGTTCAATTTTCTTTGAGGAATGTCCCAGTCTTTACTATACCACATTTTAGTGCTGTGGTTTAGTTGATATGGTGATGACTGGCCAAAGGTTGGACTCTGATCTTGGAGGTCTTTTTCAGCCTTTATGATTGTGTGATATGTGGAGTTTAATGCCCATATGCAAGGGAGTTAAGATTCTTTGTTTTGAAGTATCAGCATTCAGCTGTACATCTGTCCTTGTTCAAAGTTGGACACTTGTTATCCCTTGCAGTTTATCTTCAGATGGACTGAATTTAAAACCTATATGTAAAAATAAACTGGAGAATTTTGGTTCAGGATAAAATGCTTATCGATACGATAAAATGAAAAATACAGGTCTTGAACACGGAAGATGAAATCTCTTTTCCTATAGAAATTGTGAGGTTACACCTAGGCTTGTTCCTTATCCAAATGTAGAAGGACTAAAGCTCTGTTAGACTTGAACTGAATAAGAGCTTGGAGAGAATAGCTTGTTCAGAATAAATAACAACTTGACCATTAGACATGAGAATGGCACTTAAATATTAAAAGTATTTAGAAGTTATGAAACCAGGATTGTGTGGCCTTCCAACCCAGTAATAAATGAAATCAAAGAAGAGTCTCCCAGTGGTAGATCTTGGTGTGAACACAACAGAATCAGCACAAACGCCGTGCTGCACCCTACAAGGAGTCACAGGAGTGGACGGTGCAGGGAAAACAAAGGTTAATCCTGCCCAGGAATGTTTGTCTCCTTGGGTTCCTGGGCTTGGAACAATAATTCAGCTTCCCCAGTGGGTGACGAGGAGCACCCCAAGCTGGTTTCTGCTCTGAATTATCTGCTGGAGGAGGTTTTGTCTGTCCACACTGGCTACAGACTGACAAGGGAAACAAAGCAGTCTGGGCTCCCTAAGTCAGAGCTGGCCTTTGAATGTACCCATTCTATATGTTACTGTCAGATCTGATTTTTCTAGAGCTTTTTGTAGGTCACTTTTTTTCCCCAGTGGTACTAAGATAAAAATACATGAAAAGACAGTACCAGCTAAACCCATTTTTAAGAGTTTCATGGGGAAGTGTCTGTTTCCTACTAAAGTTCAGATTGTCCCACAAAGTTTTCCATAGTTGCCTATTAAGCTGAGAGCCATATTAAAACATGAGACTAAAATATTCTTCTTGTTTAATGAAAAAAAAGTAAAATCAGAGATTTTACTGAAATAAAATGAAGAATCGTACAAAAAGATTATATGGAGTTTTTGTGAATTACAAAATTAAGGCAGTAGAGCTTATTTGAAAGAAAAGGTTAATTATTTACCACCTAAGACACTCATCTCTCTCAAGAATGGGAGAAGAATCAGTCCTGTCATTAGCTCAGTTATTTTGATGATTCCTTTGAATGGTCTTCAGTTTCCCCATTTGTTCAACAATAGCAAAACAGGCTTCTTAGAGTAATTGCTTGATTTTATTTTTCTATCCTGAAATGTTATACTAAAGGAAAGAAAAAGTATAGGAAAAAATCTTGGTTTTCTCTTTATCCACTAATTAATATAGTGAGGTAATGAAGCTGAACCACTGGCAGTCAGACACTAAAGGAGATTTGGGTCAGCACAGGACAACAGCAAGGTTTGATTGTTCCCTAAAAAGAATTTCTTACCAGGCACTGTGGAACTGAACTTTACTAGTAACATAGAGGGTTAGGCTTTCATATCTATTTAAAATCATGCTTTAAACTGTAGTGTGTGGTCTTAAGTGGTTAAGAGGGTGCACCAGCCATAGCATATTTCCCAAGCAATTATTTATTCCAGTGTTATCTTAGAAAGTGGACACTGCTGTATGTTTTTTTCTTTTTAATTGAGTGGAATCAGTTATTTGGAAACTATTTAAGTTATATTTTTCTAATACAAGATCCTCTGAGAAAACAGGTTGTTTATTTCAGTATTATAAAGCTTGTGCCTGCATACCTTTTTTTTAAATTTTCCTTTTTATCATCAACTACACTTGTATTTTTCTTTTTCTGGGGGGAGGATGTCAAGCACTATAATTATTCTCTGATGCCTTACAAATAGTTGATTGTACTTGTTAGTTTTTATCTGGATGGTTCTTAGTGTTCCTGATAATTGAGGAGGTTGTGCACTATATAATGAAAATAATAATAATTCCAAAGTCAAAATGAAAGTCACATGCTGCCTTTGATTCAGATTTTGGTTGTATGAAGTCTCTGTTGCTCACAAAGAAAGTTGTAAACTTTTATGAAACCTTTGATACAATGGAAGCCAGGGCCCAAAGCAAACCAGAAATCTGCTTATCAGGTCTCTCCTGAGCCCAGTGGCGAGGCACAGACGCACTTCTAACATCACCTCCCACAGCCTTGCATCCTGCTGGCTCCTGAGAATGCACAGAAATTCCAGGTCCTCTAATTTCAGACCCTGAAACCATTGCCAATTTGCTTTTTCAACTTTTAGATATGCCTTCTTTTCTTGTTTTGTTTTTTCTGTTTGTTTTTTCTTTGCTTCACAGCAGTTTTGCCTTTAATCATCAAATTTATAGGTGTTTTTTAAATTTTGATCCATCTTGGTGCTTCCTGACACATGTAAACATAATCTCTGTGGTTGCTTTACCCCATGCACAAATAATTTCTAATTGGAATGAATATTTAACAGCATATCAAACACATAGACATAACACTGCTATCTCCATTGACCCAGATTGGGTTATTTTATGAAGTTTAAAGAAGTATTTGTTTTGTTTGTTCAGTCAGAGCAAGCTGGCCTACCCTAAGGGATGGTGTGCTCTGTGGCAAATGCCTTGAGAGGGTTATTCAATTTAATATATTTTTCCTTGCCAGATAAACATTCAAATGATCATTTACAGAGACCAGCCAAGAACTGACAACATTTTAAACTCTGTTTTGTCAAATGATTTCCCATGCAAGCATTTGCCTGTTAAATTTTTCAGTCTGTAAAGGTGAAAGGTTTTGTTGACCGTGGTAAAGATGCTTTTGAGCAGGGGGGTCCTGTTGGATGGTTTGTGGCATTTCAAGGAACTGCAGCATCCAGATACAACAGCTGCTCTGGGGCAATGTCTCCTCATCCTTCTTCATCAACCCTAATTTTCTTAATTTTAACTCCCAAAGAAAAGGAAGGCCAGGGGGACCTTAATGCTTTCTGAAAGGGAGGTTGTAGCCAGGTGGGGTTGGTCTCTTCTCCCAGGTAGCAGTGACAAGAGGGAATGGCCTCAAGTTGCACAGGGGAGGTTTAGAATGGATATTAGAAAAAAAATGTCATGCAAGAGTGGTCAGACACTGGAACAGGCTGCCCAGGGAAGAGATGGAGTTACTGTCCCTGCAGATATTTAAGACACAGGGGACATCTTTGAGTGGTGGATTGGCAGTGCTGGTTTAATGATTGTACTTGATAGCCTTAAAGGTTTTTCCAGCCTAAACAATTCTATGATTCTATTAATTTCTTGCAAAAATATCTTGTGAATCTTTTATTTAACAAAGTCTGTGAAAAGAAACATTTTCCCCCACCTTGCTCCTCTGTAAACAGACCTAGAAATCTCAGCCTGAAATAGAATTGCTTTGTATTTCTGAGGCTGGGGAATGGAGGAGAGTGGAAGTAGCACTTGTAATGACTTTTGAGACCTTTAGGAGATAGCAGTCCTTCCAAGAAGTCTGCTGTAGCTCCTTTGATTCAGCAAAACCTAGAAAACTCATAAGAATTTGAAGCCAGGTGGATTACTTAATTAAATAGATTGCTGATTTACGACTGGCTCAACAATTACTTTAGGTTTTATTTCATTTTAATGATTCAAGATAGAGAAAAGTTTTGTCCCACAGAAATTTTCTTGTGTTTTATGTCTCATTAATTAATATATCTTGGAACACAGTGAGGAGGTGATCAAACCTATGGATTATATAAACCTGGGGAGATAGAAAATTCTTAGGTAGTTAGAATTAAATAAAACTTATCTGTGGGGTTTCAGGGGAGTAGTCTGTTGTAAAAAATGAAGTTTTAGAAAAATATGTAGCTGTTCTAAAAAGCACAGACATTAAGTAACTTAGTGAGCAGTGGTACTCAGGCAAGAATTTTGTAATTAGCAGCAAGAGTTGAAGTTGTTCAGTGGAAAAGAGGAATGTGTGCCTAGATTTCATGTCCATCAGGCTCTTTACATTTAATGCAGTCAGAGGTTAGGACAAAAATGTATCAAAAGGTTTAGGGAATAAAGAACCAAACAACAAGGCCAGGCAAACGATGCAATGGCTGAATAACTAAACAGGTCTTATTTAAAAAGTGCATTTAAAAATAATTTTGGCAAATGTCTTGTTACACGATTCTGGTTTTACATCTGAATTTTGACTGCTACTTGCTTGCTGAAGACTATTTTCCTATTATTCCTCAGTGCTCATGTGTTCAAAATAAGTTCATCTAATTTCCACATTTGAACTGGGGAATATTTTATTCTGAAAATGTTATAGATCTTCAACCCTTACATTTGGTATTTTATGCAGAAGTGTGTCTGAAGATAAAAAGTTTCATCTCTTGGACCAAATGTTTCTGAAATAGCACAGGACTTTCCTTGAGTGGCAGCTGTGTGTTTTCTTGGTTATACGGGGAAAGAAATACTTCTGCCTTCTTGTTAAAGTTCGTAGATGGTTTTGTTGCCTGCTCTAATTGTCTCGTATGTCTCCATGCTGTTTTAGTCTAAGACCCTTATGAAGAAGCTTCTCTCATTTTACAAGCTGATTGCAGTTACCTTTTAGTCACTTGGGTTTTCCACCAGCTCTGCTGGTAAAGACATGTGGCCAGCATGGCACCTTGAAGATCTAGCACATTTTTCTCTCCCAAGGCAGTCACTTTACTGTGATTTTTTCCTCTAATTTTTTTTTTTTTTTTACACTGAATGTTAATCTCTCTCAAGCTGGTTTCACTGAAATGTTCTTCATTATCACCCTTTTCCTCCCACTCTGATAAATCCATTTTATGCTCCTGCTTTGTCAGGCAAGGCTTTCCCTCCCTCTGCCCCTCTTTTAGGCAGCATTTTCTCCTGCTGGAGTGTTAGCTTAAGGACATTTGCTTTGATGACTTTGGTGGGGCATTCACAAAGGCTGTCCTTAGTCTAGAGGGAGCACTGACTGTGTTTCCTCCCTGGCTAGTGGAAAATGATTGGGGTTTCCAGGGCCATTCTGAGTTTCCAAGTTGGGTTTTTTTTCCTGATTTGCCCTCCAGAGAAGGCCACTGACCCCTCCAGCTGCAGCAGGGCTACATTTGATGGTCAGTGGTGAGGAGCTGGATCTCCCTGCCCAAGGGAGCTCAGTGTATCTGGAAAGGAAAAATAAGATGACTGATTGGGAATTACACCTTTTTGTTATGTTATAGGGTCTGGGTTGGCTTAAACTGTGCACACTTGATACAAAATGTACCCTACAAGTGTTTCAGTGCTTGTGTTTCCACTTTTAGTGGCTGTTGCAAAGTGCAGAATCCAAACAGCTTAGCTGGAATTTTCTCAGGGTGCCTCTCATTTAGTTGAGCTGTGAATATTTGGTGGCTGGTATTATTTGCTTCATAAGATGGTCATTCATTTTCATCACAATTCTGTAGAACTTGTCCTGTTCTGCCATGAATAAAACTGTGCTTTTTATCTCATCCGTGTTTAAGAGATTTTTGAGGCTGACACATGGTTAAAATATGATGTGGTGCTTTTACAAAGTTGTCACTAATGAACGAATTAGAACTCAAGAATTTCAGTTCTTGTAGTATGTCCCTCTGTTCTTGTTCTGGAAAAAAAAAAAAATGAGACTTCTCTGGAGACAGAGCTGGCTTTGAGACCTTGGAGGCCTTATTCCTCATCCCTTTGGGTGGTTCCAGACTGTGTTAAATCCAAAGTTAATGTTTACTACTGAGGATGTCCATGATGCTTCACAATGCATGGATTTTGGGACCTTTAGAAGTAAAGGGCCACTCTGGTCTTGGGCAGCTTTTTGTAGAATAAGAAAGTCACTAGACAACAGACAAAGTCTTTGCTGTGTATTCTTTTGCTTTCTCTTAATTAATTATTTTCTCTTTCCCATCCTATTCACTGTCGAATCTCACTCAGAAAGTTTGCCTCAAAGGCATAACTGTATTTTAAAGCTAAATTCCAAACTCAAATTTGTAATATTTACTTGTACCTCAGGTAATTCAAATTGAAACCCATTGATGAAATGTGAATGATTGATTAACTTAATTGCATTTCTCAGTTTTTAATGTAATGGGTTTAATATTTGCACTTCTTGACCTTGCACTTCCTTTACATATTTTTTTTTGCTACAGTCCTAAATGTATTTTCATTTTCTTTTTCTTTATATTTTCATTTTCTACAACTACTGGGAGGGGATTGAGGGTGACAAAAGGATGTGAAGATGTGCAAAGAGCCATGGCCTTGTGAGATATAGACTGAAATTGTTTATTTGATGTTAATAAATTACTTAATGCTATACCTAAAATCTACATTTGGAAGGAGAATATGGGGAATTCCTTTAAAAAGTGGCACAAAAGCAGGAAAGAAAGTTAGCAGTCAGTGATTAATTGCTTTATTGCAAAAGGGGAGCTTTTTGTATCTCCTCTTGGTTTGAAATGAGTTGCTGTATGTCGAGAAGACTGGCAGAAGGCTTTCCTGTCTTACTAAGTTGTGACATCAGGAAATAACTAAATTTACCACGGGGAGTTTACCTAACTAACCACAGCCTTTTACTGATATGTTAACTTTGTCCGTACATACAAATTTTGAAATAAAAATGCCAGTATTTGGTGTGTCACTGATGGGAAGTAAAAGGCAATATTTTGGTCATAATTAGTAGGAGGCAAGACTGACATTCGCATGAATTTTCCTCAATTAGAGAATGAGCAGAAAATATTTCATAGAAATTAAATTATTTCTTAAAATTTCTGTCAAGCTGACTTGGCATTTTTAAATGCTTGTGCTTTCCCCACTCGTAATGCTTAGTGTCTGAAAGTGGTTTTATTTAAATAAGAAACACATTATTTGTTTAAAGCATTAAATATTTTCTTTAGATTTCAGTCTTCAGCTGTAGCACAGCCCTCAGAATTTTGTTTTCAAGGCCAGAAAGATCCTCATGCTGTCTTTTAAAACATCCTGCATGCCAAAGGAGACAGAAATACATTCTGCAATGATTCTGCCGTGTTCAGTGTCTTGCAAAAACTTAAGGGGATGACAGAGAATCCATCACTTAGCCTGGTACTCTGTTCAAACATTTTATCCTTGCTGATAATTCATATAGACTTAAATCCTTAAGTCTCACTTGAAGACACTTTGGTTTTATCCCTTAAATCACCTGGGGCTTCTTCTATTTCTTCTCCACTTTTGTTTAGCACCTTCTGCATACAGTTCCAATGTCTGTGCATTCTAGTATTGATCTCGCCATGCAGAGAAAGAACAAGATTGGTGAGCTTGCATCTGTTGGGTGTCTGAGGATGGCCCTAATCCTTTTCCACAGCACTGCCTGCCAGGCACGTGTTGAGTGATATGTTCAGTGATCCTGCACCTCCAGGATCAGTCCAGGCTGTGGTCCCAGGTTTCAGACATGCACCAACTTTGTGTGCTCTCCGAGGAGTATGGCCTTGCATTAGCCTTAGAATTTGCCTTCCCTATGTGTAATTGTTGTCTGCAGATGGGATTTTGGGGAAATACCAGGCCTAACTGGAGATAAATCTGCTTATATAGGCTGTCTGAGTCTTGTAACACTACTGTAGACCTGATTCTATTGTTTCAGTCTTAAGAGTAAGAAAACAGTCCTAAATTGTGTCTTCTGTATCTCCTTGCATTTTGTAATTATTTGAAAATGAGTCATGTACATATATGCTGGCTTATCATTATGCTTTGCAATTCAGTCAAACTGTACTTTCCTCTTACATAGGGAAAAACTAGAAAAATTTTACTTTTTTTTTTCAACAAACTCTAAGACCTCTTGGGAACTCCCCTGTTTCCAGCTTGCCCTTCTGCAATCTGTTTCTGCCTTTCTGACAAGTTAGGTTTTACTTTCTTGGCATATCTTTCTGAAACCTGTGTCTGGTAGTTTGTAGCTAAAGACAGGCAGACTAAACCAGGCTTTCCAAAGCTGCTCCTTTTATATAAATAGTCTAGTGTGACCCTCTGACTCAGTGTCATGGATGGTGGCAGTGGCAGGTAAATAGGTCCTGGGGACTCTTAACTGTGCAATGTCCCTAAACTTGTAGCAGAGCTGCCTGAGAAATTTGGGAGGGGAGAAGCAAGCAGCATTTCTTTCCTGACAATGAAGTGAAATGTTGGCTTTTCCATGAATAAAGTTGGAACTATTGGTCTGTTTTGGGCAATTGACAAGTGAAGATCATCACAGAGCTGTTTGGCTGCCTTCACATGAGCTTTTTTGTCCATTTATGTGTTTCAATAATGGTCATCTTTTCCAGCCACCAAGAATTCCTGGTATGTGGTGGTTCCCTGTTACAAGGTGAGCTACCAGGAAAAGCACTGTAAAGCTTCAGCCTGAATACTTGTTTCAAAACATACTCTCTATTCCTGTCCCATATAAACTAGACTTGGGCTGCTCAGCTGCTGAAATCCATATGTGGTCTTACCCAAAAGCTTCTTCAGTGCAGACCCTGGACATGGAATTATCACCCTGTTAACTGCTGCTGTTTTCCCTGCAGCCCCTCTGCTGTCACTCTCTGTATTTCTCCTCTGGAAACACTGTGGCTGCACATGGGTTGTCACCACCAGCATAATTCAGTTTGTGTGGGTCCCTTCCTTATCTAACTTGTTGCTGGGGGATAACTGAGGCTGCTTATGAGTGGAGTGAATTATCCAGGCAGTAATTACCCATTCCTGAACATTGAATTCCCATCCCAGAGGGCAGGTGAGGGTTCAGACTGTGTAAGTTCAGAAAGTCTAAAGCTTTGAGAAAGCATCCAGGATTTGCACTGGCTGTGTTTTGCTTGTGGGAATTTGTGCTCCTGGGGTGTGCAGAGCCCTCAGTGCAAATGAAGGGTGCTGCACATCTCACAAGATCTACATGAGGCTGAAAAAGGAGCTACAACCTTGTGGTGTTTGGCATCTTTTTGGGCGTGCAGATTTGAGGGGCTGGAGTTTTTGCTCCTCAGCTGGTCCAGTTTGTGAGGTCACCATGAATGCTGGTTCTTGGCAACTGGAGAATTGAGTTATAGTGAGAAAACCCTGACTCCCTTCTCTGCCCCCTGTGACATCAAGTTGCCTACCCCTGTAAACCATTTTTTGGGTGGGTGGGGGAATTCAGAACCCCCACACCAGCATTTGTGCTTTGTTTTCACCCTTTGGAGAAAGGCAGCAGAGTGGCCAAGCAAGGAATTGGTCTTTTCATTGGGAGCTGGAGAGGCACAAGGACCAATGGCCAGCAGAGCATCGTGCAGGGATGTTCAGGTGAGACAGCCCAGAGTGACACTAAAGGTAACTTGATGTAGCTGGGGACCACAGCAGTTCTGTCATGGTGTGCTGGGTGTCGTGGGCAAAAGAAAAGGAGAAATTACCTTTCCCAGCAGCTGAAGGATGTGTAGGTTACCCAGCTGAAGAAAAATTGAATTTCTAGAGGAGAGGGTAATGGAAAAAGATAAGACACAGCAGAGTGAGTGTACATGAACAACTCCTACAGTGTGAAATTGACTTTGAAATAAAATATATGTCCTTTGAGTTAAGTTACTTTGAGTTTCTGGGACTTAAGTCCCAAAACTTTTAGAACTCAAAACTAAAAATGGAGTGGGAGTTGAAAGGTCCAACGTGGTTGTGACTAATGTGAGGTCCATGTAGAGAAAATTAAGGTCTCTGAAGGCAGAAAAACAGCTGCAGAGAGTTGAATGTGTTGCTTCAGGTATCATTCACTAGAATAGACTTTAAATAATGAGCATGTTGATGTTTTTTTGGCAAAATGAAGAGCTTGTTTTGGAGCTGTTTAAATTCGTGGCGGGTGGGAGGGAATAATACCATTGTAAACGTCATGAAAGCAGGGGAACAATGTAGATCTGAACTCTTATTCCCAATGGGTTTTTTCTTTTTTGTGTTCCCTGGTACATGCTAAAAATATTTTCAATATCTCAACATCTGCATTGTTATGAAATATGGCACATCTTTGTTTTGTTTTCAGCTGTGTCATTCTTCCATTACATTTTGTTCCATATGCTCTCTTCAGTTGGGATGTGAAGTCATTTTCTTTAGACAGCTTTAGGCCTAATTGCCTTGACTCCAGAGCTGTACTGTGCACCACTTGGAAGAAGTTATTTCTTTTGTTCTGCCTCAAAACAAACCCCAGGCTGTATGTTGGGGGATATGGATTGTGAAAATGTCTTCTGATGGCAGAGGGGGCAGAAAGTAGGGTAAAAAGAAGGCAGTTATGCCTCTTTAGAGGTAGAAAAACATGAGGCTGAAGAAGGACTGGGTGTACCCATGTATTTGGGATACTTCTGTGTATTAGCACATCTTACCTCAAGTGCAGCCTCACGTCCCATTCATTTGATTCAGTTGGAGGATGGGATAGAGGGATAAGGCAGACCAAGCCTCCAAAGCTCCAAGCAGCAGAGGAAGATGGTGAATGAAGGTGGGAAGCAGTTCTGATTCATGTGCAATAGAAGCTGCAAAACAGGCAAGAAACAGGGCCAGACTTGCTGCGAGCACAGGAAAAAGAAATATTAAGTGAGACTGCTAATGAGAGCAAGGTGGCAGAAGATGAGGGGCAGCCATGGGAAGCTTGGATGCTGCTGCTCCCCAGAACACTGCCTGAAACACAAGATTTCTGGGTTCTGCTTCCTCTCCTAGCCTGGGGCACTGCAAAATAAGATAGACCCTGGTTTTGGCTTCTTGGTTGACTCAAGCAACAGCACTGGGTGTTAATGCTGTCACCCTGTCTCTCAGGTGTGCAACTGTCAACAAACTGACCCAAAAGAAAAAAAAAAAAAAAGGAGTTTGCCTGGTTTGATTACTTTTTTCTCTCCCCTAAGTTTGAGGAAACTTTGCATGCACACCATGCTCTTTTAAAAACTTGCTAAGGTGACAAAACCTGGCCACCAGAACTGGGAAATGCTGAAATCAAAGTTGCACGTGTTACTTTAATTCTGTTTTCATGGATGTTTGTGCTGTAGCAAAATCTAAATAAATGGTAAGTACTGGAGGTTTGGTTGTTGGGGTTTTTTGTTTGTTTTGTGGGGCTTTTTGTTTGGGGTTTTTGTTTGCTTGTTGTTTTTTGTTTGTTTGTTTTCTGGGAGAAACACGCCTGTAATAAAACTATGGTGTTTATGGGATGAATCAGGGATAGGTGGGTAATGAGATGTTCACAGATGTTTCTGAGATGAATATTTCTGCACAAAGTTGTAACAGGCATTTGCCCTTGGCACTCTTCTCTTCCCAGGGGTTCCTGCCACCTGCCTCTGTGTGCAACTCCCCTCTTACTCGTGGCAGCAGCAGCCTCTGGGACTTGCTGCACACCCCTGGAGGGAGGGGGTTCCCTGCTTTGAACCCTTGCCCAGAGGAGGTGCTGGGCTCTGCAGGCAGCCTTCATTTACGGTTTTGAAGTAGCCAACATCCCACTAATGGTGCGTGCGCCGTACTCGGAGAACATCTCATTTCTGAATCTCTCCTTGTCACAAGAGTGGGAAAGTGTGACTGGCAAGGCACAAGGACAGAGAAGGGTCTCCAGGCTGAGGCATCAGGTGGTGTGAGAGGGAGCTGGATTCTGGCATTGCTGCCTGTACCACAGAGTTCCAGCCTGAGGCTGTCATTTTGTGGCCAGCTGCTCAAATACTGGTACGTGTCTTGTTTTCTGGATTTCCAAATCAACTCCAGGAGCCACGTGGTCATTCAAAGGCAGTTTTAGATGATTTGCTCTGAGGAATTCAATAAAAGGCACAACCACTATTAAGAGGTAATAGGGAGTGAGGCTTAACTATTGAATAGATTATGTGAGACTGGAAGAATCAGACAGCCTGAGGTCTGGAATGGTCTGGTGTTTGAATTTTCAATTCCAGGTCAAACATAACTTGCTGGGGTTCCCCTCCTCCCCCCTGCCAAGTTTTTATGTTCCCCAGAGTGCAGTGCACTTAAACAGAAGTGATTGGAACAGAAAAGGCAATAGATGTGTCAGTTAATCTATAGCTCTTTTCTATATTAAGTTAGTTTTAAATAGCATTAAAGGCTCAGTTTAGTGAAGCACTTAGTAAGGCATCTAACGGCATATTTGAACTGAGGCCAGCATTGATAAACTTGGATACTGTGTGATAATATATTCTAACAGGAGCACTGCACCCACAGTGGTTAATGTGTATGTCCCAAACAGGGCTGTGTTCTTCCTTCTGCTCAGATTCAGGGTTGCAATTTAAAGCTGCTTTATTTGTGGGTTTGGTTCACACTTTTCCAGTAAGAATTGGCTAAAAATGATTTTTTTTTTCTTTTGAAGTGATGGATTTATAAGCAAAGGATATTCCTTAACTTCCCTAAATACCTGCTCTCTGTCACAGACCTCACTCCTGCTTTGATTCCTTTAACACTTCTTTACTTTTCTGGTGGTATTGGATAATTTGATGTCCCTGTATGAGATCCAGTTACAGAAGGTTTTCTAAAAGAGGGTTCTGAGACTTCAGGAAACTGGAAGGGAAGAAAACCAAACATTCTTTAAGTAGACCAGCATTAAAACAATGCTTATTCTTAATTTATGGAGAAACATGTAAATTGTGTCTGGAAGGACACTGTAATGAAACCTTTACAATTTAAAAAAAGACACTATTTGCTAGGTAAAAAAACCCAAACACAAAACCGAATAAAACCACAAAAACATTAAGGCTAAGACTTTCACAACTTCCAGAAGGTAGAATTTTGGACAGTTACCTTCTTAAGAGAAGGGATAAATATTAAAAGTCTCCAAAACACATGAAGTAAGAACAAGAAAAGTAAACTTCTTGCAAGGAATAAGGAATGCAATCAAGGACCTGTCTATGTAAGAGGCACAAGATGTACCTAAAACATTAAGCAGATTTTTGAAGTCTTGTTAAAGTGATGTCAATCTGAACCATTATAAACAGAAATTAAACTAAAAGACACATTGTTTTAACCTGACAATAAATGAAAAAATATTGACTTAATTTTGTATTTAATTTCTGAAAAGGTTTTCAAAATTATTTCCTGTGACTTGGGGCAAGAGCCCCTCGGCAAAATGTTATTTAAAATGTTGTGAATCCTTCATTAGTGTATAGGAAATAATAATAGATTTTTTTAAAGTACATTTTCTTTAGCATTGTGGATTAAGTTATAATTTCAAATTTAAAATAATTCTCAGTGATTCCATTGCCTTTAGGTCTCTCTGCAAATCAAATCAAGAGTCAGAAAATGCCACAGTTTTCTAAATGAGGATGCTGACTTCTAGAAAATAGCATCTTTTAGATAATAGAAAATTTAACCAAAGTGTTTACATCCAAAACAAAATAGCTGTTATGTGCAAGGAAGTGAATATTTGATTATTTTACAGTAAAATGTAATTGCATTTGTTGTTAAGAGACCAGTGAAGTGGATACATTCAGAAAAGCTGTGATTGGAGAGAATGGCATTTCACATTGTACCCTCATAAAACTAAATGAAGCAAATAATGTTTGGTTTTCATGATGCATTTGATCAACATGTTAAAATGACATGATTTGAATTAGAATTTAATAAAAATATTACCACCTTCATTTAGGGAAAAAGAAAACGTTGTCTTTTTTGTTGTTGTTATTTGTGATCATCAGTTGAAAGATTGTCTGGAAATTCTCCTACAAATTGAGCATAACAGCTGATAAAATACAAAATACTGTTTTAGTGTACAATGATAGGGCACTTTGCTAGTTTTAAGTCTTAATTTTGAAGTGATTTGGTGACAAAATTATTCCTCTTTTCTGTGTTTATGCTACTTTTTCAGGGAACACAGCTAAATCACAGGAACCCCTAATTTCAAATTTCCACCTTTTTCTTTAAAAAGAAAACCTTAGTCAATTTAATATAAGTTACTCACAAATATGTATTTCTTCTAGGCAAAATAGCAAAATATAATTTTTTGTCTAGATCTTATTGGAAAGTTATGGCATACCTTTGTTTCCTTTCTATTTCCACATCTGGGCTCTTGTTCTCCTTCTGCATGCACAAAGGTCTAACTCCAATTTACAAAAAGACAAAAACACCCAAACAAAAAATCCACAGGCAACAGTGATGTAAAGATTTAATTTTTTTTCATCAGGAATGTGTTTCTATATTCCTATTTTGGCCCATCTGTGTAGTGTATATTTCGCTGGTGTGTAGCCCCAACTGGGTCATGGCTGTAGAGGAATTTTGTGTGTATGAGTATCTGATGCATCCATAAATTAGAATATAAACAAGACTGTGCTTTAACCCAGCACATTTAAAACAGTAGGGTAATCTGTAGTCTTTCCTCTCCCTACTGGAATAATTGTTCTATAATTTTTTTTTTACCATATTTTTTTTCTGTAGAGTTTTAGATTCTTAAAAAAAAAAACCCAAACCAACCTAGCTAGCTGATATGGCCTTAGTGAGTTTCTTTTTTTTTTATTTCTATTTTTTGTTAGCTCTCACAAATATTTGAATGTTTGAAATATATCCCTTCTGTTTTATTTGTGTGTGTATATATATATACATAAAAATATGGGAGGGGTTTGAATATATATAAAAAATACAGGCTGTACATATACATAAATAAAAATAAATGGGGTTGTGTGCATATATATATAGACACACATATATTTAATACCTATCCAACTTCCTTTGGTTGTTTCTATCATTGTGACTGAGACAAATGGGGGTTTTTTTCTTCAAAAGGAAGAAAATCACCTCTCAGTAGGTGATTTGTAAATGAAGCTGTCCTGCACATCTAGTTCTACTTCTGGAACTCCCCCTCCAGAGAGCATATGAAGGGAAGATCCCTGGGTGATTCATAGGAAAAAATTATGAGTGGGGGTAAGATTTTGACAGAGAAGTTAATGACAAAAGCCCTGTTGACTCCAGTGGGATGAGAGGATTCACAGTAAATCACCAATGGTTTAAATTACTGTTGTTCCCAAACATAGTTTGTGCTGCTTCACCGCAGTTCACTGATCTACCTTACTATGCAGCTTATGAAAACTAACTCAACTAGTAGCAAAATTCAGCTAAATCTCAAAATTTACTCGTGCTTTTGTTGTCCTTTTTAGGCAGCAACCTAAAATACTGTTAAAAAGGTGTTGAACAAATTCAAGCTTGGTTAGTTTAAAGTGGGTTTTTTTAGCGCTTTTTTCTCTCATGTGCTTTTACTTCAGTAGAGGAAAAAAATAATTTCTCTTCAGTTCAAATCCACAGTGGAGATCCAGAAGTACATTGATAGTGTGCTAAGACTTGAGAACCTTAATGGCATCGCATGATGAGTAGTGAAATAATATAAAGAATTTGCTAAGCATTTATGCACGTGGCCAAGATCTGCCCTCTGTTCTGTGACTTCTGAGTGCTTAGATGTTGGATTCAAAGTATTTGTGTCCCAAGCCTTGCAGAAGTGGTGCTGCCTCTGTGGACCTGAAGCCAGCTGGTGAGGTGTAGGTGGCACACCTGGTGTTCCCCTACGTGAATTCAGTGAAAAATGGGGCAGGTTTGAAGCAGGACCCTGAAGTTTTGTTGCAAGTTTGGTGAATTACAGTGAGATGTCACAACCTTGCCTAAGGAGGGATTGCTGCGTTGCTCTGCAGAAAGTGATAGAACTAGAAGACAGCATCTAGAATATCAAAATCAGACATTTGTGGCACTAGAAATACCATACAAAGTGGAGTTAGGATTTTAAGGATTCAGTTGATTTAGAAGATAGGTGCTGATCTTGTTTTGAAAACATAAAGCTGCATATTTGGTAGTTTAGAGATCTGCCAGTTTTCCTAAGAGTTGCCAAGAAGAAGTTGACAGCTTGGACCAAGGATTGCTGTGGTTGCTATGTGCAAAAAGCCTAGAACAAACCAGTGGGAAATAATACCAGGGTGGGAAAGTATTGCTATGGTTACAGAGTATTTTCTTTAAAGGAGAGGTGGATAACGCAGCAAGAATCAGTGAAACTTAGGTAATAATGTATTATACAAAAGGAAAACGACTGAAAGATAATAACTGTCTTCTGCTCTTAATGGCATTTTGTTAGTTTCCAGCAAAGAGGGATTTAATTAAACGGGAATAATTTGTGAAAGCTTTGTTAGAAAAGTATCCTTAGCTTTTATTTTTTAAAAGTGGAATGCCAGCACAATACCTTGCATATTTTGGCTCAGTCTCTTTGTTTTTTAAAACAAAAAAGATTTTTTTTGTCAAAGAGATTAAGACTTCTTTAAAAAATAATAAAAGTGTAATTATACACAAATAATTTGGTTCATATAAACTTTTAAGACAGGCCTTCAGAACATTAAAAATATGAAAGAACTGAGTTTTGCAAAAGATGTGATATAAAGCGACTGCAAAATACAGTAAAAATTCTAATAAGTTACAAAAGCCTGCTTTAAGTGGTGCTGTGAATCTGAACTAAAAAAATCATCTGGGAAGCATCCTGATTTCATTTGTAGGTGTCCTGCAGGATTTCACTGTAATCACCTCTGTGGGTTTGAGCCTAAAAATCAGGAAGCAGAGGAGCACTGTGCAGCTCAGGGTTGTGCCTGATGGTGTGGGCTGGGCCATGCCCACCTCATGCTGCCCACGAGTGTTCTGCTGGCAAAGGTGGGGTGACCTGGTCTGGATCCCAGGTGGCCACCAGAGCCAATCTCTCACTCCCCTCCTCAACTGGATGGGAGAGAAATTTTAAAGAAAGGCTCATGAGTTAAAGACAGGGGGGAATCACTCAGCAGTGGCTTCATGAGCAGCCTGGTGGGAGGGACAGGACAGATCTGTGCTCCAGGACCAAGAAAAGGGAAAATGTAAGTGGGCTTTTTTGTTGTTGTTTCCTGTGGCTACTGTGCTGTGCTTATCCTTCACTCTGACATCCATGCCTTGCAATGCTGCCTTGTTCAGCTGCTCTTTGAGGCCACCACTGCAGTGCACTGGGGTGTGGTTGACGGAACCAGATGCAGCTCCTGAGCTGTGTAACTGTGCTGAAGGTCTGCACCCGACCATGGCTAATGTGTCAGCCTAATTCCTTGTCCAGGGACATGGAGGAGAATTTATCATGGTGGGGAATAAAGGATGGAAAGAGAATAAATGGACAATTTCTCTGTGCTCAAGAGCCTGCTGTCCTTCAGAGCATGACTCCACCACACCACATCAATTGTTCCTCACATCTCTGCCTTGGGCACCATTTGTTGAAGTTGAGGAGGAGGAATTAAATTGTCAGCTGAAATATGTTCAGCTGTTTGTGACTGTTTTCTGTTGTTTCAGTGCCGTTTTGCCTGTACTGTGGATAGGGATTTGAGACTTGGGGGTGAGGCAACATCCTTTTACTTTGCTCTTGACAAGTGTAAACATGGAAATAACCTGCTGTACATAGCAGTGCAGACCCTGGCTATTAAAACTGAGATCAAGGACCCTCTTCAAGCTAATTTTGTAGCTTTTCCACCAAATTCCTGGCTTTTTTGCAGTGGACACATAAGACAGACCGTGGAGTACAGAGTGGGGAAGGAATGGTCCTAATGGGGACTGATTATACCAGGACTGGACTTCTTCTGTATAAAAACACTGAGACAAGGGTCCTGACAAGTCCAGAACAAAGGTCTGAGATGGGGGAGAAGCAAGGGAAGTTAGGTCAGCTGGGGAGATGAGGAATGGCCATTTTGTCAGGAAAATAGGGAATTTAAGAAAGAAGTCCTAAGAGAGAAAGGAGAACTAGACTGAATGCTGGAACAAAATGAGGGGCTGGAGGCAGTGGGAAAGCAGGGTAGTGATGAGGGCCAGTGCTTGGAAGATTTAGAGTGGATGAAGAGCAAGTCCTGGAAGGAAAAAAAAATCAAGAGTATGGAGGCAGAAAATGTCAAGGCCAAGGAAATGGGTCAAAAGTTGTGTGCAACTCAGGTGCACTGCTCCTTGCAGCGTAGAGCCAAAGATTTCTTAGCAGAGCTTCCTTTCTTTTGCTAGATGTCTTGTGTAGCTGACCCACTGTCAAAAAGATGGCTTGCATGGATGAGAGCATCTCAGTGCTGCAATTATTCCCTCCATTAGTACAAATGACAGAGACAAATGTAGTGTGGATTCAGCTGCTCCACATTGGGCCATTTCCCTATGAGCGTTTGTTCTACATTTTTTCCCCGGGGGTTTAAAAAAAATATACTGAATAAAAACACATTGCATAATAAGGTAGTAAAATAATAAGGTAGGTGCTAAAGATTATCCAAAGTTGGAATTAATTTTTCCTATGCTGTCTTAGCTCACTGTAGGTCTGATTATTTAGCCATGTTAGAGGATCTAATTATGTGTTCACATAGTATTTATTCCACAGGACTTCCTTCTTGCACTCACTAGCTCAGGTGAATTTGCATGGGGGTACATCAAAATTTGACAGCTATGGATTCTGAAAGATGTGTTGTGAAGGAGAGAAGTTTGCAAAGCAAGAACAGCTTCCCCAAGGACAGCTGAGGGCTGCCCAGGGACTCTCCCAGAGGTCTGTGAGACAGTCCAGTCCCTCACCACTGCTGGAAAGCTGTTCTCCCTACTCCTTTATCCCATTTTCAGAGAATCTGACTGCTTGATTGTTGGCATTGCTGAACAGCCTCCTGTCCTTCAGTGAGGTCAGTGACAGCTGCATTCTGGAGGTCTCTGGCTCCTGGTTGGAGACACCTTACTCAGACATGGTTGTCCCCAGCCCAGATCTCTGGGAGGGTCTTGCTGTGGGCATGGCTGGGGTGGTTTGGAAGCAGCTGAACCATTTCAGTACAGCTCAGCCTGTGGTGGTCACCTGGCACCATTTCTCATTTTATTTGCTATAGCTTAAGCTGGATGACCACAGTCATCCAAGCCTTGCTCTCTTTACACCTGAATTCCCCAAGTGTGAAATTAAAATAGCTCTTCTCTCTTTTTTCATAGGTAGGTGGTACTTGCAAATATTATGGAATTCATTTTCCCAATATCCATATGGTGGTGATAAACCAATGAAGAAATTTGAAGTCTCAAAGCTGGAGTTAAATAGGAGATAGCAGGAAAGCCTGTGGCCATCTGCTAAATGGCAGAGTAAACTGCAATATCCCTTTGCATGTTGAGCAAACAGCCAATGATCTTGTGCACTGACTGGGATGGACCAGTTCAAGAAAAAAAAAAAAAAAAAGAAATCTAGGTTTTGAATAATGACTGAGGATTTTTATTGTGATGTGTAGACACACAAAGCAAGATGGATTTACAGATGTTCAAGGGTCCTTCAGTCTGGCCCCATCTGCCTTTTGCTCAGCTTCACACTGTTTAAGATACCTTTTTGTGCATCATACATTTTTAGAAGCACTAATGCTTTACGGACCTGTGTGCCTTTTTACCTCCTTAATGTTTCTGTAAAAGCATTAAGGAGCTGGGAATACTAATTCAGCAATAACGTTTTCCCAAGATAAGTAGTTAAGAAGAGTTCTAAAAAGCTGGTCACTTGGCAAGCCCACATGTGCCTCCATCTGGCTCACAACCTGAAAGACAGATTCAGAAAGTCATTGAGATAATTTCTTTCAAAATCATGGCTTTCAGTCCTATTGTTTAGGTGCAATGGACATTCTATTTAAGTTCTTGCAAAAGCAAATTTAACATTCCTTAGGACTTGAAAACTCCTTTCTCACTGTCCTGTTCTTGCTCTCCACTCTTCCTTGAAATCTGACAATCATTCAGTTTGCCAAGGTCCCCTCCTTTCTTCTGTTTTCCCATGGTTCTCAAATTAAATACGACTTGATTTAAATGATGACATGCTGTAGAAAAGAATTAGGCTTCTAGCCATAAAAACTGGGAATAAACTATTTGAATTTTAATTTGTACAGGATAAATTTCACATTTGTACAGGATAAATTTTTGAAATAAGCTGTTGAAACTTTTTAAACTGGGAGAAAATAATGACAGTTTCTCAGAGACCAGAGAACTTCAACTCTCATTCCTTTTGTATTTAAATATTTTTAAAAACCTAACCAAACTTAACCTTTTTTGATATTACATAGCATACTTAAATTTTTTGATACATCATCAGTGAAAGCAAGTGCAGTTCTTGTTGATGAATATCACTGCTTATTAATTATAGCACTATTTGTCTATAAAACAGCTTGGTAGAACAAAACAGAGACCAGGGTGCTGATCACTGATCATCAGTATTGTTTATGCTGATAAGTTTTTGATGTCCTGAATAGTCCCAGTGAGATAGAACTGGAAAATAACAATGAATGGGAGGCCTTTCTACTAAAAATCACTGCAGGACTCTTCATTTTGAGTGTAATCATTGCTTGAGATGATGTAACAAGACACTGTATGTTACTGAAGTATGCTGAAAAATACTAAGCAGATGTTTCTATAGACACATGCAAAAAATATTCTTCCTGGTTTTGTGTACATGGGACAAAAAGTCACTTGTACAGGAACAGTCCAGGTATGAGAGAGCTGTTACAGTCCTCCTGTTTGTGTGCCTACATCCAGCACAGTGAGATCATTCACAGCATGTCACATCATAGCCATTGAGCCCCAAAAGGAGGCTTTAAGGGTGTCAATTCACAGCAAAATCCCCAAATTAATACTGTGTATCAAACAAAAGATGTCAGCACCAAAGCCTGAAAGTGCAGCACCTGAAAATACTGCAGCAGAAATGCGAGTAAGTATTGGTGCTTTATTGGCCTCTCTAAGGAAGCTGAATAAATGTCAATATACTTAAACTGGTGCTGGTCCCTGAGGAGCCACTTCAGAGCTACAATGTCCCTGCACCTTTCTGAGCCAAGCGATTGAGTTCATATTTTCTTAGAAATGTTGTTCTGGAGTAGCTTTTAATTGTTTTCGGAAGTGTATTAATAGCAAAGAAGAAATATTTGAAGATACTTTTCTGTTTTTTTCCTTTCCTTAATTAGAAAGATCATGGGTCTGTAAATATTTCGGAGTATAAAATAGGATTTGAGAATATGGAAGTCACCAGAAAAGATGTGAGGAAAGTCCAAGCCCTGGCAATGTAATTATTTTTGTGGGACAGAATGCATGAAATTTCATTGGGAATATGAGGCACATGAGCAGTGCTCTGTTCTGTTTTGGCTGATTTTTTTTTTTTTTTTTTTTTTTTTTTTTTGGTGCTGCCAGTGTCTGAGGGGTTCTCAGTGAACTTTGTGCTGTAAGAAAAATCACTTGCTCTCCTATTTTGGAAACAAACCGGTTTGTTTCCCTTTTTATGCTGTGGTAAGGTGGCCTAGATTTGCCTCTGTGTCTTGTTGAATTATAAGTAGTTTCTGGTTTATGTCTGAGCATAATTGCTCTTACTTTGGGACAGGTAATGTATACATTTATGTAATAAAGAGATTTAGGGTCTTGGACACACATCTTGCTCAAAGGATTCAAATATGAGCATGAAGAGGAGTCACATTGTAATTTGGGGTGCTTAGGGTGGCTTTGGTGCCTACACATCATTGCTCAGTGCTCTTGGAGGTGCTGCAGTGTGTCCCAGGCCTTTGCGCGGCGTGTGCAGCCCTGGGGCAGATCCTGAGCCCTCTGGAGTTTGGAGAACTGGCCGCAGGAGGTCACGGGAGAGATGGCACCAGAAAACTGGACTGGAAGAGCTGAATTGCACCTGTAAAATCCGAAGAGAATTTGTGGTTAGTGTGTTTGTGTCAGACAAGCTGTTTGGTTGGTAGCTACCCCTTTGGCAGTAGATTGTCTGATAAGAAGACCCAAAAGAAAACATTTTCTGCTCTCCTTCCTATGACAGTTTGACATTTCAGAGACTGCAGTGGGACTCTACCAGTTCATCAAACTCAGAGAGCTTTTGCTGCTTTAGTTCTGTTGGAATACACCATGAGAAAATCCTGCAAACAAATACCTCAGCAACTTTACTACTTTTAATTATGGAAATGTTTTACATATGTTTTCTTTCTAAGTTCTATGTTCTAAGCCCACTCTCTCAAAATGCTGGAGGACTGTGGAAGAGGCAGAAAATGTCAAGGTAACAGAAATGAACTGTCACTAAAATCTTACCTTTTTTTTTCTCCGGGGAATACCTGGTATTTGAGAGAGAGAGAGGAAAAGAATAATGAGGCTGAGGGATTCCTTGTCAGGGAGGGAAGGGAAGGAGAACAAAACCTGTTTCAGGAAGCCCAGCCTGTATCTGAGAGTACAGAAATAATGGTGTCAACGAAAGCAGCGTGCACCTTAGTCCAAGTATGCAGCTTTTCCTTTCCTCAAAGACCTGTACACCTGGAGGACCTGCAGAGGCAAGCACAAATCCTGCCCCCGGGGAGGAACAGTCCCGTGCACCATCCAGGGATGACCAGCTGGAAAGCAGCTCTCCAGAAAAGGCCCAGGGGGGCTGGTGGACACCAAGCTGAGCAGAAGCCAGCAGTGTGCCCTTGCCTTGAAAAGGGCTGATTGCATCCTGGGCTGTTAGGAGGAGTGCTGCCCAGCAGGTGAAGGAAGAGGATCCCTGGGTGATCCTGAGGTGATCCCCTCTGCTCAGCCCTGATGATCTGCAATGTTGGGTCCTGTTTTGGACTCCCCAGTAAGAGAGAGATGGAGCTACTAGGGACTTCCCTTCACTTGAAGGGACACAGGAATGATGAAAGGTCTGGAGCATCTCACCTGTGAGCAAAGGCTGAGAGAGCTGGGGCTGTTGTGCCTGGAGAAAAGAAGGCTTTGAGGGAGGAGCATAAACGTGTCCAAATACCTGAAGGGGTGTTGTTTTGCAAAGCAGACAGAGCCAGGCTCTTCTCAGTGTTGCACAGTGACAGGAACAGAGACACTGGCCCCAAGCTGAGGCACAGGAGGCTCCATCTGAACATTAGGAATCACTTTTTCACTGTGAGGGTGCCAGAGTGCTGGCACAGGTTGCCCAGAGAGGTTGTAGAGTCTCTGTCCTTGGAGGTGTTCAAAAGGTCTCTGAAGGTGGCCCTGGGCAATGGTCTGCAGGTGCCCCTGTCTGAGCACAGAGGTTGGACCAGATGACCTCCAGAGGATTTTTCCAACCTAAACTATTTTGTGAACTTGTAGATGTGCTGACATGCCTCTTTTGAGGTATTTATTTACCATAAAGAAGGTGGAAATTACCTTCGCTAGTCTTCCATCTGCATCTGTTTATTTAGCCTTCAAAATGTCCTCTAAAAGTTTTTTGATTTATAAAATTTATTTATATTAATGTCTAAAAACTGGTTTTTATTTTAGAAGGCTTAGGTAATAAGTTCTGCTCCTCTGTAGCACTGGAAGGACTGTGAATAGTTCACTGCACAGTCTACACAACTCTGCTGATACAAGTAAACAACAGAGTGGTAAACACCACTGCTCTGTGGAACATAAATTCACTCACTGGAGGTAAAACAAATATCAAAACTCTCTAAACATATCTAAGCTCCTAGATATAAATTTGTATACATTATCTGACCATACTTTTGGCATACTGAGATCAGATGGATTATTCTTAGATAGCTGAACACTTCATTCACCTTTGATTTCTTCTTATTTTTTTCTTTTGTGCTTGATTGTCACCTTATTATTATGCTGATATATGTAATTCCATTCATTCTTGCTTGCAGCCATAATGTAGTTTTGAGACAGTTGTGCATACTGAACAACGTACCAATCTGATTGTTACTACTCTACAAGTCTCTCCTGTCTCTTCCCATTCCCTCTCCCTCCTGTCCAAGTAGCAAGATGCTGATTAAGTTCCTTTCACCTGGAAATTTTGCTCTGATTACAGACATGATGACTTTTTGTTTTCTTTTCCTTTTTTTTTCTTTTTTTCTTCACCTACTTCCAAGTAGAAGTAGTGGTGATCTTTCTCATTGTTTTCTCCGAAGTAATTTATTTGATGCTATTTGTTCTCTGGAACACTTGTGTTTAGGTAGTGACTCAGTAGTCTGGATGCCCTGGTGGAGGTTGCTGGTTTGGTGGACACACTCATACTGGTTTATGTCAACACAGAATTTCTCCTGTAATGTTGACTCAAGATAAATATTTTGAAGGAGATAAACTTGAAGTGTTCATAGCATTTCTTTCTTTAATTGGTTTCTTGGGGGTTTTTGGTGCAATTTTTAAAAAGACAACTTCTTCCATCTTTGGAAGAGTTATCATAAACATTTCGTGGGTTTTACTCCTCTTTCTTCCTGCCACAAGTTATCAAACCTTTAATGGTCATTTGTACTGAAATAGTCTATCAGTTACAATAAACCTGCTTGCTGTGAGCTGGGCTATATTAATTATATCTAACAACAAATTATGGGAGTTTTTAATATTTGTTTTGCAGTTCAGTTCTACTCACAGTTCCTTGGGGACTGAAGACTAAAAATATGTTTAACTGTACAGATTGTTCTAGCTGTTAAAGAGCATTTCCTTATTCCTGTAAGGACTTGCTGTGGGAGCAGCTCTGAGTTGACTGAAGGGCAATTTTTTTTGGCAGAATGAAAGTCATCCATCTAATACCAGATCAAAAGAGCATCTCTCAAATAGATGCTATTGAAATTTTTTAAAAAGTGAAAAAACACCCCTAGAAATTGGAAAGTCACAATCAAAAAAGTGCTTACCAATGCTCTGCAAAGAAGCCAACTGGTTTAAAAATAAAAAGCCCAGGAGCATTAGTGTTGGCCAGTGACAGTGTCTGATTTTGCAGTGTAACACCTCATGTTTTCATTCCATCCGCGATGCCTTGGGGAGATGTTTTTGTATCTCAGTATTAATGGGCTTGCTGCCACATAATTGGTGAACTTGTTGCAATGAGAGCCGTGGAATAAAAATTGTGTTTGAGTTCTTCCCAATAGTGTAGGAGAGTAGGACAGCTAAAAAGTGACCCATGTAAGTAAAGATATTTAGGATGGCTTTTGCTCGGCATTATGGAATGCTGTCCCATTGGCAAAATGTCTTAGAGATGCAATTTCTTCCATTTTGAGAACCGGATGTTGGTTCAAATTAAATCTGAGATGTTTATTAATGTTAGTGCACCAATTTTGAATATCTTGGAAGGTTTGAAAGTGTATGTTAGGAATAAATCTCTTTCCAAGCACTGTACTTGGGTTTTGTGCAGCAGATAAAAGAAACATGAGCAGATGCCACTCTAGGCCAAATTCCTTTAAATATGTTATTCAAAACTTAAGTTTGCACATAATTCTGGTGTAATGCAGGGTTAATGGTTCGGAATTTTCCTCTATCCCTGCAGCAAATGCCTGTGCACCACTGTTCATTTTATTAGGTTAAAACCTGTAGGATTGTTGAACTTTTTGATGCTTGTTAGCATAAAGCAAGGAAGTTGCTCTTTTTGGTGGGCACAGGAGTGGTAACCAGGAGATGAAGCTCTCTTCTTGCCTCATTCTCCAAGCCTTCCTGTGTGATCTGGAGAAAATAATTTAGTCTTCTTGAGGCCTTATAAACAGGAGGAAAGTTCTGAAAGTCCTCAGTAATGGATGGGGCTTTTTAATACCTGAGCATTTCCATGATGCCTTGGGATCCTGAAAAAGAAGGTTCCAGATAAAGACAAAGAACTGATTGCCTTTATTTTTGCAAAGAATATTTGTCAATGTTCTTCCTTTTCAAGATTCAAAAGCACAATTTGGAAAAGCCTTCAAGTTTGAAGTCTCATTTCCTTAATATATCCATCATCAGACATAAACACTTTTTTCCCCCTCCCTCTCTCTGGCTCGTTTTTTAGCTTTTATTTCTTACTCCTCGGGAAAGTCTCCTACAAGTGATCCGTGTGTTTGTGCTGATTACTACTTGATGCCATTTTAGAAAAATGTAGCATAATTAAGTAGTAAGAGGAACTGGGCAGTAAAAGGGGTAGCTTTTGGACAATTCATTAAATACTTGGTGCCTTTTAATGGTAGGGCACTTCCTTTGCTCATGAATTATTCATTTTAATGCTTTTGTTATAATGGCGACAGTGTTCAGTCTCTGAGGCAGTTCTGGACAACCTTCCTCTGCTGAAATACTGCACAGCAGCAGCTACCATTTATTTTATAAACTAATGCATCTAAGTCAATAACACAGTGAGTAAATGTATTTTCAAAATCGAGAACATGAGAAAAGAGGACAGATAACGATATTGTAACTAAGGGGATCTGTTTTGCTGAAGGGTTCAGTTTGTTTACTTTTCTGGGAACTATTTAGGGATGTAACTTAAAATAAATATTTTTACAGATTATTGTGTTTAGTATTAGATTCAAATTATGTCTATAATGAAAACAGACATTAGTGTCTCTGCTTTATACAGCATTATGCAATAAAAGGCAGTTTAAAAACCCTCACTGTACATAAACACATCGAGTTTTTCTTAAAACTAATGTTTAAAGGTCTCTTTGAAACAGTTTTTTAAGATGAAACATAACACAACCACACAACCCACATAGAAAATGCATCTGAGTCATGTGCGTAGAGAAATAAAAGTTTCTTTGTGGTATCTAGTATCAGTCTTTCATTAAAGCATGGACTTTCCTGAAGAGAAATTCCAGTGCAGGCGCTTGAGGGCTCTCCCCATCTTCCCCCCGCCTCCCTACACTTCCCTGACTCTGGGTTAAGCCCCTGGGTCTTGGCAGGGTGTGTTAGGGACAGTCCCGTGAGGAGCGGGGAATTTGGGGCTGGGAGCCGGGAATTTGGGGCTGGGAGCGGGGAATTTGGGGCTGGGAGCCGGGAGTTTGGAGCTGGGAGCGGGGAATTTGGGGCTGGGAGCCGGGAATTTGGAGCTGGGAGCCGGGACTTAGGGGCTGGGAGCGGAGAATTTGGAGCTGGGAGCCGGGAATTTGAGGCTGGGAACCGGGAATTTGGAGCTGGGAGCCGGGAATTTGGGGCTGGAAGCAGGGAATTTGAGGCTGGGAACCGGGAATTTGGGGCTGGAAGCGGGGAATTTGAGGCTGGGAGCGGAGAATTTGGGGCTGGGAGCCGGGAATTTGGGGCTGGGAGCCGGGAATTTGGGGCTGGGAGCCGGGAATTTGGGGCTGGGAGCCGGGAATTTGGAGCTGGGAGCCGGGAATTTGGGGCTGGAAGCAGAGAAGTTGCGGCTGGAAGCCGGGAATTTGGGGCTGGGGGCTCCGTGGCGCTGTTCCCAGTGGACACAAACGCGTGCTCCTCGCAGCGCTGTCCCTCTCTGATGTGATTTTAGAAGCGCTGTTTTCTCCCAAGCCGTGTCCTCACTCCTAAAATGCCTTTAAGCGAGAGATAAGTGCGTGTGGGGGACGGAAGCAGTGAGCAGATAGATGAGTGATTAGGTCATTGGGATGAGAACGGAGGGTTGTTATTTTTTTTTTTTTACGCCGGGCTCTCTTCTAGTTTCTTGCTGATCCCTGCGAACACGGAGGGCTGAAACTGCGTAAGTAGAGGAAACAAAAGTCCATAGATGGCTAAAGCTGCAGAGCTGTTAAGGAGCAGCGAAGAAGAGAGAAGTCTGAACTGAGAGTGTGTGTGGTTTCGGGGAATCTGAATCATGCAGTATTACTTTCACTTTTTCTAGGCTTGCATTTCCTATGAACAAACCATCGGGGAGATAGAAGTTCTGATTTAGATAATGTCGTGCAGTCTTTGGGATAACACATCCTGCTGGAGGGGGAGTCCTTTCGGCAAGGGTCGGGCTCCGTGAGCGGAGAGCTTTCCCCGCTGCCCACGTCCACATTGTTCCTGCTGGGAATGTCAACTTTGGGCCTTTTCCTGCGGATTTTTCATAGGTTTAGGTGACCACCCCATGTAAAATGGAAGCACCAATAGGAACCCCTCCTTTCCTTTTTCCTGTAGCTCTGCTCAGACCATTCTCTGTCAGCATGGTAGTGGTACAAAGTGTGTGGTCTTTCAGCTCTGACTAATGCATTTTGTGCTGTGTGACTGAAAATGTCTCGTAGCCTGCCAGGGCTGACTGAGGGTTGTGGAATGTGGTGCCTTTTCTCTGTTTTTCTCTGATTTATTTTTTTTCTTCCCTTTTTTTTATTTATTTTCTTTTTTTTTCCTTTTTTTTTTTTTTCCCCTCCAGTACTAACGTGTAGGCAGCTTGTTGAGAAACCTCGGGATGCAGGGGAAATGCTTGTGCGTTGTGGAATGCGGCTTCCCCTGGGAGACCCCAGCCAGGCGGGCAGTGAATGAGCAAAGTGGAAGAATGAGAAAGGGAGGAGGTCGGAGGCAGGGACAGATAGGAAAGAGTGAGCGAGGAGGAAGGAAGGAGGTGGAAACAGAGGGGCCCATTTCCCTTTTTTCTGAAGCAATGACAGCTGGTTCTGTCCTGCCTCACATGACAAAGTGCTGTGGAGAGGAGTATTTGAGCTGGAAGCCAGTGAGCAAGGGTGGTCAGCTGATTATATTTTAATTTCTTTCCAGGCTTTAGTCAGGTGATCCCTGATGAGTAGCCAGCCCACCAAGAAGGGACTTGAGCACACAGGTAAGAGAGAAGCTGTGTACTCTTACATGCAACTGGGGGGTCCGGGGAAGGCGGTAAACAGCTCTAAAATTGTTTGAATAGTTAAAAAAATCCTCACTTGCTTGGATGTGTAACACTGTGATTGTCTCTTTCAATGCTGCTACTTCTGCTATTCAGCCTTGTTCTCGATTTTTTTTAAAATCTGTCTTTAATTAGAAGCTTTATTGCAAAAAAAACCCAAAAAACCCAAAAATCCAGTTGTGTGGTGTTAAATATAGACCTGGGTAGTGCATGAATATTGCATTTTGTTACTTTTTGAATAAAATAACTTTCCATAATGCAAGTGTGTCAAACTCATATTTAGAGGGGAATTCCCAAATACTTGAGCTATGAGTCATAAAAAGTTAAAGGACCAGTACAACAGTTCAGGATAAAAACTCCGTTCTGCCTTGGGTGGCTGCTTTTGTACACACTGGTAGTAAAATATATCTTTAAAAAAACCCCAAAGATTCACAAAGCTGAAGCTCTTTAAACTCTGCTGACCATAACCTGAAAGATAGGTGGGAGAGATGAAACAGATGACTGGGGAGGAGGATTGTGCTCTTGGTTTCATGCATCTGTTCTTCCACTGGGTCTAACAACCTGGTGAATGAGTCTTCTTGTGTGCTGAGGATGCTTCAAAGAGCTCTGGCTCCTTAATTCCTGTTACATAATGTCTTAGCAAGAAAACAGACTGAAAACCAGTAATAAGTGCACTTACTGTAAATGAAAGAGTACAGAATAAAAATGCCTGGTGGGTGTGATAGATAAAAGTGGGGTTTAACTGGTTTTATGTCTGGCTACTGTGCCACACTCTCTTCTCTTTAAACATAACTGCACAAAATTTTCTTCCTTACTGTTGTTTTTCCTTACTAGAAGAGCTCAGGTACTCTCTGAAATTCTGAATTACTCCTGTTTAAAGATGTGTTCAGAGTTTTTTAAGATGAAAAAGGCAGGCAAGTGTTCCGAGCTCCCACTTGCAGCTCTGAAAAACTTGAGGTCTAGTGTTGAAAACTTCATTGTGAAAACGTGTCATACACATTTCCATGTTTTACTGGTGGCATTGCTCCTGCTCTCTAATTTGCAGTATTTAAATAAAATCTATTTGAGCCATACCTTTTTCTAAGAGGCTGGTGCTATACACAAGAATAATAAAGATGGGTGACTTTCCAATTTTTTGTTTAATTTCATGATGTTTCTCTTTTTCTCATTGTTAAAAAGTCTCTGCTTGTGACAAGCTGACTGTGGTAGGTTGGTATTGGCTTGTAACAACAACTGGTTCTTAGATGCTCAGATATCCTGAGGTTTGATCTGGAAGAGACCCTGGAATGGGGTTGTGGGATAGTTAGAGGAGCGTTTCTGTTGGCTTCATGGACCTTTATCATGTGCAAGCCTGAGGAAAAGCCCAGGTTTGAGTGGAAATCTGAGAGGGTAATTGCAAAAGCATGGGAAGCATCAGAGAGGTTGAGGGTAACAGTGGATTTACAGTACAGGATAAGAGATGTGAAGTTGGATTTTGCACTTATCATGGCACAGAGAGCGCTCTTCAGTTTCAAATAATCCTTGGCAATAGTTCTCCACTGAAGGTTTTCCAGTCGTGCTTTTCCCTTTCTGTGGGATGGGAGGAGGAGAGGTTTCATGAGGTGAGGAAAGCTTGGTGGAGTGAAACAATGTCAGGCAATAATGGTTCTGGATAGCAGGGACTGCTCTGAAGTGGCTCCTCTGCTTGCCATGAGGGCCAGCAATGAGGCACTTGGTGTTCAGTGCCCCCCTTCCCCATAAGGACTGGGAATTGCATGGGCTTGGGGGTCCGGAAAATTTGGCAATAGCCCTGAAAGCACCCCAAGTTCCTGCAAGCATTCCACATTGGCTTCATCTTAAGCAAAGTGATCTTTTATGAATGGATGCAAATCTTCTTAAGCTCCTTGCAGTTGTCCTTAGGGGAATTCCTGGCAGGTGGGCTTGTCCGGGCTGCAGCTGCAGAAATGCTGCCAGGGCACACCAGGGGTTCATGTCCTCACTCAGGGCTGTTGCTGCGGAGTGAAAGAGGGTCAGACACCTGGAACTGGAATGGGTAAAACTTTCAGAGAGTATAAGATTATTAATTTCTTTTATTCTTCTTTTTTTTTTTTTTTTGTTTGCTTGGTTGGTTGTTTTTTTTTTGTTTTGTTTTGTTTTGGGTTTTTTTTTCCGTTTTGGTTTTTGGGTTTTGCCTCCTTTATTTTATGAAGTTTAACCTATTGATTATCTGTGACCACTAGCATCTTTAATAATGTAGACTGTCTAGTTCAAATATATCTCAGAGACAGGAAATGTTTTAGTTTCAGGTCTATTTCTGCCTTTTCACTTGTGTTCTTAATATGTTTTCATCTGAAGAGAGGGATTTGTTTGAAATATTTCAAGTGCAGTTCCTAGATTTCCACTTATTGACATGAGAATCTCTCTTTCACATAACTTCTCACTTGTGATCACTTTAGGTCATGTTTATTTAACCCTGGCAATGCCTAATGATCATGATTGCCTGGAAGATCAGTAGGAAAAAGTAAATTACTTGCCCTGCAAATGAGGAACTGATTCTGTGTATATGGCATTATAAAGGATAACATCTGCAGCATTTAATTTTTCTTAGAGCAGTGGAAGAAGAATGAAGAATTCAACAGCTGTACTGAGTAAACTTGCAAGAACATGAACTCTTAACACCTTTAAACACAGAGATGCTTACTTTCATAAATAAAATTGGTCTAAGAATGTCCAAAAAAACCTCAAGAAAGTTGAATCACAATTATTTTAATGGAATATTTATTATAATGAACCATTTTACTATACATTTTATCATAGATTGTTATTATTAACTTTAGAAAATGATTTTTTGTTTTGTTTTGCTTTTTTTTCTGCTAGATATGGGGCAGACCCCAATGTTACTAATTTATTAAGAGCTCTGTACATTTTAGGACTTAACTTGACACCGAAACAGTCATTACTTAAGTGCTACATCCCACTTGTCTTGCAGTTGGACAGCGCTTTGGCTGCTTAAAACCAAAACCCTTCATTCCCCTCTTTCCTAGTTATGAGCACAAACGTCTGAAATGGGATTTTCCACTCCTGCAGCGCTAAGAGGCTTAGACCTTTTTGGTATTATTCACACGAATCTCTGAAGGCTCCACTTGTACACTAACGCTTGGACAACCCCGCGAGGTTTCACTGTGGCCTGGCGGAATGCTCCTGGTGCCTTTGGGGCGCTCTCAGAGGGGTTTTTGGTGGTTTTTGGGGCCGTTTCGGCTCCGGAGTTGAACAGAGGGTTGGCGCTCACAGCCTGGGAATGGGCGGGGCAGCGCGGCTGTCGTCCTCCCGCGGCAGGACGCGGTACTGCACCGTGCGGCTGGCTTGGGGGAGTCGCGGCTGGAGAAACAAGCGATGAACTCCGTCACTTCCCTGCCTTTTTTATCTTTTCACCCTCAGAAAATGAAAAAAAAAGGGACTGCTGGAGGCAGCTCCAGCAAGTTCAATGTTTCTCGCTTTTCCCTGATATGACGGAGAGGGACTTTTTACAAGGGCGTGTAGAGACAGGGGAAGGGGGAATGGGTTCCAACGGAAAGAGAGTTTGGTTTAGGTATTAGGAAGAAATTCATTACTGTGAGGGTGGTGAGGCACCGGCACAGGCTGCCCAGGGAAGTTGTGGCTGCCACATCCCCAGAGGTGTTCAAGGCATGGTTGACTGATGCTCTGAGCAACCTGGTCTAGTGGAAGGTGTCCCTGTTCGTGGCAGGGTGTTGGAATTACATGGTCGTTAAGGCCCCTTCCAGCCAAGGCCATTCTATGATTCTATGGTTTTATGCATTTTTCCTGCATTGGTACAGGTTGTGTGATAGAATACATTGTGAATGGTGATTAATACTCTGGAGAGATATACTAAAACACTCACCTCAATGAAAATTGATATTATGCTGAAACAATAAAAAAAAAAAAGAAGTCTCTGTTTACTGAAATGTGACTTTAAAGTTAGCAAAACAGATTTAGCCTTGCTGCAAAAGCAGAATGACTTTTTACATGTCTGGATCATTTGGAAAGTCTGTCTGTGAACTTTGTAGCAAAAGTAACAAAGACTGTGACATAATGTTGGAAATACCCAAAACTACTTCCCAAATCAATTTTGCTTTCCCTCTTAGGAGTTGAGAAGAAAAAAAAAAACCAAAAAAAACCCAACATTCCTTCACTGCTATATTCACTGATAGTAGTAATAAGCTTCTAAAAGAGTCATGAGCTCTGACACTTAATCACTCTTTGTGATGAATGATTATTCAGAAGCGAAAGTCCTACCACAACACACATTTCATTTGAGAGCTGTCACTGCACCATGTACTCTAAACCTCAGTTCCACAAGCTCAGTATCCAGTCAGTTCCCTGAGGAAAAGGCACAGGCAAGGAACTGTCCTTGATCTGAAAATGTCTCTGTACTTTTGGAGCATCTTAAGAATAAAGGGGATGCTCAGAGAGATGGAAGGACCAGGCATGTGGAGCAGCTTGCACAGGATTTGTCCCTGGCAGCTTTTGCCATCTTTTCTCTCCCCTGCCACCACATGCACTGTTGGACCAGCAACAGCAGATTGCACTCTGTGGAAGCTGCTGAGAAGGATTTTTGTGAGCCTGAACACAGAAGGTGCCATAGCAAGCATCATAAGTGTCCCATACTATAAAAATGGCAAAAGGCGAGGAAGTATGAAAAGAGTTAGTCAGTGATGCTAATGATGTCCAAAATTCTTCAGCAAAATCAGGACTCAGCACCTGCTCACAGAAAGCAGAATATGACTGAAATGAAGAAGAAGAAGAAGAAAAAAAGGCTGCAATTTAAATGCAGCAAATGGCATCTTAATAAGTTTTGGAGGTTTTAGGGATTTTTTTCCCCATTCATTCAGATTATAGCTGGCTTTATGTTGAATCACCTTTTCTGAGGAATTTATTTGTGAGTGTGCACTTTTAAAAACAGTGGCATGATTTGTCATTTGTAAGACAAGAATATGGGTAAACCCCAAAACAGTGACCTGCAACTGATGCTAGCAATCAATTACATCTTAACAAGAGGGATCAGAAAATCCACCTTAGGGGTGCTCCCCAAGGGTTGCATTCCAAGCACTTCAGCAATACTGTGTATTCTGAAGCTCATATTTATTTTGTTATTCAATCGAGAGTCATGCCAACAGAAGCAACATATTATGACAAGTTAATGTAGTTTCTACTGCACAGTGCCACTGCTCAAGGTGTTGTTCTCATTAGAATTTTTTCCCCCTTAAAAATAGAGACCTATTTTAATGGCATATCTTGTCTGTCATAACAATAGAAGTTCAAGACCTGCTTTTCCTACTGTTTTCTCCTCATTTATGTAATTATTCAATACCCAAGTGTGCACTACATGATAGAAAATTTTAATCCTTTAATCTCTACATTTAATCTGTGATACAAATTCATTGCTTTTTTCCAAGACTGCCCACTGCTTCCTACTGGGTGGGAATTGCTGCTTTTTGGAGCAAGGTATAACATTCTCAGGAAGTTTGCTCCTGAGGAGTGGCCAGATCTGAAGTGTTGCAATAAATCTTGCAAAGAGGCAACTGTGGTTTTAATTGTATTTTAATCTGTGCATGCTCAAATTGTACCAGTGGTTCTGAGCAATGGCTATGTGGGATCTCTTATTAACCACTCTATCTGAAAAATGTATAGGACAGTGTATGTTTAAAAAATAATATTGAAGAAAATAATTCCTGGGGTTCACTCAAATTAAAAAGTCTCACTGTTGTGAGATTAGAAATCTTAACTGTTGTGAGAATGCTGAAGATGTAATGAGCCTTTCCCATAGCCCAACCTGTTCATCACCACACCAAATTCCTCTGAAGAAAAACAAGCCATAGAGTTAAAGCTTTTTCACTGAACATTTTGTTCTGTGGTCACTTGTGCAAAGCGTTGGCTGATATGGGACATACATTGCGAGCTAAAGCTGAATGTTCTTCGTAATTGAAGACAAAGCCCTTTTTAGAACTTCTCATCAGTCTCTGAAGAATGCTTTGTAGACACTGATCTAAATGTTTCCTGAGAACGGGGGGGAATCCCCCTCAAAAAAACCTCTCTGTCTGGAGGGAGAGTTCAGCCCAGCAAGTCAAGATGGGGATTTACTGACTGGGGGCGGCATTGGCTGCTGTGTGCTTTTAGGGGTTATTTGGTTTATGTCTTTAACTGGAAGAGGTTTTAACGCAAGCCCTGCCTGTGCACCAAACCCACGGGAAGGACCTCGAGTACCGAGCGGGGTCGCGCCGGGAGGGAGCGGGGGCGGCGGCGGGGGAGCGACGGGACGGGATGGGATGGGATGGAACGGGACGAGACGGGATGGGATGGGATGGAACGGGACGGAACGGGACGGGATGGGATGGAATGGAACGGGATGGGATGGAATGGAACGGGACGGGATGGAACGGGACGGGATGGGATGGAACGGGACGGGATGAGATGGGATGGGATGAGATGGGATGGGATGGGATGGGATGAGATGGGATGGGGCGGGTCGGCGGGGGCGGCTCCCGGGGCAGCCGCAGCCGCGCTCCGGGGCCGGGTGGGGATTGCGGGGTCCCGGCCGCGCTTCCTCCGACACCTTTTAAAGCCACAGCCCGGGACACGGCGTGCAGAGCCCGCCGAGCTCCAGGAGCAGGAATAATTCTGGGCAGCGCCTAGAGGTTCTGCGCATTAACCCGACATCGCCCAGCTCCCGTGCAGGAGTGGTTTCCAATTAACTTCAAGCAAACTTACATTATATTTGCTGCAAGCAAAGCCCTTGTAAGCAACATTTTGGGGTAAGGTTTACTCTTTTTAATTTCAGTCAAGGTGGTGAAAGATGTGCTTCTTCCACCTTTAGGTTTCCTGAGCCTGACTTGTTGCAGCTCTGGATGTGTTCAGTATTCTTGTGAGCATTTGGCACAAAAGTGCTGAACAGCTTGTTGCTACTGGTGCCTGTTTCCCCCTGAAGCACACAGCATCTTTTTTAATATAAAGGAGTAGCAATTAGTTGACTAGTTAACTAGTTAACCCCTAACTAGTAGAAAATATTTGCCTACTTAGTTTTCATCTCAGTTATGAAAGTGCAAAATAATATTAATTATGTAGTCTTCACTCTTCTTGTTCTGTGAGAAGCTTAGAAGCTGTTACAGATTAAACACTTGTTCATTTATTCAGTATTAGTAATGCTTGTGTTAGAGAAAATACAGGCATAGAGTGGGTTATTCTGTGTACCCAGGTTATTTTGTTTTCCCTTTTTGTGAGATTTATTTTTCAAGTAATAACATCCAGTTAGTCAGCTATTGGGTGGACAGGCTGAATAGATTCCAACTTTATAAATGTTAATGCATGTTATGAGTGGCCTTGAGTAATACTGGATGACAGTACAGCATTCAGTCAGAGAGGACGCCTGAACCACTCCAGTGCGACTCTGCTACGTGCTTTGGGGAGGGCATGTGTGTTTCTCAGTAATAGGAGAGAATCTGGCAAATGCAAAAAGCTCCTGGGGAAATGCAGCTTTGTTTTTCCAAAGAACACAGCAGGCAAAGGCTTAGAATCACAGAACCACAGAAAGGGTTTGATTGGAAGGGACCTTAAAGATCATCTAGTTCTAACATCCCCTGCTATGGGCAGGGACATCTTCCACTAGACCAGGTTGCTCAGAGCCCTGTCCAGCCTGGCTTTGAATACCTCCAGGGCATCCACAACTTTTCTGGGTGACCTGTGTGAAGGTCTCACCACCCTCACAGTCAAGAATTTCTTCCTACTATCGGATCTAACCCCCTCTCTTTCAGTCTGAATCCATTCCACCTTCTCCTGTCACTCCAGGTCCTTGTTAATGGTCCCTTTCCATCTTTCTTGTAGCTCCTCTCAGGTACTGGAAAGCCAAAACTGGGTCACCTCAAAGTCTTCTCTTTTCCAGGCTGAGCAATCCCAATTTTCTCCACTATCCTTTATAGGAGAGGTGCTCCACCCTCATAATCGTCTTTGTGCCCTCCTCTGGACTTGCTGCAACAGGTCCAAGTTCTTCCTGGAGATGACTTCTCCTCCTAATTAAGTTCCTTGACGTGTGGTGCCATACCTTCATTTATGAATTTTGTGGCTTTCCACTTCTGAGGAGTCCAACCCTTAGTCCACAGACAGTTTGTAGCCATTATTCAGAAATGAGCTCTACTATGGATCTGAAACTAGAAAAAGTGAAGCAGCTGTGGATTGATACTCAAAAACTGAATGAGACAGCAGCAATCCTCTAATCTGGTAGTGTTGAGTTAGCATGAATGATACTTGTCAGATGTCCCTGTAAGTATGAGCTGACACTTGTTTATTCCTTGCTAATTTAGGCACAAGCATTGTCTCATAAAGTTGTGCAATCCTTATTGGAAATATACAGGCACTTTTTCAACCAATGATGAGAATGAGAATTCATCTGCTCTTCATTTTTTTGGTGTAATTATTTAACATGTTCATCTGACATTTGGAAACTTTAACTGAAATTAGTCTCTCTTAAATGTGTTTGTCACTAAGATTTAAATGGGTTCCAGTATATTTGTTTCGTGTAGTGGAGGAGGAGGAGGGGAAGTAACATTTGAAAGTTATCACTGCTTGCCTAAAAGCATACAAATGCTACCATATGTCCGGAGGTTTTACATCATTTAATAAGAGGCGAAAATAACCTAACCATTCATACTTTGAACAAGATATCTAAAAGTGAAACAGTATTTCCCTGAGAATGATACTGTGCAGTCTATTCAGTGCCGGAGAGGTCAGAGTGGTTGATTATCTCTAGACACAATGTTGCCAAAGGGCAATAAATCAGATATTTTTAAGCTACCCTGTGAACAGGAATACTTTAATGTTCCAGCACCACTTGCCTTTCAGGCTCTACTAAGCAGACATATTTTAAGATGTTTGTTACAGTGTATTTTAATCTAACCTGCTTCCCAGAACAGTTAATTGTGGAGGCGTCTAAGTGGTTAGCTGGCCTGGACTTAAGTGCAGGACACTCAGAGCCTGCAGGAAATCAAAAGATTCCTGGGCATGGGGTATAATAATCCTGCCAAACTTTGCTGCCTCTGAGTCACAGGAGAGCTGCTGTGGGGCAGGAAGGTGCAAGCAGAAATCCAGGAATACATAAATGTGCCACCTTCCCTTATGTGTAGATTTTTCATGTGCAGCCAGAGTGCCCTGGGAGTGCTGATACTCCATGTGCAGGGACACTTTGGCTTTGGGAAGGGTTTAACCAAAGGATTCTCCTTGTGAAATTGAGCAATTTGGGTGTTGGAGCAAGGGACATTCAATAACAGAGCTGATGATGTCTGTGACATGAAGGAAGGAAGATGTGCTGACCACCTTTTTTCTGCTCTTGGAGGGTTTTAGTAGCTGCTCACATGTGTTTTACCAGCAGAGATCTAAGAATGGGATCTTTAGGCTGTTGAGCAAACAGGAAGCTTAAAGAGCTTTGGTGAGGAGTTACCAAGGTGCCACCTTTGGGAGTATTGGCCAGACAAACACTGAAAAGATTGTGCAGAGCTCCCAGTCTGCCCATTTAATTGTAGTAATGGCTGTGATGCGACTCCCTTTACAAAGCAGGTGGGTGCATAAGAGAAAGGAAATGTTAGGGGTATAGAAGGAGGGAAATCATCCTTGCGAACCTGTCAACTGCTCCTGGAGCTTTCTTTTTTTGGGTGGGTTTGCTTTTGTTGGTTTAGTTTTGGTTTGTTTGTTTTTGGGTTTGTGTTTTTTGTTTTTGTTTTTGATTTTTTTTTTCCCTTTAGCTGCTGCTCTGCTGTTGATGATCCCTCCTACACACACACATACATACACACACCCCATGCTGGTCTTTCCTCTCCAGCTACAGGTTGATAGGATTTCCACAGGAGTGTTTCACAACTGTCCCTAAGTGTGTGGGGGTGATAATCAGACAAGGGATATTATCTCAGTGCCATGTTTGTCAAGGCTCTTCCTGAGAAACCCTGTAAGCAAAGACTCAGCCAACACAGCCTCTCATACAGTGGTGATTTCAGGGTGGATAACACGAGGGTAAGGCAATCTCTGCTCTTTCTCCAAGTCCTGCCTAGCCAGATCACCAGAAGATTTTCCTTAGGACAAGATAGCCAGCTTAGAGTAGAAGATTAAGTATTGCTGGAGTGCTTTTTGTTTGGAAGAGAATGTTGCTGTTGGTCTTCTCCACATGTGTGCAGAGTAGTTCTTCAAGATGTCATTTGTGGTCATTTTTTGCTAGACAAAAGGTTCTGCCCAAGCAGACTTGGCCCCAGCCATGTCATAGCAGCCAAGGTAAATGCAAAACTCATTTACCATAAAATGGGGTGATGTACCCAGACCTGGCCATTCAGGCAGGTAACAGGAGGTCAGCATTGTCCCTGCTTAAGCGCCCAATTGCTGAGCAGGTCTGGTTCACCTGTCAACCCTGGTTTTGAATCTTGCTTGGCAGCATCTGCAGAGGGGTCTGGGGCTGCCTGTGGAAGCTCAGAACCATGGGTTAGGAAGTGAAGTGTCTCAGCTCTGTGCTCAGAACCATGGGTTAGGAAGTGAAGTGTCAGCTCAGTGCTCAGAACCATGGGTTAGGAAGTGAAGTGTCTCAGCTCTGTGCTCAGAACCATGGGTTAGGAAGTGAAGTGTCAGCTCAGTGCTCAGAACCATGGGTTAGGAAGTGAAGTGTCTCCTCCTCTGTGGGAGGAGCTGACTCTTGCTTTGTTCTACATCTCAATTCTAGGTGAAGTCTTACTGGGACTTCTCCAAGCCAGGCTCCCCATGTTTTGTAGGGCAGCTCCTTGCAGGGTTGATTGTGCTGGCTCTTTTGATCACTAATGTCACACACAGGGGTTGGAAAGAGTGGTATGACAGACCAGACTCTGCTTTTTAAGGTACCTATTGGCAGTTTTGCTCAACAACTTTCAGGGACAGTCATGCTCAGGTGTTCAGGCTGCCTCTGGTGCACCCTGTGGGGAGGACCCAACTGGATCCTAGGTTTTCCTTCTGTCTTTTATCTTTTAGCAAGAAGTCTAACCTCAGCCTCTCTTTTTATTTTTTTTTAAGTATACAATACATTTCTTATCCATTCTTATACATTTCTTATGTGCACTCCATACAGAAGTACAGGTGCGTTGTCAAAGTTTTATGTAGACTATTCAGCACAGTGAAGTAACTGCATCACACTTTCACATGATTCCAGAGATGGAGGAATTTCATGCTGGCTGAGCAATACAGCATTTCTCAACCTTAGGGGCAAGGGAATTTTGGTAAGGTGTTTTGGGGGTTTTTTGTATGTTTGTTTGTTTGTTTTGTTTTGTTTTGTTTTGTTTTTTTCCCCTCAGTAATAGGGCTTGATTTGTTTGAACTTTAATAGTTAGGGTAGAAAAAGACAACTGGCTACATCCCATTTTTCAGCTCAGAGAACTTACACAGAATTACTGCTTGTAAATTTTAAGTGATGTTTAGATTGTTAAAGAACAAAGTGATTAAATTATATTATTTGGATCCTCTGAAGTCTTTCTAAAGATCTGAGTGTTTGGTTTCGGTATGCTTGCTTTAGTGTTTGGTTAGGGCTCTTCATAAACAAAATACAAACATTATCTTTATTACTCACAGTGCTGCTGCATACTTGCGGTTTAGGTTTTGCCAACTATTTGCATTGTATAGCCACAGACTCTGTCTGGGTGGCATAAACAAAAACAAAGCCTTTCTGTTCCTATCAAGACTTGTTTTTTCAATTAGGCGCATTAGTGTATCATTAGGTAGAAAGGTAAGATTATGTCTCTGTGTGTGTGTGACTCTCCTCAAGTCTGAAGTGGCAAAAAACCACATCAGAATAGATTTATGTGCGTCGTATTAGCCGTGAGCACCCACAGCATGATTAATGCTCTGCAAGAGAGACAGGCAAGGCTGTCTCTGCCCCTAGAAGCTCACAGTCTAGCACTGATAAGACTTGCCTTGTAATTTAGGAGGTGTGAAATTAATTTTGCGTTTATTAGTATTGCGACCCTCCTCTGGATGCAGTTCTGGGGTGCAGAAGCTGTTGTAGGCACATGAATCAGCCTGCACTGGCTTCACTAATCCATGCAAATCAAAGGCCTCCTGTTAGCTCTGTAAAAGGTGCCAGATCAGGACTGTCTGTGCTAAGACTTCTCTCTCCCGAAGCCTGCCTTGAATCAAATTTCAAATACTGGGTTTCAGGAATCACAGGCTAATTTAAAAGCTCACATGTGCATCCATTATGAAGTCACCAAAACTCATAATCCTGGACTGCCTTTTAAACTTAACAGGGCAGGAATAAAAAATGCACTGAAGGGCAAGCAATAGTTTGTACCCATGGCCACCCTGTGCCTATGAGTTTTGAAATAAAAAAGTTCTATATTTTATTATGAGCGGTGTGTTATGTTCCTGACTACAATTGCGATTTCCTCACATCCCCACACGCTCCCCCTTCCTATAGCTTTTCTTCATAGCATTGGAGAAACAAAATGTGTAATTGTGGAGAAATATTTGTTCTTTGTTCTTGATCATGTTCCCATCTCATGCTTCAAACTGTATTTGCAAGTGTTGGCATTTTCAAATGGAATTTCCCATCGTCTTTTTCTTGCTGTTCCAGCAATTCTGAAAATGTGAAGGATGTGTGGACTTTTTTGAAACCAAAACAGAATTTCAGTTTTTAAAGGCTGCTTTTAGAAATATTTCTTAAGCCATTAAAGTAAATAAATAGTAAGAGTATGTGTACTAATTTAAAGTCATTGCATTTGCAGGAGGTTTTCTACAAAAATCTGTAGTGTTTAGATAAATCCCTAATGATTTTGCTAAGTGCATAAGTATATTATTTTCTATACTTGGATAAAAATTGCTCTCTACCCTTAATATGGTTTTGTAGCCAAGTTCCTAGATAGAAGGCTGTCTTTGTCACTGAGATGGTTGAGAAGAGCTGATAGAAAAGATATGTTCTAGCAGCTACTTAAAAACCTCATAGCTAAAACATACAAAATTATATTGTATATAGTAATAATATTTAAAACATTATTAATATCTGGAACTGAAGTGTAAGAGATTTTCTGTTTAGTGGCTGAGAATGTTACTTCTCTGATCAATATTGGTATGCAGTAATTTTTTGCCAAAGAAAAATGTTCTTTTCCTTTCTGTACCTTCCTAACACCTGTGAGAAATGGCAGCTATTTGCCATGGGAAGCTGTGAATTAACTTTACCAAGTGGTGTATATCATCTCTAGGACAGTCAAAAGTCCCTTCTAAGCTCTGCCATTGTATGCCAAAATAACGAGGATGGACATTTGAGAAGTTTGGTTTCTACACAGTAGTTGAGAAATAATTTAACCAGAAATGCAAAAAAGCCCAACAACCCACAGCCTGTGCTAATCTATTGTGTAATAAATAAAGATGACCACAGCTATGGTAAAAATGCTGATTTATTCTTCAGGAAGAGATATTAAGCATCTTCTCTGGTTAACTTCTGGCAACTTGCATTTTATTTCTACTTGGAGCTTATTCTTCATTGCAAGTAAAATTAGGGAACATCAGTGATTTTTGTCTTGAGGCAAGTGAGTGGAAATTGGCCTTCTTTGAGGTTGTGAATATAAAGAAAAAAATGTGTATATTCTTACTATACCACCACAATACTGGTTGCCACTGTGACACTGATCTCCTTGCAGGAGAATCTCTATTGCTGTGTTTTGAGGGATTTTTAAGGATTGTTGGAGAGTTTCAGTTGCTGTGTTTTAGAGAGTGATTCCAGCCTGTGCTGTGCAGTAATCCTTCAGTCCTGGGTGGTTATGTCAAAGATGTCTTCTGAGTTATTTTGTTCTCCCTCACACGTCCTGCATGTGAGATGAGACTGTGAGATGCTTTAAGGCTGGGATAATCCACATGGGTTGTTTCGAATCTGCCTCTCACCAAGCACTGCAAAGTTGTCTGGGCTTTTGTCCGACCTGGCAGAGGCTTGGGTGAACCTGGGTACTGAGTGATGCTGACAAAAAAGGAGGAAGGGCTTCCACGAGGTAGCAAGGAGGTTGTTGGGCCAGCAACTTCGTGTTTGAGATGGTCAAAGGGGGTTTTCCAGAATGGCTGAGGGAATTAGCTTCCATTTTCTTCCTTCCCCCACACGCAGCACTGGAAAGTCACAGCAGCTGCAGTGGGCTCGACAGAAGTTTTCTGTCTGTCTGGGAATCGCATCCTTAAGGCTCGTGGTTCAGCTGAATTCCTGAACATGCTGTACACCCGTCCTTTATACAGAGAGTTTTACTGGGCACGTGCAAGGGAATTACTATGGGAAAGATCTGGAGTTGTTTAGGGGGAGGAATTGATTCCAAATGATGCCTTGCTGAGACTTTATTGTGTTTTTCAGACAGGGAATTAAATAACATTTTCTCCATACTAGAAGCTTGGAGGCAGACTTCTTAGTTATCAAAATCCTACTAGCAGGATTTTCCTTACTAGTACAAAAATACATATATCATTAGTTATCTATGTAACTAGTAATTAATAATGCATGGGTTTGTAGTATTTGTGTTGCCCTCTTTAAAAGAGGTTTTATGGTCTAAGCCCTTTATGCTTTCCCCATTGTTTCATAGTTAAATGGCTATTCCAAAGTGTAAAAAACCCAGTGTTCAACACTCATTTTTCCATGACCTTATCTCACTCTTCTAGGAAAAGACAAAGGGATATTGAGTGTTTTTCTGTTTGGCTTATTCACTAAATAAGTTGTCTTTATTAGGATGCCTAATAAAGCATCTGTGCTAAGGTGGTAAATCATGTATTCCCTGGACTTGCATCCTTGAGCTAGTCCTGACTGAAAAGACTATATGTGGTCTAATATCTAATTTTCATCATTAGCAGCAGTCTTTTCACCACTGGAGCAAAAGGGCATCTAACAGACCAAGATTTTTTTCAAAGATGCTCATCTTTTCCTTGTTATAATAAGGAAAAAAAAATAATAAAAATAAGAGGAAAGTAATTGAAAGGTTTTAATTCCTGTGAATTTTTAAATTGATTTTATTGATTAACAAAATTGCTGCATCTTACAGCAGAAACTTTTTACAAGAAGGCAGTAATTGTAATTAAATTTTAGTCTGTGCCACATATTTGATGATAGCTCTGATTCATACTATTATATTCTCTCTTCCTTCACCCACAGCAAAACAAATTTAATTTGATTCATACCCTTACAAAAAAAAAAAAAAAACAACACCAAAATTACTCACATGGTTATGATTCAGCTCTTGGCATAAAACCCTGTCGTCCTCCATCCTCCCCTTCTCCCACCCAAACCTCCCCCACCCTCACCCACTGTATATTTATGTCACCGTAGTCTGAAAAAGTCGATTTAGAAGTGGAGCAAATGAAATCCTTCTTCAAGCTGCTGTTTTGCTTATGTTGATAAAAGTCTAACAAGACTTCCTTTGCACAAGTGCCATAGAGGCAGCAGCAGTACTCTGGTTTTTTTGTTACTTTAGCAGACAGCAGCACTGCATTGGTCTTGAGTCGTGTTTGCTTTTAGCAGTTCAGCAGAGCTGCAGCAAGTGATGCTAAAATTGGTCAATTTCTTGTATTTGTGCGTCTATCTTTGAAAAAAATATTATTTGAGAAGACCGTGTATAGGGATTTTTATGCTGAAGTGGAACACCAGGAGACCTTACTTTAATATTATTTGTTCCTTAATTAGTCTTAATTTTGTGTCCTTAACAAGCTTTTCCCCTAGAAGAGATAAAAGCCGCAGTTCTTTCATTACACAAATGTGTAGCAGCGTGCCGTGTTTCCTACAAGCCTGTGCCAGATTCCGCTGTGGATGGGTGGTGGAAAGCTCCTGTCTTCACTCACCGCTGGAAACACAAATGTTACAGTTCTGCCCATCATTGTATCTGACAAGCCCTGTTCCCTTAGAGCTGAATGCTGAGCACAGCTCAGGTTCTGTGATCAGACACTGCGAGCATTTAAAGGAGATGTTTTATACATGAAAAAGAGATGTTTACAGAGAGCTGGAATGTAGAGGTGATGCAGTCCAACAATCCCAGTGGAAATTAGGAGCAGCTCAGTGCCTCTGGAAACTGACGTGTGTTATGTATATAACACTGAGCACGGAGGGACTTCCTGCACGCTGATGCTGTGAATCAGTCACAGCAGGTACCATAACTTGCATGAGCTGGTGGGAAAAAGTGCATTTTCAGCCAAGCATGCTAATACAGCCCTTCCACTTTCACTAAAACAGAAAAATAGGGGATACCTTAAGAGTAAATATCAAAGAGGATTAGGTTTTAAGGGTTTTGTTTGTTTGTTTCTTTGTTTTGTTTGGCTTTTTTTAATAGAATGGTTCTCAGAGCCTAGATCACTTGTTTACCCAAAAGAAAAAATAAACAAACATGGACTTGCTCACTTTCTAGTTAAATGATGCATGTTTATTTATATCTGTGCTTACAAGCCTTAGTTTTTCCATAATATTGACAGGGAAGGAGATCTTTAGAGGAGAAAAGAGAAAATTCATTTCTTCCTCCTCTTCCTAACATCCTCTGCTTCTGCATCGTGCTATAAGGAAATGATACGTACATTCACACGTGTCCATGGTCTGTGACTTTTCCTGGTTCACACGTCCCAGTGGTGATGGGAGCTTCTCCGTGGGCTGGGCTCTTCCCCTCCGGCAGAGGAGGGCCTTCAGTGCAATTAGCATCGAGGGTGGTGTCTCTTTACTGGGGAGCTCACTCCCTTCCTCAGGGAAACACGAGAGTCTGCTTTTTTCCCCCAGTCCTGAGATCTTCAGATCTTCCACATCTTCAGTCCTGGTCACAAAGTACTGCTGTAAATGAACCTGACCAAGTGGTCTTGCACATGTGGTCTCTGTGCTGCCTTTTCCTCTCCCTCTCCTGCCTCATGGCTTTATGTGAGATGGGAACTGTCTAGCTTGGGCTGTCTAACTCCCCTGGGGAACAGGAGTCCCTGAGGTGTGGTGGGTGGTGGCCTTTGGCAGCATTGTGGAGTGCTGAAATCTTGACAGGATCAGTCCTTTTCACCCATGTTGTCAGCTGGATGGCCCCCGTGTCCAATACCAGAGACCAGTGTCCAGTACCAGTGACCAATGTCCAGTGCCAGTGTTATCCTGCCCCTGTGTCCAATACCAGAGACCAGTGTCCAGTGCCAGTGACCAGTGTCCAATACCAGTGACCAGTGTCCAGTGCCAGTGTTATCCTGCCCCTGTGTCCAATACCAGTGACCAATGTCCAGTGCCAGTGACCAGTGTCCAATACCAGTGACCAGTGTCCAGTACCAGTGACCAATGTCCAGTGCCACTGTTGTCCTGTCCCTGTGTCCAATACCAGTGACCAATGTCCAATACCAGTGACCAATGTCCAGTGCCAGTGTTATCCTGCCCCTGTGTCCAGTACCAGTGACCAGTGTCCAGTGCCAGTGTTGTCCTGTCCCTGTGTCCAATACCAGTGACCAATGTCCAGTGCCAGTGTTATCCTGCCCCTGTGTCCAATACCAGTGACCAGTGTCCAGTACCAGTGTTATCCTGTCCCTGTCCAATACCAGTGACCAATGTCCAGTGCCAGTGCTGTCCTGTCCCTGTGTCCAACACCAAGTGTCTCAAAAGCAATCAGGCAATTTATCTGTGTTTGGACCAAGATACAAAGGTGAGAAAGTCAGAAGAGGAAAATATTTGGGAGAGGATAATTGCTAACTACAGTAGGAAACAGTCACTGCACAAACAAGAAAGAGAAACAGGTCTCCTGAGGAAATGGTCAGGAGAGGGAGAATAGCTGGGACATTTTGTCTGTGAGGGTGCACGGAGCAGGGTGAAGAAAACAGTGCCTTACCTCGCATTCCTTATTCTCTGCCTTCCTGCTCTAGCTGGGTTTCTGTGTTAAAGCACCCAGAGAACACCACAGAGGGAATCCAGATGAACTTCAGTCATGTCTGAATGGCCAAGCTGCTGAAATTAGACCATCACTGCCAGCAATTCAGTGATGCACCTTTCTGCATTCTCATTCTGCAGTAGGATAAAAGTCTCAGCCTCTGGCCTCTGACCCTCAAAAAAAAAACAAACCAAAACAAAACAAAAACCAAAAAAAATGCTACCACCACCAACTATACTAACTTTACCAAAAAGAATATTTCTCAACAATGAGGACAACGATGAAAGCACTTCTTACCCCATTAGAAACCAGCTGCTATAATTTTTCAGTATTCTGGTTTTGCCACATAGAAGGTGACTGTAGGTGATTCAGCTCAGCACTAGGTTGGAATGAGATGCACAGTGTGCTCCAGGAGATGTGGCATGGCACAGGGAGCCAAGAGCTCCTTAGGTGCAGCTCACTTCCTGATGGAAACTTCTGTGATGTTGGTCAAGACATTTTAAGTTTTCCTGGCCTCTCATTTTCTAAAGGAGACTAAAGACTACCATTTCACAGGGATATTATGAGGATTTACCTTAAAATGTACTTCTGAAGTATTTATAATGGTTAATCAGCTTTTCCATTATGGAGTACTTATGTTATTTGGCTGGCTTCAGCCACACGAATTCACACAAATGCTATACATAGAATACTTTGGTGGAATATTCTGTGTTTGGCTCATCTGAGTCATGGTTTCCATTCAAAAAGAACTGATTGTTTCAATCTAAATTATTTTCATGAAGAACCTCATAATAAATGCTTTGGGGAGAACTCAGAGATGGAGCATGATAAAATTGTTAGCATAAAATATCTCATCAGAGTCAAAGGCAGATATGACTGCTGCCTACCAGCAAGCTGCAGAATGGAAGAATGGGGGCATTTGTGGTACAGCACAGGAAAAGGAAAAGCACTGTTCTAGCAAAGAGAGGACAATGCAGATCACTTCATGTTGTGCCAGCAGCTGTCCCTGAACAAGTTTAAGATGGAAATTTTGAAAAAAAAAAAAAAAAAAAAAAAGAAAGAAGGTTCAAACCATCAGAAGCTACTTCTGGAACAACCTTTCAATTGCAGGAGCTGTGAGGAAGCTGGAACTTTTTTCAAGATGGGGGTAGAGTCACATTTATAGAGAACTCAGGGAGGTGTTGGCTGATTTGCCCTCCAGTTCCTAATTTCTGCAGCTCCACCTGTTATCTCAGGTCTCATATTCAATGCTGCGATCTATCACTAAAGTTCCAGTGAAGGTGGACAGTGCTTCTCCCATTTTTTATGTTAATAGAAAACCCATGGATATTTTAAGAGAGATTTATTCACTATCTGCTAAGATGGAACATGTTATTCTCCGTAAACTAATATGACCGTTATTTAAAATCACTTAGTGGCGTAATGTTCATAGACAAGATTTATAAAGTATTCTGATCTCTTTATTCTAATCAAATAACTTTAAATTGAAGATAAAAAGTACCCTCAAAAGCCTAAAACATGTGATCACTTCCTTAAAAAAAATTACAGTAGATGAAAAATTTATACTGAGTTTTGTATGTACACAGTGTGAAATTTTTATTAAGTCATCTGCCTTTAATTAAACATAACATTTTTTGTTATCCTCATGCTATTCTAGGATAGGATGTTTTTGTCATTTTATGGTTTTATTGGTCTATGGAATAGTCCAAAAATTTGAAAATGCGGTTAGATTAATTTTCCCTTGGGTTTGACCTCAGTAAACTTATCTTGTGGTCCAGCTAGATTTCTCTTTAGTGTATTTGTTACCTCAAGACAGTTGTTGTGGGTTTAATTAATACAATGTGAAAAAGAGGAGGGGGTGGGGAGGGAATTGGGTGTTTTCTGTTCTGTGGGGGTTTTTCCCCTACCCCTGAGAGCAACTTTGAGTCATTCCTCTAAGAGATCCTACTCCCCGCTGCTAAAGAGGGCTGTTGTTCTGTGGAACAGGAGGGTGGGGGAGAGGCGACTTGAGTCATCTCGGCTGGTTTGTCCTGGCATACGTTTCCTGCCCATAAATTGGGATTGGCAGGGCTTGTCAGTGGCAGGCAGCCTGGCCGTGGTTCCGGCTGTGCCTCGGAACGCGTTTGCTGCGCCGTGTGCGGTGTTCGCGGCCACACGTGTTTCTTCAGGGCAGGAAAACCAGGATGCAGCGTGGCTCGGGGGCATCTCAGGCAGGCGCTAGGAGGTGTTGGCCTGTGCTCCGTACGGGTTTGTGGGCAGGTGAGGTTTTCAGCATGGCTTTTGGGCGAGCCTGGTTTTTCACACTGTTCGTCCTTTCTCGCAGCGATTCCTCGCAATTAAAACGTAAAGCATTAATTAGCACAGGCACGTTTTTTCTTGCGGGAGCCTTTTGAGGCACGGGGGGCTGTTAATTGCTAATGGCTCAATAATGCCTTTCAACAATTCCGGTTTTTTATTGACTCGTGTCATCCGCCGCGCGCAGAAGTTTTTTTCAGGGCAGTGCCGGCGCATCGCTCACCACCAGCGTTAGCTTTGCAAGCCGCTTCCAGCTTTTACTTGAAAATATATCTGTATATGCGTGTATATATATATATAGGTAACAGACAGGGCTTCTTTGGCGGCGAGGCGGGAGGTGCCGCTTTGCGCCTCTGCCCTCGGCGAGGGGGAAGCAGGCGAGGCGATGGCCGCGGTGGCTGTGTAAACCCCAGCTCGGGGGCGAGGATTAGCGTAATGTGCGCCAGACATTCCTCCCGCGGAGATGCTGGCCGGTGCTGAATGCGGCCGTGTCTGTGTGAGGCGAGGGAGTTTCCTGCTTTAAATCACCGAGCAGGCTCCGGCTGGGCGTTCCCGCTCCCGCTCGCTGCCCTTTTTTCCTTCCCCCTCAATGAGTGTCCTTTGTGTAACCCCGCTAATTCAGAAAATTCTCCGCCGTAATTGGAACTGCCCCGTCACGTGGCCGCCGCCCGCCGATTGGCCGCCCTTAATTGGCGGGTCGCTATAAGAGCGGAGCGCGGCGGCGGCGGGCGCTGCTCCGCGCCGCTCCCGCGGCCTCGCCGCCCGCCGGGCCCCGCGCAGGGGCCGCCCGGCCTCACCGCCCCCCGGCCCGGAGCCGCCGGGAGCCGCCTGTCAGCGGGGAGCGCCGCCGGGCTCGGGTGAGTGCGGAGCGCAGCCCGCGGGAGCGCCCGGCCCGCGGAGCCGCGCCGTGCCCCGTGCGCGGCGCTGGGCGAGGACGGGGCGCACCTGTGGGGCGCGGGGGGAGCGCCGCGGGTGCTGCCGGCTCCCCCCTCCTCCTGTGGCCGAGGGGGAAGTTCCTCGGAGGTTTCTCGGAACCCCGTCTGGATAAAAGTGCCCCTAGCACGTGTGTCTGCGACTTCCTCGTCGCGGGGAAACTCCTTTCTCCTGCGCCGGGGGTGGGAGCTGCCCCGCGGCGTTCAGGTGCGGGTGGCGGTGGGCGAAGGGAGGGTGCCCGGTGAGCGCGGGTCCTGCCGGACGGGGAGGCTGGGGCTGCAGGCGCTCGGAGTTTGCTTTGCCATTGTTTTTCGTGTGTGGAAGCTGAGGTGACTTTAAATCACGAGCTAAGCGTGATCGCTTTGCGTTCTGCGTGTTAAAACTAGATATAACTTCCCACGTGCCTGTTACTTAATATCCTCTCGGTGTTAAGGAAAAAAAAAAAGAGTAATGTTCTTCAGAGACACAATTCTGTTCAAAGCAGAAATAGCGTGGAATATAAATATATAGAGATATGCAGAATGTTGGTTTTTACAAGACTTCCGAATATAGTGTGATCCTTGAAACCACATTATCGCGTGAGTGCGTATAAAAAAAACCTTTTTTTTCAATTATTTTTAAATACTGTGCTTTATTTGCTACGTTGAAAACTGCCTGCAAGTCAGATGGGAAATAGTAGTGCCCGTAGTACATTGTAGACCTTGCTTTTGGTCAATAAGTAAAGAATGGATATATTACGTGGAAATTGTAACCTGTGTTTCAAATTTGCTGTTCAACTTTGTAAGCTTTATTTTTACTTTCTTTTTGAGCTGTGAGTTATTCAACATGCACTTGGAAAGATCTTTGGTTACAGGTTAAAAGGTGTCATGCAGAGTATGCTCTTCTCTGTTGGTTCTGATGCATAAAACGCTGCTTCTTATTTTTAAATCTCTTGCTTTCATCTGTCTGAGATTCCTATGTGGAGATTTTTCCAAAAAGGGAAAAAAAGAAACTAGCTCATGTTGAGATTACATTTCTGTTATGAAGCTTTTCTTGGTTGTTCAAAGGCCTTTCTCTCTTTCCTAATACAATTTTCGGAAGCTCTTTGAACAATGCTGTGTATAAAAATAGAGCTCAAGGTTGTTGTGTAGCTAAATTTATTGCAAAAACGAGTAGGAAATGTCTAATAAGAGCAGCAATAAAAAGAATAGATGGTGAGATAAGCGTATCTTCCAGAGGCACTCTGGCTTCACCATATTCAGGAAGAGCATAATCCAACTTGTGCTGTGGGAGCCTCCTCCTTAGCTCAGGTGTGGCTGGGCACCATCTGAGGGAAATATTCTGTTTTCAGGCTTGAGCACACGGCTCTGAGGTTCTGTGATTGTGGTGGGGCTGGGGAGCAGCTCCCTGCAGCTGGGTGCATTTTTACTTATAGATTTACCAATTAAAATTCCAGAGGAAGAATTCATAAGGTTAGCATTCTTCCCAGAGGTCCCCCCGCTCCCTTCCCCCCACTCTCCCAAAAATAAAAAGCACATACTACTCTGTTTAAGTAGTCAGTGCTTGAAAAAAATTTAACTGTAGCCAATTTGTTGCCCATTATTAAAATGATCAGTCCCCTCCCACGGGGTTTTGCTCACCTATTTTGAAATACTTGTATGAGGTGAGGGCTGACTGATTTAAGCATAAGCTGAAATTTTGAGAATTAAATAAACATGTTCCAGTCAAATTCTGTTTAGATCATGTCTGTTACTTGTACTTTGGTTTGTGTCATACTGTTGACTGTTCCAGTTTATTCATTAAAAAAACCCCTTACGTTTTGTCCTATATGATCTCATGCAAAACCACATTTTACTCTCATTCTGTTAGTAAGTTTTTGCTGTCTGATTTCTGTGAGCATATGTAATGAAAATATTTGTTTTAAAAAAGAAAATGCCTGGAATTACAGAATGCTTTGGGGGAATCTGAAATTTTAACTGCAACAAGTAAATTTTGTTATGTGTCATAATAACAGTTCTTACTGATTATTGCTAGTGGTGTTGCCTGACTGATGTAGAGAAGGGCAAATATGGGAAACATGAGGAATGCATAAAATTAGCTTTTTTCAGAGGGAGGGATTGTTGTAATTCTGTGTCAGCTTAGATGCTGAAAGGGTTACATGGCTGGTTCACCCCTGTTCCTGATTTATTCAGTTGTTTGGTAGCACTGGGTTTGGCAGTTGTTTGGCACTGTGTGGATTCTGTAAAATATTTTGATTGTGTGGACAGCAAGACAACGTGGCGATACCTACACATGTGTGATAGAGCAGCACTGCATGGTGACACCCAGAATTGTCAGCTAGCAGCAAGTTCCAGACTCATTAATTTGGATGTTCTTAGACCATGTGCTGGTGCACATCACATTCCTCTCCTCTTTCACACATAACACACCCCGACCTCCTGGATATTGATAACATTTTGCGACTAAATGGGTTTTTTGAGTGAGAGATCAGAAATTGTTATAATAGCTACACTGAGCCATGGAAACTTCAAATGTGTGGTGTGTACCACCCTCACCCTGTAGCATCTTGAATGGGTTGTGTTCCATAGGTCATTTCAGTGCCTGAATAACACACATGCCTGCTCCCAAGTGTGGCAGTGAGGGATTGCTTCTGGCAGCACCATGGTTCCCTGGCTCTTAGACATTACTCTTTCCCCTGCCCAGGAATTGAGGGCTGGGTTAGCTGCTGCACTTCTAGTTAGTTCTAACTTAGGGAAAGATTTTAATAGGCAAGGATGCTTGTTTCCAGTTCCTGAAGATATGTTACATTTATTACGTGGCAAAGGAAGAAGGAGTTGCCCTTTAAATCACTTTTCTCCACTGCAGTTCTTTGAGCTAAATTTTTCCCCTTTATATTCTGGTTGTATTGAGGTTTGAAAACTAGTTTCTTTATGTGGAATCTGTTCTCTACAAATGCAGATACACTTTGTTCATCTATCTGAGATATTAATACTGCAGATAGTTCTTCTGCCCCTATACTTGTTAGAAATGCAGTGTAACATGATTGAAGTAGTTTTCTTTGGGGGTTATCATGTTTGATTTGTTCTTACAAATTACTTGACACAGCTGAAAAGTTGAACTGGTATTACTTATTTGCTTGGGATTTGTGAGAAAGAGGAGACATCTTTAAAAATACATGTATAAGAGATGTAGCAATTTTATAGGCTTGTGATAGGCTGTTAATATTTCTTTAAATGTCTTGTTGAAAATCCTCAACACCAATAAAAATAACTCAACCCTAAGCTCCTGCTTGGACAGACAGAGGTGGAGTGCATATCTAAATTCTCCTGTCTCCTACATATGATAAATATGATTTATCATTGGTTTCAGTTCATAATGCCAGAGCATCATCATCAACTCATTTCTGTGAAGATCTAGTGTTGCTCATAAAGGCTGATGAGCAATAGAGATTTAAATAAGTGATTTACTGGTACAAATAGCAATATCTTAAAAGTTCAACAGTCCCAGGACAGAAAATCTGCTTTTGTAGTTCAGCTAGGTGATGTAAAGTTCAAGAATGAATTGACTCAAGCAGCCATACGGAGTGTCTGGCTTTGAAGTTGATGATGGAGTGATGACCTACAAATTGTTCTTTCACTTTCACACCTTCTGTCTGGCACATAGGAGATTCTCTGGACCATCATCCTGCCCAGATGATTAGGCTGACAGTTTTTAAGCAGATCCTGATGCCTGTGTTTCTGACTTGTTCTCAGAGATAACTGACACGGCCCTGGGAGTTGTGCAACTCCCAGCAAAGCTTTGCCTTGTCTAGGCTTGCCTAACAATACAGATGCTGCTGAATCTGACTATTCCTGGTGATAAATTTGAACTGAAACTATTTGTCCCAGAAGAACAGTTTAAACCTCCTTTTCAAGTTTGTGTACTATTATATCCCCACAATGTCTCAAAAGTCACATCTTTGTGTTGCCTAAACAGATTTGAAAAGGTGGGACTGGGTGTGGCACACAGGAGAATACGCTCTCCTAGAAATTTTTTTTTTTGAGTCTGATTTCTTTATAAAGGTGAAAACTTCTGTCTTTGACTATAATATACAACAGTCAAATATGTTGTTGTAAGCATCCAAGTTTAGGGAAGAAGCTGTAGCTGTTCTTGTAAAAAAAATATACTATATTGGCACAGCTCATACTATGTATTATAAGATGAAGTATTGAGCCAGGGAAACAAATGATCTGACAGAATTATTGCCTAGAAACACTGTGCAAGCAACGTCTTTCTCAAATGGAAATACTCACTGACTTTTTGTATAACCCTGTTCAGATTCTTCCCTACTTCTAAAATGTGCTTTATTTCTCTGTGAGAGCACAAGTGAACTCTAGAACATCTCAGCCATCAAGAAGTAAGTTTTCTGGGCCAATCTCTTACTTGTGGCTGTGTCCATGTTGAAAATTTCTGGTTGTCCCCAAAGATTTTTGTAGAGGGAGAACAAACCCCCCTTCATTTTGAATATGTCAGCTCTTACTTGTGTTACAACAGTGCACACTTGCTTTTAGTACTAGGCACTGATGCAACCCTCCTAGTGAATCTGCAGACTGGAGTTATTCCCTGCGTAATGAGATATCGAAGTCAACATCCTGAAAAAATTATGTTTTACTTCTAATGGTCACTCTGCACTCCATCTTTACAAAAACTCTGCCTACTTCGTGTGCAAGTACCTTTCAGCAGAATGTTGGGCTCCTTTTTGCACATCAGTCTGTGCTCTTGAAAAGTTATGCTCTGTAGTTATTATGTGATGAGATTTGTCTGTTTCATAATCATCTTGAACCAGATGTTTTACTTTTCTTCACCATCAGGAATATCTCCTATAAATAGATGCATAATGCTGTACAGTTTTGTAGCTGTCTTGGTCATGGTGAAACTGCATGTTTATAAATCAGTGCTCATTTTAAGAGCAACATCTGGTCTACATTTTGTAGCCAACTGTTCACACCTTAAGGAAAACATCACAGGTCTGGATGACTTGTGAATAATTAAATATTTGTATTTTACTAGTCTTTTGGTGCCCTTGTCTAACAAGTGTGGGGTTGAGCAATACACCTGAAATTATTTCTGTTGGCAACAGTTTCTGTTCTCTACCTTCATTGCAAATACTTGGGGTACTTGTTCATTTGAGAGGCCCATTTTGCTTTGTCCTTTCAAGTTATATTTTGGCGGGAGAGAGCAGATATTACAACCCTGAATAACAATATTTAAAAGAACAGACTTTCATAATGCTTATGCCCAATACTACTTTAAATTTCAAGCTTAGTTAAAAACGATGATATTGTGATAAGGAATGCTCTTATTGTGGTAAGGAGGGTGCAAGCAGGCTCATTTGGAGGTGTGCTTTACTGGCTGGGATTTGAATGCTTTGAATGGGAGATGGTAATGTGAATGTGATCGCGTGATATCATTCTTGCTTTTGTGTAGAACTGGAGGTGTTTGCCAGTATCTACCTGCAGATACAAAGGGGAAGCTTGTGTGCTAGCAAGTTAGGAAAAAAAAGGTGAAAAAATTTGGAATATGAGGGAGATGAGAGTTGACCACTCTGAATGTTTCAGGAGGAATCTGTGGAAATTAAAAGAATTGAAAATTTGATGGGTTTTGAACTATTTCCTTGATTCATTTAACATGTGGGAAGAGCCTGTTGTTTCAGGCAAATCTTGCAAGTTGTATCCAAATTCACTGATTAGTAAGAGGACAGCCTTTGAATGGAGGAGATCCTCATGTAGCATCAGCAAATATTTAAGTCCTCAGACCTATGGCTTTGGTTAAGCTTCTGGATGAATTAATGAATATGTAAATATTCCTCATTAATGGCTATGTTTGTAGCATCTCTAATCACTTGTCAGTGAACAAGTCTTCTTAATCAGTTTAGCATGTCTCTTGTAAAGCTTGAGCATGTTTAGGTGCCTGATAAAGCACTGACTTCTCAGTAAGTAAGTGAGGGTAAAAGTGTTCTGTTGGATGTGTTCTATGTGTGCTAATAGTAACCAATTTGCACTGTGCTTACAAATAGACTTCTTTTTGGGAGCCTCCTCTTGACATAGTCCCTAGTGGCTGAAAAAAATCAGATTATCATCAATAATTAGTGCTTCCAATTTACCTCTAACAGCAAAACCAACCTCCAGGGTGCCAGCTCCCTAAGCAAGCAGGTATTTTGCCCTGTGCAGTGGCCCAGGGATGAAGTGCCAGGGTGCCCCTGAGCCAGGGGCTGAGCTGGAGCCCTGGCTGGGAGAGCTCCGCGCCTCCTCCGAAATTCCTCAGGGGAGGAAGGAGTGGACGGGAGGCCTCCCTCCCCACAAGCAGCTGTGGAATGAGGATGAAATCCAATGTTTATTCTTTCTCCTGGAAACTATAGGAAATGTAGCACTCACGTACATTGCATAATAGTGTTTGCAGTTGTGATAGGGAAAGCCTGAGCAGGGCACGAGGAGAGTGAGGTGTTAGAAACTCTGTGTTCTCAGGAACAACCACAGTATGGACTGTGAAGGTATTAAGCTGCTTTATCAGGGAACTGATCCTTGCTTAAGAGATTCTGAGCATCCTTAGAGGATTTTTGGCCTTCCTTTAGTAGGTGCCAGCTGAACTGAGCTGCAGTGCAGTGTCTTGGGAGCATCTGTTGGTGCAAGCAGACAGGAGGATGTGCCTTGTGCCTGGGGAGAGGAACTGGAAGTTGAGTGGCTGCTTTGTTTCCACTCTCTGCTGCTTAGCCCAGGCAATCTTTTGGTGGAAGCTGTCTGTGATTTACATGTCTTCTAAAGGAGCTGCTCACTTCTGCTCACTTGAGTCCTGTAGTGGTCCACTGTTGTCAGCTACAGGGGTGTGGCTCTGCTCTGTGCTGCTCAGATGATGGAGAAGTTGAAATGACTGATGATACCCAATCTTCAAACACAGAACATAAAAATGCTGCCCTTTGTCTGGCAGGTGTAGTGTGAGCTTGTCTCTCACTAGTGACACCACTTTACCTGGGAGATCACCTGCCTGTCTGGAGCTGCTCAGAAACTGTTGAGCTATATCAGGCAGGTCTCACTAAAGCCTTCTTTAGCACAGCAGCTGGAGAAGGCAAAAATCTCCTGTCATTCTGAGAATCAAAGTGCTTTCCTCCCAGCTGGCTTATGGCTGTAGGAAGAATGAAGCTCTGAAATCCATTTACAAACTTACTGAAAGTCTGCTGGTGTCAGGGTGATGCTCCAGGTTGCAGCTGCCTTATTGGTTTTGTTCAGCTGTTTTCAGCAGGCTGAATGATGGGGAGGAATGGCTCTTTCCTGAATGTGGAAGGTGAAGTCTTCTGCTAGGTGTGTCAGTAATAGCAGCAAGGTAGGAGAAACCTTTATGCAATAAGAAACTGAAATGTACCTACCGCTTGTTTCTTACACCACAAAAGAAAGCTCTTATGACTGTTATCCTATCTAGGTGTCTCTTTCTTGTCAGTGATGTGTTTTAGTACCATTATTATATAACTAAAATTCCCCTGAAAACATATGTGGATCATACTCCAGAAAATGATTACAGAAGGTGGAAATGTATTTGAATCAGAAGTCTCTAATTGCCTCTTAAGTGTGAAATACCATGGTACGTCTTGCTCTCCTGTCAGGATTCATCTGTTTGTTTACCTGATCTGGTAGGGAGAGGGAGGAAAAAAGCTGTATTAGCAAGATGAGTGCTGTATTTTCCCCAGGATTTTCTACCCAAAGGGTTGCATGTTGTAGCCGGAATGCCCCTCAATAATTTGTAACTTCAGGGACTGATTTGTTTGCTTTGAACACTTCCAATATGCTTTTGCTGCCTGATAAATTTGTAACTTTCTTAATCTGTGGCTGAGGTTAAAAGAAATGCTGTGGTGGAGCAGTAGTGTGCAATTCAATACCACAGAAGTACACATCAATGAAAAGGTGCCTAGATATCGGCAAGGATGCTTAGTCAAATATTCATTTAGGGGAGGGGGGGAAAACCCCAAATGAAAAGTTTGTATGTTGTAGATAAAATTGCTTCTTCGTGATAGCCTGGAGAGCCAAATCCATGGGGAAAACTATTCCTGGGATGTCAGGTAAATCTGCTTTTAAAGGGTTGCATTCAGTAGCCCAGTGAGGTGGGAGCAGTGAAGGTTCTGATGGATATCCAGAGCAGCATAGTTCTGTAGTCAGACCAAAGGTGTTTTCCACCACCTGGAAATCCCCCTTTTACTTTCCCTGAAATATTTGGTGCAGAGTTAATTCTTTGGCATCTTATGCTTGAAAGTGTAATTTCTATGGAATTTTGGAGATGGGTCTCATGCTTCTGGGATGTGCTGATAATCAAAAATTGTTAAAAGAACTTGCTTAGCAGACACCTTGATTTAAAAACAACACACCCACTTCATTGTGATGCTATTCAGGGAAATGATTCAGTGCAGTTTCAGTGGGTTTAAACAATGGCCTAGTGGCACACCTATTTTGTAGAAAGCAGAGTTTTAAATGGGATACCTATTTTCTGCAAGTCTATACATAGCTAACTGCTGCAAGGTGATACTCGGTAGTATCTATGTCCTGTACAGAGCTCCTCTCACTGCATTCTATTTTCCCATGCAATGAAGACTGCTGAGTGAATTGGAAATCTTGGAATGATTTGTTGGATCCTTCAAGTTTTGCTTTCAGAACTGTTGTATCTTGCAGTAAAACATAGCTAGGGCTGAGTTGATTCACACATAGTATATGCAGCCAAGTCCATTTTAAAAGCTACACTTGGTTTAGGGCTTTTTTTTTTTTTTTTTTTCCCCACTCGACACACAGGCTGTAACAGCATAACAGTTTATTTATCTCTTTGTTCATGGCTAGTTTGAGTTGCAAATAGTAAAATACTGAGGACAGCTCATGGTCTGGAGCTCAGCTTAAAGCCTTCAGTTCTGTGCATAAATTTGTGTTCAGAAGCAGGAATAGTAGAGCTGCGGCTGACAGTGAGTGGCAGGCTGCAGTGATAAAGATGTGTGTGAGCACACCTTCATGCTGAGCACTGGTGTGTCAGGGCAGAATCCCTCTCTGGAATCTCTCAAATTCAACGTGAACTTTGCCTGCTTTATCCCTGCCCACGTGCACCTCGGGCTCTCATCTGAGTGTGACTGTGCAGTGCATGGGTACTGTACAAATGAGTCAGTTCCTGTTCCTTTGGCTGGAGCTTCGTTAGGAGTTCTCAAAAAAGTATTTCAGAATGTGGATGTGGTCAACACAGTCATTTTCCAGGCATCTTAAAGGAAACCCACATCAACTGTGAAAGTGACCTTTTAACTCCTCTGTCCTGCCACTGTCAGAGCTCAGGCAGTGCTGGATGGGAAGGCTGGTTTGCTTCCATCTACATCTTCTCCCCACAATTTACCCTTCTTGCCATTTAGATTAAGTGCCTGGTTATTCTTCAGGAGAATTCCCTATAGCGTGTCTGTGTATGACTGATCACTGGTGGTACTACACACATAGTTAGGAACAGCTTCTGACAAACTTTGGGTCATATTCAGTTCTTCACTCATTTTAGTATTGAAAGCAGTTAAAGCCATTAGAACCTGTAGTGTTATTTCTTAGTTCTTAAAGCAGAATATGGTGAAAAACACTTGTACTGCATCTCCTGGGGTTTAATATATAGCTTCAGCTAAGTAAGTTCTCTTGAAGGCATCAATTATTAAGAGACTTTTTTTGAGATGTCAGAGGGATTACTTTCACTGAAAATGTCTGCCTTGTACTATGAATCTCTGTCTATTTAGAATGACTTATTTTTAAACAACTTCACCAGAGTCTTCCTGCCTTATACCATGGACTTATTTTTTACATATAATGTTTGTGTTTATGGACTTATTTTTTTTACGTATAATACTTGTGTATATGCACCAGGAACTAGGCTCTGAATGGCATTATCTCCAAAATTACTGTTTTAATGTACTTCCTTTATTTTACTGGTAAGTGTAGCTCTGCCATCTAATTGTCATCTTGTGCTGATGTTTGTGTTCTTGCACTGCACTGGATTTCCCAGCTATCCAGTGATGCTGTGTGAGGCATTCTGCCAAGAGTAGGGAGATGCTTCCCCTGGGAGACTTTGGAAGGCTGCTGCAGTGGGATGGCAAAGCAAGTCTCCAAATGGAACATACTCTTCATTTAGAGGAAAATGCTGCTACCAGATGATGGGAAAATGCTTTGAACATTGGAGTGTAGAATTCTCAGGTCTCTTCTCTGGAAATGTGTGCATTATTTACAGTGCTGACTGTGCTGTATAGGTGCAAAACAATTAGAGTGGAAAAGCTGTGTTATCCATAACTAAAGCCTGTGAATGACTTTGCTTTATTAGTAAAACATGGAGCATTCCTTACAACATTTGACAGGAAAAAAGAATTTTGTTGCATTGCTTTGTGTTCACATCAGTAGTTGTGAATCTCTTATGGGCAGAGAGATAAGAAGACTTACTCTGAAGCTGATCATGCCATTAGCAGACATAGAATGGAGAGTCAAGAGTGCCTGTCATCCTTGCTGCCTACCAGAAATATTCATGCCTGGGTTTTTGTTTGGGTTTCCCCACTCCTCTTTAGAAAGGAGTGAGACTGGCTTTTTGATAGGAGTTCTTGTTACTGCTATGCATTACAAGCTGTCAGGCTTAACTAGACTTTACCTAATGATTTATCAGTATAAATTTACCTGGTGTTTTTAAAATGTTTTGATAATATTTAGAATTTTAAGTTGTTATGCTACAAAGGCAATATTTCCTTCATTTGATATTAAGAATAAAAGTATGCAGTGTGTGATCTGAATTTGATATGGCCACATTTCAGTTCTGTTAAATTTAAGTTTTCTCAGTGTCATCTTGACACTAAAGGCTTTGCTTCAAAGATTAAATTTAATTGCAGCAATGCATCTGACACATTCCTGACTATTGTACAGTATTTTGCAGTTACTTTCCTTGTCCAGGTAACCTTGCATTTAGATAAACTACTGTGCATGAATATAGAACTCTGACACTTAACTTCTGTGCTTATTGCAGAGATTGCTACTGATATTTCTCTTTTTAGACCAACGTGTAGTGACACACTTAAGTCAGCGTGTCTTACAGCTGTAGAGAGATGGAGACCACTTCACTTGTGAAACAAATCTCCTTTCTGCAGTGCAGTCCTTATTTACAATACTGATGCAAACACACCTGAAATGGTTGGTTTGTATCCTCTGCTTGCTGATTCATACTTAAGCTGGCTTTGAGTTTTGCCCTTTTGAAATGCTTGTAGTGTTCTGATGTACCCTAAGTCTTTGGGTTGTTTGATCATCCTCGCTGTCCTGCTCTTTAAAAGCCTACCTTTAAGAGAATATTCTGCTGTCATCTGTTTGTGCTGCATCTCTGATTATGAAAGAGCCCTTTTGGGCAAAAAGTTGAGTTGGAGTAGATCTGATTCAAAAATGCTCTGTTGTTTATTTTAGTGTGCTGTGGTTAATTTAGTACTTGAATACCTTAAAATTACTTGGAATAAAAAAAGCAAACAATCCCACAGAACCCTTAAAACTTCTCAGAGGAATAACCAGGACTTGTTCCTGCTCTGCAAAGGTGTTTCTAGGAGTAAGAATATATAATGCATGTGTTCAGAATAGATGTCCTATTAAGTAGCTGAATTTAACAATGGCTAATGAGTGGGCATTGCAGTAAGTCAAACTGGGTGAAATAGGGCAGGTATAGCCTGGGTCTGCTTTGAGCTGGTGTTTTAAGCATGTGTTGGGAACCAGGAATATTGGCTTTTCAGTGGAGTTCTCCACTTGGAACCTGTACTCACACACTCCTGAAGCAGTGCTTGTTCAGGCCACATCAGGAATGTCATGAGAAGCTCCAGTTAAATCTGCTGTTGTAACACAGTGTTCATAACTCTCCAAGAGACCTTCTCAAATTGCAGGATGAGTTTAATCACTGTCCACTGCTACACACTGTTGTAGTGGGGTGTAAATCTCAAAGCTTTGGTAGCAGATACTGTTTAATACACAGGTCAAAAGTGAGACTACCTTATGATTGCTGTGGTCTGCTGTTTTGTCATAGCCTGAACCTATTAGCAATCCATACAAGATTAGATATTACTGGTATTCAATACTATCCAGGATTTCCCTTCAAGAGGCCTTGTTCAAACCCACTGGTATTCTTGTCCTTATTCTCTTCTCAGTATTGTGAATTCCTGTCACCATAGTCACTGCTTTCCCTGAATAAATTTGCCTTCTTCATTTTAAGGTCACCTTGGTGAAGGACAATATTTCTTCCTGTTTGTCCTGGATATACTTTTGAATTTTTGAGTATTCCTGAGATTCTTGAGGTATCCCAATTAATTGGATACTTGAGTGAGTTACTTTTCTTTCCAGCCGCATCTTACACAACAGTCCTGGGCTAATTTTTGCCTTTTTCTTGGAGATGGTCTAAAAACAGTCCATGTTATGGAAAAACTAAAAGATAATCTTGGCAAGATCCTGAGTGGGTAAAACAGCCTAGAGATTGTATCTACCATGAGAGAAGATGCTTCTCCAGCTGGTGCCTCCTCTATTCTGTTTTGTGGGACTTATATCACTTGCACAAAATATTTCTGTAAGTTCCGTCTTCTCTTCCAGGTTCTGTATTTCCCCTTTTGAATAAAAAGTGGTAAAGTCAAAGTTAAATTTTAATATCATAATGTATTAACATGAATTTTTTGACCTACTAAGATTGTGGCTTTGTGGTTTTTCTTTGGGATCCCATTTGAGACTTACCCCAGACTTTTGTGCCTTTTTAGCATAGTTTCTGTGACATTTTCTAGAAGTTTAGTGATTAGCATTCCCTGTGTACAAACTGCTTTTGCACTGATGGATGCAGCCCTGTGTTTTGGCTCCCTCTTAATTATCTGTATGATGTCAAGCATGAGAGGGCACCTGGCTCTTAGATGTGTCACTCAGTTAGTGGCCTTAAGACACAACTCAGCTGGTGGCCCTTGTCATACAGTCCCAGGTCCAAACAGGCCTTTCTGCTGAAATGCTTAAAGAAGGTAAAGCACTACTGACAGCCGTCCATCTCCCCTGCCAAGGCACTTGTTTTGTCCTTATCTACCTGATCACTCCAGTGAAGCGTGTATGGATTTATGTGGAAGGAGCAGGGGATCTTCATTTAAATGGTTGTTTCAGTAAAACACAATCTTCTTTTTTTTTCCCTAGGGATCCGTAATTCTCTGTGTACTTTAAAACTCCTCTGCTGGTCAACTTCTCTGTGTACTTTAAAACTCCTCTGCTGGTAAAGCTAGAACTGTGTGGCTTCTTCCACAGTGTTCCTGGGAGTACCAATTTGGAATAAGAATCTTACCAACTTCGAAAGCGTTGATGCCACTGTCCCTTACACATCACTATTCCTGTTTTCTCCTCAGTTAAATATAGAATATTGCCTATCTAGAGCTGCATGAATTGGTGTTTGTAACCTGCGTGTGACTTGCTGGTGACTAATACTTTGTGCAAATTTAATACCAGTAAATATTACTCTGAGTTCTGCAGAATAGATGCCTATTTTAGGGAACTTCTTAGTACATTGTACCTGTTGCTTTTCTGCTAAACATATTTCTCTTCACTGTTTATGGTCTAAAGGAAGCAAAGTCATGTGAGCTGTGGGATAAACACACATTTAGGTCTCTGTGGCACAGTAGCATGCTGTTGTCATGTGATAATCTTCAGGCAAGATAAAATGTGCCCTTGGCTTTCAGATGTCTCTTGCAAAGCTTTCTTAACACTTGAAGAATTGCAAACTTTATTTTTGGTTGTTGAAAGGTGCTTCATTATCTAAGTAATTTGCAGAAGACTTATCTAAAACACCAATTCTGGTTTAATTTCAAATTTTTTGAAGACCTTAACTGCATCTGCACTGTAGTCTGGGCATTATGTTCAGATTTCCAGGCTTCTGAGTGCTTTAATGTCCCCGGATGATTTTTTTTTTTTTGGCGTCCACCTTAAGACTATATGTGTGTTTTTGTTGAAACTGGAGACTCTGCATTTTCTTTGACACACTTGTAACTTGCCCCCTTTTTGTTTCCAGGGTAAAGGTTTCTGCTGTGTAAGATAACTGTGATACCTTGTGTGGACTTGCTCTGGTTTTTGGGCTGGTTCTAGCACCTACAGGGGAGAAAGGTGGCTGTCATCTAAACTGCATGGCTTAGAGGGATAAATTGAGTATCTGATTCTTGAGGCACACAACAATGCCCAAACCATGCTTGTAGTCCAGATTCATAATCCTACAGGATTAATTGGTTTAAAACACCTATGAAGGTAGTTACTTTATTTTCTTTTCCCACTTGCCCAGGTCTGCTTGGGGACCAGAGTTACTTTCCCTATAGCACAGGCTATATCATCAGATATATATATAGATCAGAATATATATAGATCAGATATATATATAGATATATATAGATCAGAAACACTTTAAGTTTTCAGTATAGATATTTTAAGTTTCATATTGCACTTGGCTGAAAGGGAGGTGGGAGGGTGTGTTTACTTCTCCCAGCTGAATTCACAGGAAGACAAGCAGGAGATGGTGGGCAACAGGAGAGTGAATGAATTTTGATTCACCACCCTCCTGTTGCATATTAGGGTGTGATACAGGATCAGGTAGCTTTGTAACATCACCTCCATAATTGACTAATCAAGTGCCTTATTTTGTGAAGTTAACACAAATGCTGTTCTCCTCTGAAGTAAGTACTAACTGCACTTAGAAGAGTAATTATCTTTAAAGTAGGTCCTTGAGAAGGATAAAGAAGGATCACACTGTCAGTGCTGCGAGTTAGTCTTAGAAATTGCTGGCACGTGGCTTGTTACCCAACTTCTGGATCAAGCTGGCCTCATCCCTGGTGTGCTTTCACTTGTTTACTAGGTACTTGCCATTTCATGCTGGTGTTTTCTTTCCCTGATATTTTCTGCACATTAAGTACCCAGCATGAATCAATAACAGTGTTACTAAAGATGAGGGCCCCTGTTTTCCACACAGACCGGTACTACAGAGGGTGGAACTATGTGACAGCTTGAATTGAATTGCATGGCAAGGACATAGCAGGGCTTTCAGAGCCCAGCCATCAAAGATTATGTGCTGTAGGGGTATTGAGAGAGGCCTGCCTGAGTAATTTCACCCAGCATCAGAATTTATTAATATTTAGTCTTAAGTTCAGCTTAATCATATCTGCACTAAAATGCAATCTTTTCTGATTACCCATTTAGTTTCTGCTCATGTTCCAACTGCATTGCTAGTCAAATTGTTGATATTTGGCATGCCGGGGGTGTGCTGTTGCAAGGTGCATGCCCACTGTTTAGAAAAAGAGAATTAAGCTAGTTAAGAAACTGATAAAATAATTCTTTGATGGCTGTTGAATCCTTAACATCTCTACTACAACAATATTGATATGCTGTGAGCACCAGCTATTTGCTTCTTGAATGGCCGGGTGTATCTGTTCTGCACTTGTTCTATGCCCTGATGTGTTCCCGAAATGCTCCTGGGCAGCGAGTGTGGCAAACCCACTGCAGTGGCACAGGGGCTGTGACTGCTGAGAGGCACCCAGGACACACAGGTTTTTTCCCTCTCTTTTTTCACCTTTCTGTGCTTTGGCAGCCTCCTGCACTGTAACCCTGCCTCATGCTTTGAAATGTTTGGTTTGTGTCCATGCAGGCAGGTCTGGCTGTGGGTGTTTCTCTAATACCTTTCGTATGCACAGTCCCTTCCATATGTCTTGTAAAAAACAGAGCTGGAATCCTTTGGCAAGGTGTTTGTTTAACACCATGTGCCTAAACAGAAACTTCACTGGCACTGTTTGCTGCCTTTATATAAAATTCTACCTTACTGCTCATAAAATTGTGATTTGATGAATAAGTTAATTCAGTTTCTCACATTCTATTACCATCCAGAGGACAGTTACAATACACTGGGGTATGAGCATGCACTAACAATAGCTCACAACTGAATGTTACTCACTTGCAGAACAGTGTGGTCCTAATGCAGGCATTATAGAAATGTAGTTCATTACTTCCTAGCATACAGAAGCCCCTAGCTGAGGGATCTTAACTCATGCTTATACCCTTCCATGGAAGTTTTGTGCCACTCTTCAAAGCTGCAGGCTTCATTATCCCATCAATTTCATGAACAGTTTTCTTAACTCCTTATGAGACCTATTTCACTGTTGGCTGTAGAATGTATGTTGAATTAGTCTGCAGCTTGGCTTGGTAATTTTTTGCATGCTCAAATAAGTAATTATTTACAGCATCCTTTATGGATTTTTGCAGTTAAGTCAGTTTCTTATCTGTATCAAATCCTTCAAAGACCATGTCTGTGAGGTCAATGCAAAAGTAGGTCCTGGTTAAAGGTAACTGTGTTTGCATTTATCAGCAATCAAATTTTCAAAACGAGTTAGTTAGTTGGCCTTTGAGAATGAGAGTGGTTTTGCCTTTAGGAAATTGTTTTAGTAGGCTGTGCCAACTCTGTACCTCCCTAGGCTTGCTCGTACTAGCGTTCTCTGGCAAAGCAATTTAAGAAATGTCTTGGGCAGGATTTTCATAAATCTATTCAGCCCAATCAGAGGCTTCACTTAATAGAGCAATGTATAAATAGTGCGCAGAGTCAAGTGACCATCAGCTGGTCTGAATGGGTTTGACCACTACAGTCACAGGGTCTGAGGTATGCAGGAGCTGGGGTCACTGAAAACATGCTTTGCTGCAGAGATATCCTGGCTCTGCCGTAATTATGTAACTGCAGAGGAATTCATGTGTGTGAGAATGAGTTTTAATTGGACACCTGTATTTAATGTTTCACCTTCTGTGTCATTACTGTGTGCTCTTAAGAAAGAAGAGTTACTGCCTTGATTAACTTTCCCGTTTTGTGAAGTGGTGTGTATTGCAGTGCAGAGCTGAACTCCGATTGTGAATTTCCTTTATAAACTCTGTGCCTACTCGCTTGAAACAATGCACTGATCTGTTTTACTGAATTCAGAACTTAAGAGAGAATGGCTCTTTGCCTAAGTTCACATTAGGTAATTAGAAGTTCTTGGCATGCTTGGTAAATGCTGAAATTCCATTGTGTCGTACATAAGGCATGGGGAAATATTTCTTCAACTGCAGTGCCAGTGCACTAAATTGTGTTTTGGCTGTCCTTGGTGATGGCTTTATTAAATCTCAGCAAAACTGTCAGCTATGGACTTGCAGGGATGCTGGCTTGCTTTAATTTGGGAAGTTACTGAAGCATTATCTGAAGCATCCAGGTAATGATTTTTTTTTTAATTATTTCTATTAAAAGTATCCAGCTTCCCCACTTGTAAATACCACAGTATGGATTCTAAACAAACCAGTAAAATGGCACCTATTTCTTTGTGTTCAGTTCACTTGACAGCAGTGGCTATGCTGCCCAGGACAAAAACATTTTACCAGATTCAGTAGCTTCATTGGAAGAGCTATTGTCCAAACACAAGTAATTGGTATTTCCCTTCTTCCTTTCCCCACCCACCAAAATATTTGTACTGAATATCTTTCCCCTGCTTCATTACAGATTTTAATGCTTGTCAGTGCCATCCCTATGCTTAGAATGTATTAGCCCATGATGTGACTCTCACAGCAGAGCTGTTTGAGAGCCTGATTGTTCCCTTTCCTATCAATTCCACATCTAGACCTTTGATTTTCAAAGTTACATGTTTAATCCAAACCAGAAAAACCATGGTGGCCTATGCATCTGTGGTGTTTCCAGCCCTGGTTGATGCACTTCAAGATCATTCAGTCATATTAAACATACCTGGATTCAGCAAGTAAAGGTGTGAGTCTGTTAGGAGGCGATTGACAAGTTTTCTGATCACCTGCCTTTGTAGTTAATGCACAACACACATCCAGTTGTTTTTTTTCCTAATTTTAGCATGATATGGTGATGGGCTCAGTTGCATCTTGCTTTTTTTGGCAATAAACCTTTATATTAAAACAGTTCACCAGTGTCAAAGCTTTGCCTGTTGGATTTAGATGATAACAGATGGTGGGCTTTTTTCAGTAACTTGGTATTTTTTGCTTTCATGAAGCAGTGAGACTTCTGTCTGCACAAATACCAAACCCAGACACTGCTCAGGATTATGGTACAGCTCGAGGCTTCAGGTTACGTATGTGCAAAGAGCTCCTGCATCTCTGAAGTGTTCACAAACCTCCTCCCTTTCCCTTCCTGCAGGAGCTCTGAATTTGAAGTGGCCCAACCTTTTGTCATCTGAGGGGTTTGGACTTTTTCAGGCTGGCCTGCTTAGGGCTGGGATAAAGTTGAGGGCAATGCACACCCTTAGAAGTCTGGGGGTCCTTACTGAACTACTCAACAGCTGCCCCTCAGCATCATCTGCCCTAAAACAGAGGGTGATATCTGGGTTCACTGCTCTGCTCATCCCCTCACCTTACTTTTCCTCTTACAGTTCTCTGGCTACAACTCACAAATGACAGAATAGTTGATAATGTAACAAATAAAGTTTTTTTTTATTAAAATAAAATTTTCTAATTTAAAAATAACACTTGTACCACCAAAAGTCTTCATGTCTGAGACTCTTGGCCTCTCCTTGAAGGCACAGTGACCGTGCTGTCTCTGCCTTGTTCCAGAACCTGCTGGACTGAGGATGGAAGGGGAGATACTTCCTCTGAGTGGCCCCAAGCCCAAAGAACCTGTGGTGGAAAAGCTCTGTCTCCTTGTTTCAGGAGGGGTGATCCTTTTCCTCTTGAATACTTCCCTGGCTGGGAGGGAAGCTGGGGGTGTTGGGCTCTGAGGTTGGAAATGGCTTTAGCTCTAAGCTGCAGCATGGTGGCAATACTGCAGTGGGTTATGTTGGTTTGTCTTGAGGGGGATTGAAGCCAGGGAAGGGTGAGGTTATTGCCTACAGGAGTAGGGAGAAGTGGACAGGTTGCAGTGAATGAGTTGTGCAAATCTCTGCTCCAGTGGGGAAGTGTCCAGTTCCCAGCTTCTGTGCCACTGCTCTCGTGCCTCTGGTACCTGTTCCTGGGAAACCTCCCTGTTCTGCAAGCTCCAGAGGTTGGCGTAGGTACATAGGGCTAAATAATGCTTGTTCATCATTAATAAATGCTATTTGTGAAACCCTATTGTGGAAAAAAGTTCAGCAGTGCCTGCATGGTTGTGTTACAATGGGGGCATAGTGACTGCCACTCTTTGCCAGAAGTATCTGACAGCAAGCTCTTCTCTTACTTCCTTTGCAATTGACCAGTCTTGAATCACTGCTGATATTGCTAGAATATAATCAAACAGTGATAAAAGTGCTCAAAAAATTATTAAAAATACATAAAAGTTCTTACAGTCAGTAAGACTGACTGACTTTAAACACAGTTTTGGTTCTGTGTTTAAAAAGAAGGGGAAAAAAACCCACTTGGCAGGCTGATGGCTATTAAAATACTCTGTCATTGAAGCTGAAAGTCTTCCCAGTTCCCAGATAAACGTTTTGTTTAAACAAATACTTGAAATATTTAACAAACAGTTCTAATTTGATGGGCATTTTCTGTTTGTTTTTTACCAATACTGACAGTTCTTGCAATGAAAATCTTAACATGTGCAAGAGTTCAAGGAGTTACCTGGAGTATGTTTCAGCCACCACTGAAAGGCCAAGCTGGGCATGAATCCACTGGGGTTTTTTCTCAGATGTGCTGCACTGTGCTGGGGCAGTTCCTGAGCTGGCAGAGAGGAGCCAGGATTTCTTCATCATTTAACAACAGAGACAGAAGAATTTCCAACCACCATGAATGGGAGATTTTTATGCAAAGGCTTGATGATGTGCTGGACTGATTTCTAATAGAAATTGATTTTAAGAGTCTTTCCTTATCTCTGCTGAATTACACAGGAGTTGTACTTGTTTCCCCACTGCAGTGTGGGATATGTTTGCCTTTATGCCTATAAATTTACTTTTATCTGCTGAATGCCCTTTCTGACAGAGTAAGAACAGCCTGGTTTTGCATAATTCATGTTTTTTTTCATGCCATTTTGTACAATATTGTTGGAGGATTAAGAGTAAACTTAACGTGACTTTGGTTCTGCTATTATTCCACTTCACGTTTGTGAGCAGTTCTTATTATTGGTTTTGTGGGGGCAGGTCTTTAGTAATACATGGGGATGAAACAGTTTATTTCAGAATAAAGATGCAGGAACACTGTGAGTACTGTTTAACTCTAAAAGCCAATGACTGCATACCTGAGGTGACTGTTCTGGCAGCACGCTTTTCTGTTTGCTGTCCGCATGAAATCTGTGTGAAACCAATGGTGGAAAATTCTTTATTTACGAAGGCTAATCTACAGAACTCTTTCACATTAATGATTTTAATTTTTTTTTCCTGATTGTTTCTGCAGGTCGTTTTGGATTAATGCTGTGGATCAATCAACCCAGAACTTGTAGCTGCCCATCAGTCGCTCAGTAGTCAGTGTAGATTCTGTCTTTACAATCAGCAGCTACATCTGGCTACTGGGTCTCTGATGACATCTCCTACCTCCTGTCTAGACTTTCTGTTGGATTTGTCTCCTCTCCTGGGTGCAGAACAAGTTCACAGTGCAAACAAGTTAACGCCTGAGGTGTGGCCCCAAATAAAGGATTGGATATCTGTTGGATCTGCTTCACAGTGGGAATCCGATTAAATACCTGGATGTTGTGGCTTGGAAAGCAACGGCCTTTTCTGTAGCCTAGTCCTGGGGTTTACAGTAGTCAAAACCCATGAGAATATTTGCAAATTTGAGTTAAGAAGATAGATAGATAGGTGGACTTCACTTTTTTCAGTGAAGGATCTTTAGCCTCTCCTGCAAAGGGAAGGTATTGAAACACCTTTGCTCATTGCATACCTCCAGTGTGTTAGGGGAGGAAACTCTACTGTGAACTGGGTGTGCACAGCTGGTTTTTATCAGTTCTGTGTGAAGACTGTCCAGGTTTGGGGCATGAACCTGGCATACAATGTAGATTTCTGTGTTTGTTAAGCAACAGCTACATTGTCTGCTGGGTTTCCAGCTGCCTGGAAATACAAAGAGGAGGGTTATCTACAATTTTTTTTTTTTTTTTTTTTGGACAAGTTACCTCCCTTATGTCTCTGAGGAAGACAGTGCAATTCATGTCCACTTGCTGCCTCTCCCTCTCTTCTCACACAAGGGATCCAGCTGGTGTCAGCTAGAGCTTGGAGACAGGGTAGAGCTGAAAGAACTAGTTAAGAGGATAAAATTCAAGGAACTGAAGTGTGGAGACACCTGAGCATGAGTAGATGTCAGGCAGAAGCTAATGCCTGCTTTCTGAGTATCCATTAGCTTCCCTTGGTAATGGTGCTTCGCTTTTCTTTCTTTCAAAAATCTTCAGATGGAAAGCTATATATGTGTGTGCTGTGCAGTTATGGAATTCTTTCTGGAGAAGGGAGTAGTGGGGAGCTATTTATAGGCCTGACTTTTTTTTTTTTTTTTAAAGTATGCTGTGTATAGTGTGACTTATATGCAGAAAGTGCCTAGAAATAATTGGGGAGGAATAAGATAATGTCTTGAGTGATGATTGTCATTTAGTGGTACCAAACCTAATATGCTGTACTTGTGCATCATATCCAGCACACAGTGAGAAAAGGCAGTTTCAGTTTGAGAACATTAGGCCTGGAATAGCAGGGGACTGTTGTCCTTCCAGACCTGGTCTGTAGTCACAGCATAAATGGGGAAGCTTGTACATCACATGTCTGTGCTGTTAACCCTTCACTGGTGAGCTCTGGGCCACTTCCCTATGGAAATCAGGAGAGTTGTGATGGCTGCTCGGCGTGAAGGAATGGATGGTTTGGCTAAGCTTGTCTGGACTTTACAAAATGTGATTTTAGATCAGCAGGCATCCAGAACCCTTCCTCTGGAAGGGCAATACTCGGGGGCTGAAGGGCTCCCGAGTGAGTGTTCCTGTTAAAAACTGTGTATTTTATTAAAATGAATAAAACTTCTCATGCAACGAACTTGTGTGTCTTTTCTTTTTTATATCAAACTTAGGTTTTCACCAGGTTGTTTGGACCTATAAAGGGACTATAAAGCTGTTCATTACAATGTCTGATGTAGACAGCCCCTCAATACTTGTCAGCCTGACTGTTCTCACAAAATACGCATTCACTTATGCATTTGTACCTTAAGTAAAAATGTACAGACAATTACCAACAGCCAGTAGTTGGCACAACTAATCACTCCCTATTGAAATAACTGTGGATTGTCTAGATAGCTTTGAAAACTGCTTGTTAAAGCTGAACAACTATTTATCCTTTGCTTTATGTTATTTTCCTCAGTGCCAGCCTGTTGGCATCTGCATCTCTGATATTGCAGAATTGGTAGGGACTTTGATATAGTTGAGTCTCTTTCTTAAATTAACTGGCACATTCTCAGAGGTGTTAATGATGTTTCATTCCATAGACCCTCCCAAGTCCTGACCAGCATATGCACAATGGTCCTAAAAGTGGTAAAAAGTTACTCTCTGCAGTGTTTTTGTGGCTCATTCAGCTTCAGCAGCATTAAGATATCAGCAGCTTTTATTGCATAGCTCTGTTCCTCCGTTTATGGTTGTTCACCTCGACCATTAAGGGTCGTGTCAGAATAAGGTATGTCTGCCCCAAATGTGTATTTGACAAACACCATAAAGAATTGAAGAGCAGATCAACCTAATGTTTAGCATCAAGCCCCTCTCCTATTCAGTTTCACTTCCTCATTGTGTTTCAGTTAAGCTTTACCATGTTGAAATCCCCTTTGTGGGCAGGTACTTCTGGTTCCTCTTATTTTCTGTCATGCTACTCGGTTTTGTATATGGACACCTCTAAAATAAAAAAAAAAAAATTAAAAAATGAAAAAACCCCACACACTTTGCTCTGTTTACCTTGCTCTGAGGTTCTTACTTTGTTTTCAGTGTCTGGCATAGCTAATAGAAGCATGTAAAAGTGGTTACTCTTCCTACTGTGATATTTATTTATCTTTTTTTTAGTTCTTTGTTCCTTCTGTATGGATTTCAGTGAAACTGGCATAAGTGCATGACTCTTCCTTCCTCTCCCCTGCTGAGGATGCCTTTATTTCTCCCGGTTAAACTGCTGCTAACTGCAGCCACAAGTCCTTCTTCAGCTTCAGTGAAAGAAACTGGATCCTGTGACATAACATTTTCCACCTGTTCAACCTTAGTGAGGTTCTCAGGGTTTGCATTTTCTTTGTGCTTGTGCTCCCAACAACACCCATGGCTATATTGTCATGATGTTTCTCTGCTGTGATGCTCTTGAGTGTGAGACTGAAGGTGAAGGTTGTTCCTCAGACAGGAAAGTGAGACCAAGACTCTTGCATGGCCAGAGCTATCCCTCTCTTCACAGCACCCTCTGTTTGCTGTGAGGGGAGTGAGGCCCTGGCACAGGTGGCCAAGAGAAGTTTTGGGTGCCCCATCCCTGGAAGTGTTCAAAACCAGGTTGGAAAAAGCCCTGAGCAGCCTGGGATAGTGGAAGGGGTCCCTGCCCATGGCAGGGGGTGGACTAGGATGATATTTAAGGCAGTAAATGGTGAGAACACAACTGCTAAGAATCTTGATTGTATCCCTTCAAAATGCAGAGCTTGGAGTTTGGCATTCAGACTTGATTTCCCCCAAGTGTTCCCTCTTTCCTGCCCAAGCAAATAATGGGAACTAAGATAATAGTGGCAGTTGGGTCTGTTTGACCTGTAGATAGAAGAGGATCACAGTACTTTCCTAACTTTCTATTTTCAGTTGCATCTCAGTTTATGTAATATCTTCCCACACTGATATTTCTTTCCATCCTCTGACTTGCTTTTAGAATTGACTTGAATATCTATTTAAATCTTAATAGGAGGAAGAACAATATTTTTACTTTCTGGCTCCAGATAACTGCTAGGAAAGCCTCACTGCCTACTATTTCTCTATTCTGTGACAAATACTTCTGTAGACTCTAAGCTTTGTTTTCTTGGCTGTGTTTATTCTTGCTATGCAAATCAAGATTAAGAGGGTACATTTAGCCCAACCTTGCTGTACTTGCAGCATATCCTTCCGTATCAGTACATGGTAGCAGAAAATACATTCTGTAAGTTTCTTAAAAAAGAAAAAAATCCAAACAACCCTGCAGCCATTAAGTTTCTGAAATGGCAATAACCAATATTAAACCTGAGACAGGGATACTAAAACTCGAAACTATTATTTTTGTAGGACAGAATAATGACTGGGTTTCTTTAATTGCCCAAAAGTGTGAACAGCCATTCCTAATGGGAGAGCTCCATCCGTTGGATAGGTGGCTTGTAATTAAACTATGGAAACCTGTAATTTGGACTTCTGTTGTTGTCCTGGGTAATTGAGAAGATTTTGTGTCCTGTGCACAGCTGCTTTTGGGGACTGTGTGGCTGTTTTCCCAGCTCCTCTCAGCACGAAGGAATTCCTTGAGGAGTTACCTATGGAAGGTCAGGGCAGAAGGGAGGTGTTGAGGGTTTTAGAGCAGTCTTTTGGAGACCTTCCAGCAGGTGCATTTTCTTGCCCTCACCATGAGCTAGCATTTTCCAAAGGCACAAACACACTTGGGACTCCTCACCAGAAGTGCCCTCTTCACAACGTGCTTTGGTGTCTGAGTTGAATGATGTTGGTGTGCTCGTGCATTTTTACTCTGAAAATCTCCCACTGGTCTCCTGAAGTGGTGTTTCAGGCAGGCTGAGCAGCCCTGGCTCCTTTATCAGATGTCTCTGGGCCTCTCACGGAGGGTTGTAGCACAAGTCCTGTGGCATAGAACTGCTTGTGTGCAGTGCTACAGAGCCTGTCTGCCTGTGGGGTTTGTACTGTGATGTGTTGCTTTGTACAATAAACTGAAAAATGAGACCTTGCTTGTGGGTGTTTGCAAAACAAGCCTCTGCTAAAGAGGTGTTTAGCTCAAGTGGTCCTTGGCATTGGAGAGCCCTGCAATTTCTGAATCTGTCCTGTCCCTGGCTAGCCAGCTACTCGTAAAAGCAGTTAACCAAAACTGTGGAAAGCCTTGAGAATCCAGTTTAATGCTGACGTTTTTCTCCTACTGTGTGGCTTTACAGTTCCTAGTTGTAGCCCACAGAAAATGCTGAATTGTTTTAGGAGACTGCTCTAAGGCAGTGGTGTGGCTCTGACTGGCTGTACAGCAGTGAGTTTTAGTTCAAAGGCTTTGTAGAGCAGTTGCTGCTCCTACACATTAGCAAACTTTATCCTTTCAAGTTGGTAATTTTTCTATCTACTCTGAAAGTCTTGTTCTGTAGGTTGCTAAGTAACACTTGCACGTATTTAATTTTCCATGTGCTCTGAATGCCAGTCTTCCATGCAAAACACCTTTCCAAAATTAGTGTCTGTCAAGCTCCTGAAAGGTAGTGGTGATGTGATGCAAGTCAATCATGCTCCCTGCTGTAGGTGTTAATTCTCCCATCTAAAGGCACTTGCAGAATCACTAATATGGTGAATCTCCAGTTCCTTTTACCTGCAAGAAAACAGTATCTTCTGAAATACTTGCACACTAATTCCAGAAAGAGAAATGAATTGCAGGGGGCCCACTTACAATAGCAATTTGTTCATTATGGTGATAACATATCATTTAAAGCTTAGTTTTCTTTAGAGTGCAGAGTTCTGAAGGGACCTGGACTGAATCATTAGGTAGGTAATTTTCCTGTGCTCCAAGGCTGGCTGACCACTGACTTGGTAGGTGCTGAGGATTTTAGAGGGGGCAGGCATCATGAAGATGTGAGGGAAGGGTTGATGAAAAGTGTAGGAAACTATCCCTTTCTTTTAACCTGTTTCATCTTGTAGAAAGAAGGATTGCATCTGCACTTTCTCTTTCCCCACCTCTAGAAATTCAGTGTACTGTTCCACTGGACATATGTGCTATACCAGACACTTCGAGTATTTTTCTTCCTGTTTGCCTGTGAGTGCTCCCTGGTTGCTTGTATTGTCTAGGCAGGTGGGCTGAGCCTGTTTTGAGAAGAACAGGGCACTGTGTATGCTGAGACCAGGAGCTGCTATTCTTTCCTTGAGCACACCTTCTCTGTTTCATGGACTTCACACAGCAGAGTGTCTTGTACCCTTCCGTGGAGAACTCTGGATAACTGCAATTACATGCAAAACATCCACATAAAAGACATTATAATCATGGCAGCACTTGAGAATCCAAAACTACCAGAACTGTGTAGCTGCAGCAACAAATAAGCCAAAAATGAATGAATTTGAAAATAAACAAACCTACCTGTCACTGTGTTTTGTAACCTCTGTGAGCCCAGGCAACTGCTGCAAAGCACCGTGGCAGGGTTTGTCATGGTTACTACAGAACTGACTCAGGAGGTGTAGGATTAGTAATTGCAAAAACTCTTCCTAGTGTCTCCCTCTATTTACTTACAGACAGATTAGATGGCTAAAGATGTAAAAGTGAGCCCTACCTGTTGCTGAATGGCCAATCTGCAGTGCTCTGCAGAAGGTTCTTGATCCTTTCTGCCACCCAATTCCTCCTGGCTGTGACAGCCACCCGGGTATGACTTGGCTGCTGATGGATGTTTTAACTGCTCTCAGTTATTGCTACATTGGTCTCATTATCAATCCCCTGAAACTTTTATGCTCTTCTCAAAAGCCATCCCCAGTTTTTCCTTCACCTGGGGTGAATAATGCTAAAAGAAGGATTTGAGGTACTGGTTAAGAGGGATTTCAGAAGTCAAATTTTCAAGGAGGATTTTGACCTCAAGTGAACTTTCTAGAAATTTAGAAAGACATGGATTTACATGGTGGAATAGGCTGCCAAGATCCTGGGTTTCTTTGTGTTTAGCAGTGTTACGAAAAACAAAACCATTCCAGTGGCCAAACTCCCTTCAGTTCTCCCCTAACAACAAGGACAGTGTGATTTAATGTGTTCTCTTGGATTCAAACTTTTGCTGTGTTGTGGGACCACAAAAGAAAGTTGCTATCCAGAATGCATGTTTTAAGTGTGTCAGATCTTCATCTGCCCTGTAACATCCCTGTTTCTCAGATGCAGAGTTTGGGCATAGTGAAATTAAAAGCCAGTCTTTCTCCCCCCTTCTCCATGTGAAAATCAGATTTGAATGGAAGTCTAAAATGCTGCATCTCCTGACTAGCTTCTCAGCCCTGAGGGAAAAACCTGCAGAGAACTGAAAGTCATTGCTGTCTTTATTTAAGAGAAGTTGGAAGGCAGAGGAGAGGATCTGAGTTTTGGAAGGTTTAGAATGCTGATCAGAAGAGAGAGTTCTTGTCTTTACTGACACAATCTATATAAATATGAATATAACCCAAGGAAGTGGGAGACCCGAACTTATTACCATGGATTGTCCTGACCCCTAATTTTTAGACTGCTGGGCAGAGGGGGTTGCATTCCCCTAAGAAAGTAACATTACTCTGCTTCAAAGAAGTGGAAGTTCATACACCTGAAGAGTAGAAACACAGCTGTGAGTTAGTAGTGGTCAAAGCAGACAGGACTGAAATAAAGGGTGGCTTGAGGTAGGAAACCTGCTCCTTAAATGTTGATTAAAGAGCTCCTGGCTGCAGCAGCCCTAGGAGCAGGACTGTTACAGTGGTGTTTTGCTTCTCAAGGAACTCCTCCTAGCAGTGCATTTTGTTTTTACCCCCGTTAAAGGGCAAGATGAACTTGGTCCCAGTGTTTGTGATGGGAGAGGACACAGGACTGGAATCTTTCCTTCTGCTTTCTTGTGGTTCTCTGAACTTTGCTACTTACTCCCTGCCCCAGAACAGCCAAAGTGGGAGTAGGACTGTTCCCCCCCTCCAAATGTGGGAGGTACAAAAGACTAAACCTGAAAATTTATCAGATTTTTAGTCATCTAAAAAACCTAAGTGAACAACAGTATTAATTTTTTCCGACTCTCACACACCACACAGTCTCAAGAAAATGGAATATAAAGTTCAGACCTCAGCAGATAATGCTGCAGGGTGCTCTCAGACACAGCTGGTGCTTTGACTGTCCATAACTGGGACACCAGGAACTCCAACTGGAGTTTATTAGGGTCTGGTGTACAAAGACAAGCACCTCTATGGGTGTTCATTATGTGTAACACTCTCAGAACAGGAATATAAACTCAGAAAGGGATTTAACTACAGTTAGATACTTCCTTGAGTGCTGTGTTGACATTCATTGTTTATCTGTTCAGACTAGTCATATTTGGAAACACTGTTCTATTCTGACATATGACTTTTCCCAGGAGCAGCAAGACTCACAACGAAGATTTCACAATAAAGAAAATTCTGTTCCTCTTTGTGGGAATGTTATAGTAAAGCCATGACAACTCATTTGGCACTAGATTGTTTTGTGTTCAGCAAGGATTCCCCCTCCCCCCTATCCCTACACATATTTGATGTGTTTCCATGTGTTGAGGTTTTGTTTTGGTTTTTTAAATATTTTTTGTGGTTTTTTTTTTTTTCAGAAGGGTGGGGGTGGATCATTTTACATTTAGCCTTCCAGCCATCAACTGAGAAACCAAACCCTGCAATAGGTATGAAGAACCCGAGTCCAGGCTTGTGTGTTTCAGTGTCACCACCAGCAGTGGAGTTGCTCCTAATTTATCACCACGTGAACAAGTTCAGCATCAGTCCCCTGGGATCTGCTCAGCTGGTGCAGCACTGGAATTACACATCTTGCTCCAGGCAAAGGGGAATCACGGTGTGAAATATTGAGAGGTGGCACAAATCCACAGGCAACAGCTTAAATACCAGGTAGCAATTCCAAACCTGCATGACTGGAAAGCTGAGGTATCTGCAGTAACCTGTGAGGCCAGTAAAGATCAGACACCAGTATTGTTCCCTGGCTCAGTGTCAATGCCATATAAGCCTAGGGTATATTTGGAATTCACTGGTACTTCTGGAGGTTGGACTTCTGATGTCTGATCTTCTTGGACTTTTTTTTTAACTGCAGTGCTCAGCGTTGAAGTGGGAAATTATTTTTATGATGTTGCACCAGATCCTTTTCCAAAGTACAAGGCTAATTAACCAGGTTTCAGTGAATTACACTGGGGATGACAGTCTAGCAGCTGAAAAGTCATTAGGCTTTTTTGCAACCTTCCCTGGAGATAAAGTGGTTATTTTGGGAAGAATACACATATGGTGAAATCTGGTCCTCAGTGTAGTTCTTGGAAATCTTCCTCATGATCACAGTTTGCACCCACCTAAAATTCCCGAGTTATAAAGAGGGCAGCATTTTCCTGCCTCAGTGTTTACTGCCCCATCTAAAAACTCTCACTATGTATTTAGGAGCTGGAAGAAGCACAAGGTTACACTTTCAAAGAAGAAAGGAGGAAGATAGGAGGTTTTCAAAGATGTGGCTTTGTGAGCATAGCAAATAAAAACCCAGCGGTACTGCCAAGACTTCTGAAGCTTTTCTGAAAAAGCTGGTAGGCCAGCCTTAGCCTAAATGTGTTTGCTGCATGCTGCTGAAACTATAGTTCAGGTTATGTTGCTGTTGCTATTCTAAACCCTAGGAAGTGGGTGTTTATAAGTGCAGTCAACATTCCCTCTGAGCAAAAAGCTGGCCTTAAAAGGGAGTTGTCCCAACAGCAAGAAGGATTATTTTAAGAAAATAAAATGCTAAATTTTTGCTGTTCAGAGGAAAAAAAAATAAGAAAAGAAGAGGAAGCAAACCCAGGGATGGAATATTACAGCATTGCCCACACACAGTTTTTTTTTTTTTTTATTTTCTTTAGTGGCTTTTATCCAAGGCCATTCAGTACAAACAATGATCATTTGTGATGGAAAATGAGTAAAATGCCTTTTTTTTGCACATTTAATTAACTTGTTTTGTTTAATTAGGGAAAATTACAGTAGCAAATGCACAGAAATGCATTGTTACTGATAGCATTATCATATTTTACTGCTCACAGTCACTAAAGTCAAGAACAGGCTCCTGGTGTTACACTTGCACTTCTGTTTTGTTCAGTAGCTCCCAAAAGGTTTTGCTAGAGCACTGGAGAGACATGGCAGTGAGTCAGCCCAGGGGATACCCTCCCAGCCTGCCACTGGGAGGGAGGGATGCTGGCTTCAGGTGAGATGGAAGGAGGAAGCAGGTGGGGATGGATCTAATCATGGTGCCTTAAACTCCTAGGAACAATCTAATCATTGTGTCTTACACTCCTAAGACTGCAGGAGCCTGCTGAGACAGCTGCCTCCGAGCAAGGTGTCCTAAGTCACAGTTTAAGACATGGACTATGCCACAGTCCATGACAGGGACGCATAGTCCACTTCTAGACCTGGCTTTATTTAACATTAATAAATCATATGATTTCCAGACATCTCCAGTTTCTGTGACATCTACTTTTCTTCTTTCAGGTCTGATGCCTTCTGTCCCTTTTAATCTCTCTCCTGTGCCTCCCCTGCACAGGGATATTCTTAAGGCACCAACTCATTGTCAACAGAAAGTGAAGCTGCTGCTGGGATTTCTCATTCCTGACCAGAGTTTCTCATTCCCTCCTCAGCTGCTGTTTATGGCAAGATGCTAGCATTTTCTGTCAGCTTCTTCTGGGTTTCTTGACCAATTGGGTGCCTTCAGAAAAATCAAGCGCAGTGCTCCAGTGGTGTGGGTGTGCATGTATTTACCCATCCAGGTATCACTAATGCATGTGTGCTGTGTGACAGGGGGAAGCTGAGGAGCATCTGCACAGGATAACCACTTAATTCCTGTAAAGTACATGCATTAAAATCCTGGCATCTGTAGTCCTCTTAACACAAAATCTCTCAAGTGAAACTTTTGAAGAAAATCATACTTTGAGCCCTTGGGATTGTAAAGCAGGAGCAGGCCTTTTTTTTTTTGGCCTTCTGAACATGAAACAAAAATAAACCCTTCAAACGATAACAATTTATCTTAAAAATGTATTGGGAAGCATAGGAAGGCAAAGAAATGAGGCAAGATTTCTACAAAGAGGGCTGCAGTCAGACCATTTGTACTGCACAGTATGAAATGCACACAGGGCTCCTAGTGACTACAGGTTGCAAATCAGTCCCTCATCCCCTGCCTCCTGCCACTCCAATCTGAGTTAGCATCCAAATTGTTTAGGTTGTGTTCACCAGTGAATTTTCTTTTCCCAAAAAAAGAGGGAGAGCTACATCAGCCTGTGCTCATCAAGGAGGGCAGAGTGTTCTGCAGCACCAGCTCTGGCACTGCCAAACCCAGAACTGGCTCTCATGTCTCAGCCTTACTGCGGTCTTGTTGTGCTTTGGCTGCAGTTCACTGAACAGGATGGTTCTAGCACACAGGACAAAAACAAGGTGAAATGCAGCCAGGGTTGCACAGCTGACCTTGGTGAACTGCTGCAATTAAAGCTAATTTGTTGTCTCACTCCTCTGTGCCATCTTTGTATCATGGTGCCACTTGGCTGCTAATGATGCTGTAGTTGAAGCTCTTGGTTGAAGGAGCATTTGTGTCTGTGCATTGAGGTTTCTGTCTACATTGGTTTAAGTTTTATAAACTTTTTTTTTTTTTTTTTTGGTGCTAATCTGCCCATCACAGCATCATTTTTGGTATTCCTCCAAAACTGTGAGGATAAGGACTGGTAAGCCAAAGAATACCACTGAACAAAGAAAAAGTCACAGGCAAGAAATGCCTAGAAATGAAGAGCTCTCAAAATATTTTCTCCTTGAATATTCAAAGTGAGGACATTAGGGTGGAGAATTTGGGGGAGGACTGCAAATTTCCTGTAGTAACTCACAAGGGGCAAAGTTGGAACTGCTACTTCGATTCTACTCTTTTATGATCAATTGTGATGTAAATGCTGATGGCTGCCTAACAGGCAAAACAAAGTAGGGAAATGATGAGTCATTTGTACTTGTAGTTTGTCTGAACAAGTAATGTGCAAGTCAAGTTTCATTTAAGTGCAGCAGAACTTTCCCCTGAGGATTATCCTTGCAAGGCAGGGCAGTGGAAGACCAAGGAGGGCTTTGGATCTGCAGCCATGGACAGACAGCCATGAACAGACAACCTCTCAAACAGACAATTTCCATCATGCCAAGGCTGCCCAGCTTCAGTGCCCACTGTTCTAGAGACACTGAAATACACGTGGCAACAGCCTTTACCGGAGTTTGTTGTGTTATGTGAGTGGATTTTTTTTGTTGCTCTTCAAGGACATATTTCTTCTGATGTGGGAGAATACATCCTCCCTGTGGAGAGGAAGCACCTATACCTCTCCAGCAGCTGGGAGGAACTGGCTGGCTGCCCTTGCCATCCAAGAGGTTCAAAGAAGACTCTGTCTCACTACCTCATCCTGCTCCAAACTGCAGCTCAGATGGCTAAAGCGCCTTTAACATTTGCCTTATAAAGCAGCATCTAAATTACCTCTCTATTGATTATCTTATGCCCTACTGCGATTTTTTTTTATTAATAAACAAAGGTCCTTTAGGAAAATTATTTTCTTCAGCAGCAAAATACTTTCATCCTCCACAAAAGGAAGAATGCCTATACTGGTAATCCAAGACACAACAATTGTTAGGAAGTTTGTAGCACAACTCCCAGTGACTTCAGCAAACCCAGAAAGGAAAGCCAAAGCTCACGGAAATCTCCAAAGGTATCTGCGGTGCTGTAGATGAACCTAAGTGTGACATCCACACTAAGTGTACCCATCTGTAGCTCAGAAATATTGTCCTTTTCCTGGCAGCTGTTCCGAAGGCTGATCTGAAGCCTGGTCCAAGATGCCTGCTGTCATCTGCTGGGATGTTATTGAAATAGATGCATGGGAAACAAGTCATGGTTGTTCAAACTAGCCAGAAACTGGGGGAAACCAATTTCAGAAGCCAAGGTGCTGTGTGTGTGTGTATATAGCAAAGGTACAGTCCTTTGAAACTGTGCAGTGAATAGGATACAGTTGGAAACGTGCTGCAAAGGGAACAAGAACACAGTCTTGCAGTTTTGAAAACTACTGTTTGAATAAGTAATCCAGTTCCCAATTCAGACCTAAAATAGCCTTCCTGTTAGTGCAGTGCTGCAGTCTGTCACAGTTGGCAGCGAGAGTTTTCTCTTTTGGTTGACTTTAGGTTTAAGTAATAATAAGAATATGCCCAAAGAGCAGTTTCTCTTCACAAAAGGCCTTTTTTTTGCACATTATTTATTAAAGGGTGGCCCCATCATTTCAGTGTTGTACAGTTACATGTTTTAGTAAATTTCCACTTATAATATGAGGTGCCATTTGAAACACAAGTATGTTTTCTTCCTAAGTTTTGGTAAATGTCTCTTGGACATCTGCTCTTAGTCCCAGAAGGTAATTTTGTACTTAATCACCTGGCTAATAAAGATTAAAGGTCTGATTCAGATCTTTGTTACAACTGGTGGCATAAATCAGTAGGAGTATTACTGACTTCGGGCTTTTTAAAATTCTGATTAAATTACTAAGGAAAAACTTAATATTACTTAATGAAAGGAGATGCCAGGTAAAGCAGAGGGAAATGTCCTATTATTCACTAAACAGGGCTTCAGTGAGTCAGCGACTCAGTCAAAGGCTCCTGGAACAATTTAGAAAAAGTTGACGGAGGAACCCCAGGAGATTTGGATGGTCCCACTATCGCTGAGCAAGCACGTACAGTCAACCAGCATCAGCCAGCAAAGCACCAGGGCACATGAGTGGCAGAGAGCAGCTCTAAACCACATCTGGGGATTTCTCTGAACAGGCATTTCATGAGACAGAACTGCAGTGTTGGCTGTGGGGCAAGGGATGGGTTTTGGAAGCAGCAGGAATAATCAGAAGTGTAGCTGATCCCAAGGTGAACCAGGAGCAGTGCAGCTGGGAATCTCAGTCATCAGTGTTCACACGTCTGAAATAGAAAAATTCACAGGAAAAATTGCAAGGATCAATGTCCAAGCAATCCTGTGCATGATGTATCAGTTACTTATGAAGGAACCCACTCCTTTTTCTGAATTCAGCCAGACATGTGAAACAACCCATCCTATTTCAAATGAGCCATTGCATGGATTAAACACAAATGTAATTAGCTTTTTCTCTTGTGCTTGATGCTTGCCATTTAAAATGATGAGGAAGCAGGAGAGAGCTCTGCTAAAAGCCTACTGTGTTACACTTGTGAAAAATGCCTGGCTGTTCTGTTTATAGCCTGCTCCATAGCTGTAATCTTCAGCAGCCAGTAAGGAACTTCACCATCAGCAAAGCTAAATAAGAACAATCTAATCATTGTGTCTTAGAATTTGCTTATTGCTGTAAAAACACAAAGTGCTTATATTTACTTGTGAAAGATCTAGACTGCACTGTGGGCTTCTGTGACTAAAGGAGCTGTCCTTCAGTGTAATTTAAACTTCCTTGCTCATTCTTAACCACAACCACAAGGTTAAACTGACCTTCTTTGTTCTTCTGAGTTTCATCCCTGAAAAATGCACTGAATACCCACTCCTGCCAAAACTATGGATGTTCCCTTCACATGAATTTTAAGTCTAATATAGAACCCTGTCCCAGGTACGTGACTAATTCTTAGTCACATTAACAGAAGTTTTTCATCTTGAATAAGGCAGTGTATGTCCTTCCCTCTCCCACCATATGACAGATTATCTCTTGAAAACTATGTCCTAGTGATATGAAAATGAACATATCAACCTCAATCCTTCTTGATGACAGTGCAAACACCCAAACCAAAAGAATGAAAAGCTTGGAGGAAACACACACTGTCCTCAGACCACTACAACAGAGAAGCAAAACATTGCATGAGAGCAGGCCTGATGAAGGGAGCCAAGAGCTCCAAAGAGAAGGTTTTGTTCTCTCTGCTCTGTAGTGTCTGAGGTCTTCCAGCATGCTTCACCCTGGGAAATGCCAATTCAGGAGCATCTGACACAGTGCAGAATTTTTGACTGTGAGAGGCAGTAAAGTGTTTAGAGAAGCCCAGAAAATGAGATTTTAATTTTGGTACTTGGCAAACACTGCTCCGATTTCTTGCTCTTGAAGCCCTGTGCTGTGGGATGAGAATCAGAGGTTCACTAACAACAAATCAGTCCAGTGGCATCCGATTCCCAAATAACACAACTGAGTTGCAACAGAAAGTTATGGACTGATAAAGACTAAGCCCTGAATAGAAGCTAAATATATGTGCAGACACATGGATACATAACCTTAGAGAGGAAGGTCCTGTTCTGGCTGTACTGACATGGCCCATTAATGATAGTCAAATAGAAAGGGGAAACAAACCCATGACAAACAGGCTCATCTTGGTTAATCTCAGGCCCCGTGATGTAATACCTTTTTTAGGCACAAACGTACAAAGTTTCTCTTTCTTGAATTTCTTTTTCCTCTAGAAGAAATAGAAACTTAGCAAGTGCTGCAAAGCAGTCAGTCAATGCCTGGATTGTGTCCAACTCACTGAAGCACATGAAAATGCATGGGAGAAATGGGTTGATTATTAGAAAGCCAAGCCTTACAGAAAGTAAAGGGAAAGAAATATCAGCAGCTATTTTATTCCGTGCTTAATCTCAGTCCTTTAACCTGATTGTTTTAAGGCATGTTAAACTAAGTGTGAAATGCACTTATCAGTGACATTGCACTGCCAGTTTAGTGTCAATAAGAAATTCATTGCATCAGAGACAAACTCTTCATGTTTTTGGTTTTTTTAGTAATCTGGAGTAAAACCATAATCCATTATCTTCTAGAGAGGTGAAGAATTTTTATTTTTTTTTAATTGAGAAGAAAACTTGAAATGCTAAATACCTATGTTAGTGAGCTTTGCTCTGTGACTTACAATTAAAACATTTAAATGTAAATGATAGTGAAATGGTCTTGGAATACCTGTAAGCAACTCAGTGTCCTCAAGAGATATGTGTCCTTAGAAGATATGTGCCCAGTGATGTGTCACTCGATGTAGGAGAGCGTAGAAGTTGTTCACAGCACCAACCTTGCCTTGTAATGCTACATTTGCTGTCTTAGCAAATGCTACATTGTCTGTCTTTTTTTTTTTTTTTTTCACTCCTCATCTTTCTGGTGCCAGTTTCATAGTTGAAGCAATTAAGGCTACACCAGGTGGGACTGGAGGAACCATTTGAAAAATAGAGTCCATCTCTGGTTATGCAATACATGAATTTATCAGCTTTAGCCTTGGTAAGTGGACAGATAAAGCAGAAGCCAAATCCTGTCGGTCCTGTCACCTTCACTTCTTAGCTGTGAGCTCACAGAACAATTTTTTTGCTACACTTAGGGAGCCCAGCTCCTCTTGGCAGCTTTTTGTCCTTGCTCCATGCAGCACCTTTCCTGCTAAGGTGTTCCTGGGGTGTGCCGTAGCTTGGCCACGTAGCTCAAGCTCCCTACCCAGAGCTCCAAGGACACCAAGATGAGGCACACAGACTACAGCACAAGCTGCAGAATGATGAGAACTTGCGTTCTGATGGTGAGCAGTGTGTTAAAAGCCCATGCTGGTACATCTTCATTGCTGCCTTCAGTGCTGGCTGGCACAGACGTGCTGTGCCTTCACTTTATATGTAGATAGATTCATTCCACATCTCCCTTCCTCCTACTGGCCCTTCCATAACACAGTAGGATTCTGTCGCATCCTAACATATTTTTCTCCCCATCCTCACGTTTTTCTTTGAAAACACTCATCACGGGGAGTGGTGGTGCTGAAGCTCATTGTTGCACCATCTGTTTAGCAATCCCAGCCTGGTTTCCAATAGCCCACCTGAAATGCATGGTTACTTCCAGCCTTTCCTTTTGCTGGAGTGCTGGCTGAGCAAGCCACCTTGCTTCTTGCTGGTGTCAGCAACCACAGCCTCTCTGAGCACATCAGGGTGTGGGGAGAAAGTCTTGTTTCACAGCCAAAGCTTGCAGAGTTTCTGTCAGCTTCCACAGAGCCCAGACGTCACCCAGGATATCCCTGCTTCTCCCACAGAGGGTTGCATAAGCACTCATGTAATCCCTTGGTAGGTGGTAGGACTGGCCCTCCATAGCCACACCAGCTTTCTCCAGGCACAAACCAGTCCTCAAGCACTGCAGGGATGCACCCAAGTCTTGAATAGCCTGGTTGTGGAGAGTTGACCCTGGCTGGATGCCAGACACCCACCAAAGCCACTCTGTCACCTGCTTCTGCAGCTGGACAGGGGAGAGAAAATATAATAAAGGTTGATGAGTTAAGGACAGGGAGAGATCACTCACCAATTACCTTCATGGCCAAAACAGACTCAAATTAGAGATATTAGTTGAATTTTTTACTGACAAAATCAGAGCAGGATAATGAGAAGTAAAATAAGACCTTGATAATATCTTGCCCCCACCCCTCCCTCCTTCCCAGCTCTACCTTCTCCCCTCCAGTAGTTCAGGGAGATGTAGAATGGGGTTTACAGTCACTTTATCACACATTATTTCTGCCACTGCTCCAGCTGGGATCCTACTCAGGGGAGACCGTTCTCCATGAACTTCTCCAAGGTGTGTTGATCCCATGGGAAACAGTTCTCCACAAATTGCTGCAATGTCGGTCACTCTTCCACAGCGTCAGTCCTTCAGGCACTGCCTGCTCCAGTGTGGGTCCCCCACAGGGTCACAAGTCCTGCCAGGAAACCTGCTCCAGGGTGGGCTCCTCTCTTCACGGGTCTCCCATGGGTTCCCAGCCTCCTCTCAGCATCCCCGTGCCCCATTTTGGGTCTCCTCCAGGGGCTGCAGGTGATCTCTGCATCCCTGTGCCCTCCTGGGCTGCAGGGGCACAGCTGCCTCACCAGGGTGTCACCATGGGCTGCAGGGAATCCCAGCTCCAGCCCCTGGAGCAGCTCCTGCTCCTCCCTCTGCACTGCCCTTGGTGTCTGCAGGGCTCTTCCTCTCACACGTTCTCACCCTGCTCTCCTCTGGCTGCAATTACATCTGCACTGCAACTTTTTATCCTTCTTAAATTTGTGATCCCAGAGGTGATACCACCTTTTCTAACCCTGGCCAGCAGCAGGTCCACCCTGGAGCTGTCAGGGATTGGATCTGCTGGACATGGGGGAAGCTTCCAGAAGCTTCTCGGAGAAGCCACCCCTGTAGCTCCCCCTCCTCTACCAAAATTTGGCCACACAAACCCAGTACAGTGGTCCAGGGCAGCAACAGCAGAGCAAATTTTGCAGATCAGCAGTTGGATGTAGCCCTCCTGGTGACAGGACAGGGGGAAGGAAGACGACAGGTAAGCAGTGGCCATAGCAGCCCGTGCCCCAGGAACCATGCACGGTGTACAGCAGTGGTGCCTGGCGGCTGGAGCTCCTTTTATTCAGCCCACACTGCATAAAATAAGCCCTAAGGAGATATAATATGGCCTTTGCCAGGAAAGGAATGCAAGACGTCAAGAACAACAACCCCTCCCATATGCTGAGCATCTTCTACAGAATCCCCCACAACCTTGCAACGTGTGCTGCCACGCTGACCCACTGGCCACAGCCAGACAAGTCTCCAGGTGCTGGGCACCAATTCATTCTGAAAAGTGGCTGCTGCTGGTGTAGGACCAAATATCCTTCTTTCCCATTAATGCTCTGCTCTTGGCTCCATCTTCTCCCATCACACACCATAAAAACCAAGCAGGAAAAAATAAATGTCAAGGAGAAGTTAAAAACATGATATGCTAATTAGCAAGTGTTCTCAGAGTGTTAGCCCCACATAATAACTACTGACCTGTTTGGGTATATTTTCAAATGCTCTTTCTTTTTTCAAGTTGGCTTCTTCTGCAGCTTCGGATTAAGCAGTTGCCTAAAAGCCTTCATTGTAAAGCATGCATTGCACTCACCCATCTGGCAACTTTATGTTGTATAATACAAGGGAGTGCACAGTATGTGGCATAAATTACAGACAAGAAGAATGAACAGCACAGCGTGTAGGGTAAATTAAAGCAGGCATTCTTCATGGCCCATAGCAGAGAAGGACAGAACAATTTTGCATCATAAATACAGGAAAAACATGTGTTTTCAAATGAGAATTTTTAAAAAGGTAAATAAATAAGATATGCCCTCAGAGGCAGGCAGCTTGTTCCTAGAGGCAGCAGCAACCATGCAAAACCACATAAAGGAGTAAAGAAAGGCATAATGGTAGATAACAAGAGGTAACAGATTGCAGTAGGAGGACAAAGAAAGAAACCAAATGCTGAGATGGAGCAAGCCCCAGTGGACTTTTAAAAACAAGAGTGCAAATTGAAAATGAAAGGAGCAGAAAGCACACATGGATCTGAGGATGAAAACCATTCCTGTTGTTTTTTTGTAGCATGAGCATATGTAATGCACACCGCTTGTTAGTGACATATCACTTCACATCAAAGGGTTCACAAATAGGATCTCCTGACCATGGCCTGGTGAACTCAGCATAGCCCCAGGAGCCTTCTGCTCTGAAGATCCAGAAGTGCTGACCACCCTATGCTGCTCCTCACCCTCTGGACCATTGTGTGGGCCTGGGCAAGTGTGTGCGAAAATGCCTACATAGGAGAGGGGGAGTGGGAAAAATTGGGCAAAGTGGGAAAAGTTGAGCAAACTCCACTTGCTAGTAAGTGTAAGAGCTTTTACTCTGTGCCTGACCTCTCCAGTCCTGGCTGTCCCACTTCTTTTTGTGAGCTTCCACAGCAGATTACGCCAGCCTGGGGCACAGCCTTTGCTCTTCCACTGTCTTGCCATGGCCCTTCCCTTGTGCCAGCACTGGTGCCTGTAGTGCCGCGCTGCCAAAAACTCCAGGGAGCTAACTCTGCTAAACTAACCTTACCAAAAAAAAAAAGGGGACTAGTTTCAGATCTGTGTTGCTCTTCTCCTTACTGGAGTGGAGTTACTCAAATTGCAAGCCAGTTTAAGCCACTGAATGGGCAATTTGAGCTCTGGGTTGGAGGTGCAGGACCGTGGCAGCTTCAGTTTAGATGAGGTTAAGCTGCCATTGGAGCGGTGCTCCGGCTGTTTTCCTTTCCCACCCTGAGCTGTTTTTGTCAATTTAGAATATGTTTTTCTCAAGGCAGGGAGTGTTTCCCATTATGTGTTTGTGCATTGCCTAGCAAGTTGGAACCCTGATCTGAGGTGGAAACTTGAGGCCCCACCATAGTGCAAATAATAAATGTAACACAGTGAAGAACAGATGCATTCACATATGGTGCTTTATAATTCAGACAAATAAAAATTCTTATGTTGTATGTTAAAATAATTCTATATGTGCCACAGTTAGCATGAAAACTGAAAATAAAAACAAAGCCATGAAGAGTCCAGGCATTTAGGAGTCCATACCCTACTTCTGCATCCACAAGCACAGACTCCTCTGCGGCCAGTCCTTGTTGCCTCATCATGCAGCAGTGCCTTGTAACTTTAGTGTTGTCCAGGTTAAGCTGTCTTTTCTTTTAATGTTAATTTCAGAATTCCTTTCCAGCCTACACAGGCATCTTCCCATCCAGCCAGCCCCTCCATTGCACATATGGGGCTATATATAAAATGTCCACAACTTTTTCATTTTGCATAGCTCCCAAAGAACACACCATTTTTGTCTTCTTGAGAATGTGGTCCCTAATGGCAGCATCCTCCTGGGGCAGTTTAGGTTTCCACTGGACTCTGAATAGGGATCATTGTGACAGAGGGTATTTTCCTCTGCTGTGCTGGCATTGGCAATAATAGTAGCAACAGCTATTTGCAAAGAGGAAGGATATTTGTGGCAATCTCTGGCATATAGTATTATTTAACTCCTTTGGAAGAGGCACCTTCCAATAAAAGAAAGAATAACTTTTGAAAGAGTTGCAGCCATATGGTATTTCTGAGTGAATGATATGAGTCAGGTTCTCACAGGCTGATAGAGGTGGAAAAAAGTTCTTAAAGTGTGTCTTTATTAATTTTTTTAATCAAACTAATTCAAGCTTTCCTATACCAATTTTCAGAAGATTTATTCTGTATATAACAAGTGCTACAGATTTTGGAGGGTTGTTTTACATTCTTCAAAAATAATTAAATGGTTTAATTCCTTTTTAAAGCACCAAAATTACATCAGGCTTTAAAGGCATGAGCTTTGCCTCTATAATTAACATTAATAAATACAGACATAGCAAGGCTGGCTTTCAAAAGGATGATGCATTTCAGGAATACAAATTTGCATGTACAAACTGAAGACACCAAATGCAGCATTTCTGACTTCTCAATATCAATTTACTTCTTTTACCAATTTGCATCCCTGCTAATCAATGAAACCCTAAGGAAAAAAAAAAAGCATTTTGGACAATTGCCAAAAGTATATCTCAAGAGAGCATAAATCAAGGCACTAGTCTTCTATGCTGAGCATTCATTAGTAACTAACATTAAATTGAAGTGAACCTTTTTACAAGCAAGGAAAACAGGCAATCCTGGAAATTGTTTTACTAGCAGCTCTTTATCCCACTTTTTCTTTCCCGGTCAACTGGAGGAAACACAGCCTAAGCAAAACATTTGGCATTAAAGATCTTACATAGTTTCCACCGTATTAATAGATTTGGAAAATGTGCAGAAAATAATATCCATAGAAAATGTACATAGGCCAAGCCATTGCCCAGAAGCAGGACATTTATTTAATAGGTATAGACACAAAAATTAGCATTTCTACATTAGTCTCATCTATCAGCTTGAGAAATCCATTCTAGTAGATGTCAAGCACTGACCACACAGAGGATCACAAGCAGCGTTTGGACTTCAGCAGCTTGACAATAAGAGAGAGCTGAAAAACATGAAGTATTTCTTCATTCAAACCAAGCTGGTTCTTGCCAGTACAGTGGGGTAAAACCTTTGCCATACTAAGGGATTAAATAGTTGCAGAATAGGGCCAGACTCTCTCCAGCCAGTTTATGAACTCAGAAGTTTACTTAGGTTGCTGGACCAGTGCCAGTTTACAACTGCTAATGAGCTGACCCCCACAATCCTTTTCCTTTTAAATCAGTCAGAATTAACCAAGATAAACTCTTCAGCCCTACACTTTTGGTTGCCTGAGGAAATATTTTGAAACGATTCTTGCTTAAAATGTAAATATCTCAGAAACTAACTTCTGGGACTATATTTGGTGTATTACTGGAATTGGTGAACATCTTAAATAATATGAGCATGTCCTGCATCCTATGTAAAAAACCACGTAGCCAATAATTTTCTGGTACTTTTGGAACAGCTGCTCACTTCTCCAGCAAAGTAGTTAGCATACACTATTAGAAGTGCAATCATGCTGTACTAGAGTTATTTTTTCTTAGTTCTAGTATGCAAAACCTGGCAACTTCACCTTGGCAAAGGGCTAAGAGTTCACCCAAGCTTGCAGTCTGTCTGAGCTTTAGCTCTGCTTAATGTGGGGAACACCCTGGTCAGCACCTTGGGCCTTTGTGGTGTCCACCACCTCCGTGTCAGTACAAGTGACTGAGAACAGCTTGTGGAAGGCTGAGCAGAAATCAACCTCATTTCTCCAAAGGCATTCCTTAGGGAGAGCAGACTCAACTGGACCTGCCCAATATTGCCTTCTCCCTCTGTCTTCCCATAGGGAATAATTGGTTGGATTAGTGAGAGGGCAGGATGAGAAAAAAAGCAGGTCATACTCTAGCAGTGAAGACTATCACCACCCACTTGTCACTCCCTTCTCTGATTTTTCTCACAACCATCATCTACAGTGAGAAGAATATGGTATCTTTTGGGCTCCCACTCCCATCCAGCTGGCTTATCCTTTTTAAATTCAATTTCTCTAATGATTTTAGCTTTTCCCCCCTCGAATCCTGGAGGCCTTTTTTTTTTGACTCAGCACTGATCACCATGAAAAAATGCAACAACAGAACTTCCTTCCTCTTTTTTCTCCCATTCACACAAGGCTGGCAGAGTTTCTCAGTGCTCAGGATCTGGTTCATTTGGTGACCTCCTAGTGAGTCACCAGGAGCACACAGTCACATTCACAGCCCTCTGAAGGCACGTGGTGGCCTGCTCCAGCCCTGCAGAGCTGCTGGGGAATGACAGGACCGCAGTGGGTGAGTCCACAGCCAAGGAGTCAACAGTACCCTGGTAGCCAGGAGGAGCTGTGGGTTGGCAGGAGCTTCTTCCCTGAGTCTCCTGTGGGAGACAGCAGTTGGTTGGGCATGGAGAAGTCTTGCTGGCCCTGGGTTTTCACTTTGTTTTCCACCTGTGGGTGTGCAAGGGCAGTCAATCTGTCTGTGAGCAGAAGAGCAAAGAGCCAGAACATGTGCATGTGGACAGGGCAGAAGAAAAGGGGCTGAGTAGAGGGAGGAGTTGTTTGGAAAGAGAGCTCATAACCATGGTTATGTGTTCGTACACATGGGGAGAAAAAAGAGACCAGCTTGTGGACTGGAAGTGATGGGAAAGTTTTGATTTTGACAGTTTTTTTGAAGCAAGCTCATGGCTTCTTGTGCTGTCCACAGAGGAGCTGCATTATTCCTTTTCCGGGCTAGTGCTTTGAGAAAAACCTTTCTGTGAATTTTTATGGTATTTTTCTACTTACTGTGGCATTTGAAGGGAGGTGGAAGCAGAGTGAACAGGCCCCCTAAATCCATAATCACTGTGTGCAATTTCATTCATGAATGTCACCACTGATAAGTACAGTGTACTTATAATTTATATTTATATATATTTATTTATTATATATATATATATATATAAAATATAATATAATTATATAAGTACAAGCAACCAAGCGTTACCCAAACACAGAGCACGTTCACATGACCCATCAGAGCTAGAAGGAGACACTTTGATGTCCTCGACTCCCCACTCCAGCCTGACTTCTCCAACTCCAAAACTTCTGGCCACCACTGTTGCCTTCAGGTTGTCTGGTTTGCAGCCAGAGAGACAAGACCTGGTACTGATCTGTTGCTTTTTCTCCTCTTCAAAATGCTCCTTTAACCCTGGTGTTCCTCTGTCCATGGAGACCTTGCACCTTCCTGTAAAACAAGTCTTCCCTTTCCTGAGAGTGAGACCTTGGTGTTGTGTTGCAGCCTATCCAGCTTGAGCAAGTTCTTCTTGCATGTGTTTGTTGTGTGACAGAAGACATCTGAAGCATCTTCCAAACATGAACAAGCGGCCTCTTCCACTGCAGTCAAGGGGAGGTTTGCCAACAGCAGTACAAAAATTGGGCTCAAACTCTCATATGAAAGACAGATGAATAAAAAATGCAACAGACATTGCTGCTGAAAATAGATAATTTCTAATTCCCACAGCTCTCTTTGTGGTTTAAAATAAGCCTTTCTGCATTAAGACTACAGTTTTTAAACTAATGAAATTTAAAAAACCCTGAAATGTTCTTTCTGAGTGTTGTTTCAATTACATTTCCATGAGTCTACATACTTTTGATGTGTGAATTTTCCCATTAGATTCAGATTGCTTTGGTTTGGAGTCTATCAATGAGGCATACAGTGGCAGTGGGATGAGACCTCTCATTTTTACATCCGAGGGACCAAAGGAAATGAGTCAGCAAATTGGCAAGGTCCTATCTGATTGCAAAACTGCTGAGCATGATCAGTCCTTGGGATTCAATACCTATCCCCTGCCTTGCAGCTCTGATCAGTCTGCTAAGGGATCGTGGTTTCAGGGTCAAGAATGAGTGGGTACTTTTATTCTGTGTGCTGTCCTAGTCTCTAATACATGCATTTGAAGGGCCTGACTGTTAGTTGTTATTAAGACTATTTTTTACTCCTGTGATTGAATCAGCTGCTGCCTGGAAGTGTTATATCTAAGTAATGGATTGTTGTTACCAGTGGGTTTTGAGTTAAAACAGACACCACAAAGATTCTTCTGGCCACAAAGGTTGTTCTGGCCACAAAGAAGCATGTGGAGGAAATCAGAAAAAGATAACTTGAAGGAGTAAGATGTGGGGTAGCCTTTCAAGAAGCAACAAGTTGTCTTCTTTTCAGGGTAGAACTTGACCCATTTATGAAAGGTACTCTATGTTTGTGCTGTCTGTGACTGAATATGGTGGTTCAGGAGATTTTTTTTCCACTTCTGCATTCCCTGACTTCCACCTTAGGTGTGCTTTAAGCCTACTTGGTGCAACAGGGAGCCCCAAACAGGCTCAGATGCATTGGGCATTAGTTTTGTTTCTTTTCTTCATGCCTCTTTCTATTGTATTTCATCTGCTATGAACAGCATGTGTGAACCACACTGAAATAGTGAAATGTCAATATGCAAACAATACCATTTCTCAGGGACAATGTAAAGGGCAGGAATATAAACTTAAGTCTCTAAGGCAATAAATGCTCCTAAATTAGTCTTGAAAAAATGCATTTCATCTGCCTAAAACGCATGAAAGTTTACATGTTTTGGTATTATTTACTCTTCTTCCCTATTAAGTACATAGTGCTTTTCTGATTATGGAATATGGCTAGGGAAAGAAAATTAGTTTATTCTAAGGGAAGCACAGTAATTGTCCCTATATTTCCATTCAACCACTCTCCAGTTTTTAGTGTCCAGGCCCTCCTATTATATTATGTCTAAATGAGGCTGAAAATGTATTCCTTTGGGAATTTGCTAATGATTTGGTTTGGAACAGGATTTCATCCCAGGAATGCCCAGAGCCTGGCAACTAATATTAACTGTGCATCTTGGGCTTTCATTTCACCTGCACTGGTTCTGGGGGAGTTAAATTTTGTATACAAAGCAAAAAGAGCTGTTAAAATTTTGATTTCCAGTGCAAGTCATCATTTACCATATGGTCAGGTGTTTACCCCAACTCCGTGTTGTTCAGCAATCATAAAGGTTTGCGTGGGGTGGGGCTGAAGCAGGGGGTTGTTGTTTTGATTTCAAAGTCCTGTGCATCAAACTGTCTCTAAACTGCTGTCACCACAATGCCTGTGAACCAGTCTGCTGTGTGAGTCTGACTGGAAGAAGCCCCCAAAAACACTGTCCTTTATCCTCCCCCTCCCCACACTCTTGCTGTGTGTCCTTCAGAGCTGGGATGCACTCTGGGACCTTTCATGCACTGCCCCACCTTACCTGACTTTTGAGCAGACAAGACCTGTCAAACCAAGCACAGAAAAGACAATCAGAGAGCTAATCCTGGTGGTTTCAACTTTGCTCCTACTTTCAGTGGTGAAAAGCAAGCCTGCCTCTCAATAGTTAGGCTACTCAAGTTGCTAGAAAGGCAAATAGCCAATTAACACCCACTAGAGGCCACCTCTACGGGGCTTTATGTTGTTGTTTGTCATTTATTTCTGCGGCTGGTACTAATTTTCAGTTTGTCATCCTTTGACTCATAGAAATTCTTCCCCTTCAAAAAGGATGCATCTCCCTGCCGACCACGGAAAAAATGTGGCATGCAATTCAATCCTTTCCTGATAGCACCGGAGACGAGGAGAGGGCAAGTTAGAACACCATGATGAGGAAGTTCTGTCATTTCCAGAAGGAAGCATGATTCACTGTGCAGAGCATTTTTGGGAGCCTGAATCAGAGCTGTCGAGGAAGTCAGTTCTTGGACAGTTTAATGTTTAGTTTAACTATGACTTTACCGGTGAAACGCGTGCCTCTCCCCAAAGCCAGTGGGTATGGAGAGATCAGATAACATGCCACCGAGGAGCAGGCAAGAGGATTGCCAAGGAAGAGACTTTCAAATGTTTCTGATAAAATGAGAAGTGCCCCAGAAAAATCTGTCCTTAAATGTCATCGCGAAGCAGCGCTGAATCCTGAAAGCAGATTTGAGGGAGAAATATTTTCTCACACTTTTCCCGAGCACAGCGCAGGCAGTGGGAGGGACCTGCAGGGTGGCCATAAGGAGCCTGCGAGGAGGGGAGGGCCATGCAGTGAGCTGCAGCCGGGCTCCTTCCCAAAAGGTCTGGAATTAGCACGCTAGCGGAGAGATGGCTTCATTAGTCATGGCACAGACCTGCTAAGTAAAGCTATCCGCAGAAAGAATGAGTTGTGTGTTAGCTGCCAACAGACTGCAGGAGAAATTCAAGTTGTTGTTTTTAATTGCCTATTGTACCCTAAAAGAATCACGATTTGATTAATGTAGTGTCCCCCCTCCGCCCACTGCACACCCCCTCACATGCACACACCATAATGCAGGAAACAAGATTAGATTGGAGTGTCTTTCCTTGATCTTCTGCCTCCCCATCTTCCCTTCTTCCCCTCAGGAAAGACAAAGACTTGCTGGCAAAGTACACATCTGGGAAGGGTCCTCGGCTCAGGAACTGGGCATGTTCCTGGGCTACCACAACTGGTTTGGAGCAGGTGGCCAACTACGCCTTTTCTCCCCAAATGTAGTTTAATAAAGTGAAGAGAGAGAAGAAAAATCTATGTTATTACTTGTGAAGATTAGCAGACTGTTGATGTGTTTGTGCCTCCAGGAATGTGCATATATCACTGAGGTCAAGCAGAGGGAACTGTCAAGATATTTACTGTATGGAAATACATGCAAGAACCCAAAACATAGTGTAGGAGGGCGGTGTTTATAGCCTGTACGTTTAAATAAATAGAAACCATCCTTCAAACTCACTCTTTGCACTCTGTTGCATGGGGATTTACATTTCTGGCCTCACGGATAAGGAAAGACTGAGTATTAGGGAGAGGCAGTGTTCATATAGGATGTGAAAGGAAATAATGGGATACACTGAGCATGCCTACGCATCCCTCGAAGACGTCACTCTATCTGGGAGCCAAAAGGTAAGGGAGTGGGTTTGCTGACTATGACACATGGTGGGAGGAGATCTGAGACACAAAGGAGTCATGGGTGTGAACCAGGAAACAAGACCGTGCCCACCCAGCTTTTTTGTTTGCTTGAGGAGGATGTAAAATATGCTTACACCAGTTGTGCTCCAGCTCCAGCGCTAATTGTTAACAATAAAAGGTCACCAGAAAACAATTGCTGGGAACCAGAATTACACAAGGAGCCCGGGTAATGCGATCACTCCTTCGTGGGGAATGCCATCCCGCCAGGGAGCGGGTGCTGGGAGATCCCTGGGAGGACTGGCCAGGTCAGCCCAGGAAGGGAGGTGCGCTCCCATGTCAGCCAGACCTCCCTCGCCAGCTCCCTGCTCCCAGGCGGCCATGCACGCACCAGGCAGTTTCAAGCTTATTTAGCACTTATTTTAGGGAGTTTAAATGCAAGATGAAGGGCTGTTCTTTTTCCTGTTATCCTGGGAGGAGAATACTGGCTTTGACACCCCTTCCTATGGCAGCGTTGGGGTTTGAGGGCGCATGCCAGGCAGGTTTGCACGGCAGGAACAAGGACTGCCATCTGAGGGAGGGCCGGGCTGAGCTGGAAGCAGCACATCCCTGAGGAAAAAGAGGGAGGTACCGCTCGAGTGTCTTATTCCCTCCCAAAATATGTCTCTACTTCATGGGTGTGAGTACTGCTCTGGAAGGAATTCCTAAGCTAGCATTAAATTCATCCTTGTGAGCACCAGCGACAGCAGAAAACTCCTGCCAGCATGTTGGATAGGTATTTTGACAACCCATCCTGTCCCAGCTCTCTGTTCTCGTGTCTCTCTGGTCTGCTTGCACACGTCTGCTTGTGTGCTCAGCACACCCTGAGCTGCGCTCTGACCATCCTGGTTATTTAGCCTCCAGGACTGAACAAAATTAAGGGAAGTCTGAAGCAATGAGAGATGCTTTTAGGCCGTGTCCATGCTGAGGAACAGCCTGAATGTCAGAGAGGGGCTGAGTTCAGGCCAATTGACAGTCAGTGGTGGGTACAGCCACAAAAATGCCAACCCTCTGTGGATTTAGAGGCATTCTGGAGCATCCCGTGTCTGAGCAGACTCAGACCCTGTCTGCCCTGCCTTCGTTCCATGTTCACACCAGTTCAACTATTACTAAATGGTCCAAAAACATTTATTTACCTTTTCCTATACCTTGCCCTCTGAGAAGTTGTACGTGTGTCTAGCCCACCCTAACCTGAAGTCCTAAACCCTGAGCTTTCTGTAGCTGCATCCACCCAGAACAGCACAAAAGCTGTTACCCCCACAAAGGCTTCCATCAGCCACAACCAGCTCTCTCCCAGCCCTTCAAATCAATTCCTGCAGCCAAACTTTACAGCCAGGGAGAAAGAACAGACACATGTGAAAAGTATTCATTGGGGGACAGTGCACAACTGTTTTCCCTTCTTCCAGTGATTGCACGTGTCTGATAGTGCCCGTGCTGTTCTGTTTTTGATGAGGCTCAAGTCTGTTAAAAGAAGCCACTGCCAAAACCCATTTTCTCAACAGTTCCAGCAAGTCTAGAGACAGAGGCAAAGATGCCACAGATGACCAAGTAGCTACTTCATATGTGTTCAGTACAGAAAATTTCTCAAGAAAGCTGCAGGAATAGCATGCAGTAAAGCAGGATGGGAATAATAACTTCTTGAGCAGCTGAAGGACACTGTGAGAGATGTTAGATGATTTATGTCAGGAGAGCTTGCTGAATTCTCAAACCTATCCACACGCTGTGCCCTCCCGTGAAGAGTTTTGTGTTCTGCAGACAAGGAGAGCTCAAGAAGTGACAAGGTGCATCCCTGTGAGGTCTGGGACTGAAAAGGGGAACAAAATTAATTCAGAGTCTGATTCTCACTGAAAACACCATCATTATAAAAAGTGGAGGCAAGAGGCCTTTAGTTCTCTTTGAAGGGATGCCAGGCATGTGCTAGGAGCTGTTGGAGCATGTCTGGGATCATGCAGATGCCATATGCAGGTCATAGAGTCTGGGGACTGTGGTGTGCCCAGTACCAGTGCTAGAAAAGACACTCAGGAGCCACAGGACTCTGGATGCTGTAGGTATTTTGTACATCCATTAATCCAGCCCCATTTAGTTCAGTTTGGTCACAGCACATAAGAAAGATGCTGATAATCTGATGAGGATCCAGAGCACTGTTGCAATCCCCACAGGTACAACAAAAGTTACCTGTGGGGAAAGGACTGGACAAACTGCATCTGCTTACTGTAAAAAAAAAAAAAAAAAAAAGAGAGATAGAATGCTGAGAATGTTTTTAAATATCCGAAGGATAACTACAAAGAGCAGAGCACAGATCCTGTGGTGAGATAGTGAAGGAGAGGTAAGGAGAAGTTCCGCTGGAATAGGGAAGATTCTTATTAGACACCAAGGAAAAAAAAAACCCCAGTCTTTGTGACAGTAAGATTATGAAGTCCTGTAATGGATTGACTGGAGAAATTCTGAGTCTCCAGACTGGATGCTTTTCAGAGTAGAAAAACAGCAGCCAGGAAGAACAAGGATGTAGCTGATGCTACCATGGATAACCTCCTGAGTTCCTTCCACGTAGTACACAAGCTGAAGAAGAGGAAGGAACTATTTTCCAAGTTGTCCTTCATTCATTCCTGTTTCCGCCTGTATCACTTTTCATTCCAGCTGCATTTAAAATGAGCAAAATGATTCCTCTGTTAACAAATGACTGTGTAGTAAAACCCAGGAGTTAGGAATGAGCAGGTCTTGAAAAAACAGAGGCTATGAAAAATTCGTACTTTTATTATGGTGACCAGATCCTCCTTTTTCATAGAGCAGGTCTGATTTTGTTCATTTGCTCTCAGCAAGCAGAGTTAATGGTTACTGTTTTCTGTAAAATAGAACTTCCATTACTGAAGAAAAAATAATTTTACAGCACTCAGTCTTCAGCCAATAAAGTTTAAAAGCTGCATGAGGAGTTTTACATTTTGAAGCATTTACTTTTAAGTGAACTATAAAGATAAGTATTAATGCCCAGATTTCTGAATCAATAAAAATGTTCAAATGTCTCTGTCAACAGCAGAGTGAAACTGAAGGCGAAATGCCACTAAACAAAAGATAAAATCTTGGATGAAATACCCTGGCCTTTACTGTCATTTGTGAGAAGTGATGTCTCTTCATATAGAGATATGAGCAAAAACTGAGTCCTGTCACTGTGACCAATGGGTCCTTATGAAGTGGGCCCAAAATAGACCAGTTAAAATAGTGCAGCGTTTGCTGTGTGCACAGGGACTTTTAGCATGTGCTTTTGATGAGATCTTTATGACAGTAAATGCACATATTCATTGTTATACTTCAGGTTGAATTCCAGCTTTTGTCCTAAATCCTTCCTCCTTCTCCTCTCTGCTATATTTTTAGCTGCTCAAAGCTTTTGGAAGCAATTCCTTTTGTGATTACAATTGTCACATGTGCTTTCATCACTTCCTGGTAAAAGAATCCATGTTAGATTGAATACTATTTTTTTTTGTTTTGTTTTTCCTACTTGTTTGGCTATCCCTAAACTGTAATTAGAAACTCAGCCATAGCCTAGCTCAAAACTAACAAACTACACACCCCAGAGGTATGTGAGAGAGGCCTGTGAAACAAAATCAAGCCTCAGGCAACAATTGAATCTATAAGGGTTCACTACCCACATCACCTTTTATGGACTTATGGTCCACAGTTGCAATAGAGATTTCAATGAGTAATCTGAAATTGGAAGGAAAAAAACTCCCAGGTTCAGCATGTTAAAAGCATTAACATCCTGGAAAGTGCTAATGTGACTGTGGATTTGAAATCTCACACCCTCTTGTCCCAGGAGGGACATGTGCATGTGTGCTCTCTACTGACCCTTAGGTTTGGTCTGAGGAATGATGCCCCATTCTGATGGTGCTCATAGATCCTGCAGTCTCAGAAACCTTCATGTCAGTGGTATAAAATTAGGGGACAAATTAGTTGAAGCATGATGATTAATCATGACTTGAAATCAACATGTACACCTGTTTGTAGATTTGGCTTTCCACTGTTGTTTTTTGTAGTGTGTGGTCACCAAGAGCAGCCCCAGCTTTCAAGCAGTGTGCCTGAAGAAAAGCCCTTTCAGTACCTGCAGAGCCAGACCTTCAGCAAAAGGCAGGTGTGCTCCCCACCACAGAGATGTCAGCGAGAGCATCACAGACAGATTTGCTTAACCAAAGCCCCATTTAGGAAAAAAAAGCATTACTAGCATGTGAAGTTTTCTGTTATACAGAGCCTGAGGTACAGTCCTAGCTTTCCATAGGACTGGGATTTCAGGAGCCTGAGGGAAAATGAAGTCATAGCTTTGTAGAAGCCATGGTCTACAGGGTAAGCAGCTGTTGAAAAATTGGTGTCTTTCCTAGGATGGTGTGGGGAGATAGGGACTGCAGTATTTATCTAACATATAAATGTGTGTAGGCATTTGTATCTCAATGCAACCTGTAAGGAGAAAGAAGCCCAGCCTAATTCCCTTCCTCAGGGCAGAGCCTGGAGTGTGCTGCCTTTCCCATCACGTGTGCAAATCTTCATGGACGAACAAGAACTTTCTCTGGCTGGAAAACAGTAACTTGCAATGCAAAGCATGCCAACCTATGTCAGCAGTATTGCTCCCCTGGCACTGCTCCTCCCCATTAATTGTAGAGTAGAAAACATTCTTCTTCAGGCTTTTCCTCTAACTACCCCAGTGTGAGAGCCAGGAACTGTGGACATTTGTGTGGAGGGAATTTGGCAGCTGAAACCCATGGAAGCCTGGCTCTGGCAGGAGCCTTTCCAAGACCAGCATCTGGACTCCTGGTTAACTTCCTGACTGATCTGCTGCCTCAGACAGGATGCCAACCTCGATAAGTGCACCAAACATAAGGGGAGGGTTAGGCAGAGGCTTGGACATCTCTTCTAGTTTAAAAATAGCGGAGCAAATCCAAAGCACATTGGTAGAAAGGCTGTAACTTCAAAGCTCAACTGGAAAGTGCTTCCTCCTGATGTTTGTCTTGCAGATTACTGCCTGGGTTGAGTTTCTGCCTGTATCTGCAGCAATACTGCAGCAAAACTGCAGCTGCAACCTCACTTACACAAAGAGGTGAATTTGAAGCTCAAACACAAGACCATTTCTGGTGCAGAGTGAACAGCTTGGCTCAATTTATGGGGGCATCTGTGTCAAAACTGTTGTGATGTTTGCAAAGTCCATCAGCATTTTGCTTGTCTGGGTGAAGGTGGTGGTTCTGTGTGTGCTGTTTTCCTTGTTTATGCCATTAAGAGAAACCTTCTATTGGCTTTCCAAAATAAAAGGGAAAAAGGTGCTGTTTAGGCTACATCTCAGCTGTGTATATGTCTGCATGTATATGGTATAGGGGGAGCACATGTGCACATGTGTGTATAGGAGAGCCTTTCCTTCAGAGCTGACTCAGAGATTACAGGTGACTGCAAAATTATTTGGTTTTTCTTCCACCCAGACAGACCACCTGCCAAGCATGGATTCTCCCTCGGTGTTTGAGGCATCCACATTAGCCCCTTACCTTCTGGAATTCCACAGCTGTGGAGACGAAGAAGCCAAAACACTAAAGAAGAGGGCCTAAAGCAGGTGGCGGTGTGTTATTACAATACTCCGCTCCTACACAGGGCTTGTCCATCCCAACCCATGCCTGGCTTTCACCATCATGGTGTTTTCAAACATGAGAATGTGACAAGACTTCTGTAACTTCTCTGGGACCAGAGTCAATCACTTTTCCTACACACGAACACTTTATACATAGACAGATGAGAACATGCAAGTGCTTGCAAACTGAATAAACATCATCCAGCACACCCTTTATACAAAAATCACCCACTTTGTTGATTCAGCATTTCACTTTTCACCACAGGGAAGACTAACACTTTCTGAATAACAAGACAAAAAGTATTTTACAAGTGGGGAAACAAATGGTATCGGATGAAAACTCTTGAACAATTGATTTCTCTTGTCCTTCTGCAGTTCTTTATTTCCATTAGCACTGTAACCCTGTCATTCTTTTTAAAAGGTGGGGAGGAGAACAGAAGAACACCTAAACCCAGCTAAAGGCAGTTATCCACGATGTACACTGCATCCTGAGAGTCCACACTACAAGTACAAACGATGTTGATTTCCTGCCACAACAAGGTAGCATGGAGGTGTGCCAGAGGAGGAAAATGATCTTTTTACAAGAGAACCTTGTCCAAGACAACTTTATTACCAGACATAAACTCAAGAGAGTTAAAAAGCTGCTTTTAAAAAATGATCAGGTGCAGGGCAGAAGGATTAGGTCAGGACTTAAAAGCTTTCCTCCAAAATGTGGCAAATAGATTCTGAATTCTGATCGCGTCTGCAGTGTCAGCAGGTGACTGATTCATCTGCAGCATGGGAAGAAGACTTTTAACACTGTCCATACAAGGGATATTCCACTGCTCACAGGACACCCTGGCCTACTTCAGTCACTTGGCAATTCTCATCAGGCCATGAAGGCAAGTTAGTCATGCTCCTGTTCACAAAGTTTCTGACACTTCTGCTTTGCAGTAAGCCATGAAGCCTCAGAGAGACTTTCTGCCTTATGGGTGTCATGCAATGAGTGAGACTGTAATATCTTAATTTTTTTTTTCCAGGTTTGTCTGATAAGTGGGTGGCAACTGTTAAAGGCCAATTTATGCCTTTCCATCACTCTGTCTAGACATATTTGCAGGGACTGCTTTGCCTAAAAGAGGAAAGGGTATATCATATATTACACAATAATGGGTTATTTTTACTTGTAATGCATTAAGAGGCTGTTTTCAATCAGAAACCATTTGATATGAGGGTATGTTCTGGACAATAAATGGAAAAAGTGGAGCATATCCTTTTTTTTTTCTTTTTTCACACAGCAGACAATACCCATACTTTCCATATAGACAGGAAATTACTTAGGTTTATATATAGAAATACAGTCTATTTTATATGCATACATAATGTATTGATTTATTTAAAAACTGTCACTGTAATTGGTTGAAGCTGCAAAATTGATACACACCTATGTAAATACTTCAGTGCAGGCCAGTAAAGACAAATCTGGAAACTTTAAGTGGGATTTCTTGCCATCACACTCTGAGGGCATGATGTGCATGGTGTAAGGGTCATGTGCCATTCAGCAGTCAGTCAGAGCCACCAAATCTGCTCTGTTCAGCATCTGTGTGTCCTAACTTACAGTCCTACTTGATTCCTACAGTATCTTCTCACAGTTGCATCTTCTCACCACCCTTTCATCCCACAGCTCCTAATGGAGCAGCAGTTTTTGTTCTTACTGGCACCACAACCAGTGGGGTTGGCTCCCATTCTGGCTCAGGGCTGTGGAGTTCTCCAGTCCCACGTTCCCTGGCTACCTGCCACTTCTTTTGGCTGGAGCTGTCCACCGTCCTCTTCTGTCTCTGGATTGGAAGAAGGTGCCCTACATTCCTCAGGAGTGGGGTGTGTCCATAGCAGAGCGCTTTTCTGCACAGCCACTTATTGTCTGTAGCCACCCTTTCCCCAGGGGAACAACACACAAAAACCTTTCTGGTTCCCAGGCAGCACAGTTCCCAGGCAGCAGCTCAGTTTGGATTTTGGGGTTTCTTTCCACATCTTTGTGCTTCTGCCCCTGAGGACATGAACACTGGGATGGTGATGAGCTGCTCCCAGGTTTCTGGAGTCCAGGCTGCTTAAGAAGTCAAGGAATCCCTGCTTTATCAGTGCTGTTATGCAGTTCAATAGAGCTAAGTCACTTTTTGACTCTAAAGTCTTGCAGAAGATATTTAGATTGTTTTAAGATGGTCTTCCACTAAGCCGAGACTCCAGGAGTTAGAAAGGTTAGGAGCTACGTGTTTAAAACTGTGTTCAGTTCAAACTGGATGAATTCCTGCTCACCAGACTATGATCCACAGTCAGGCATTATGGTCAGATTATTTAATCCATTAGCAAAAGTGAATTTGATGGACACAGCCACCAGCTGGACTGTGATCTGATAAGGCAGTCACAGAGAAGACACAGTAATAGGACAGAAAAAAAAATTGTTTCAGGCGCTGTAAACAGAACTGTGTTTACTTTATTGCAAAGGGCTTTTATTTCCTGTGCTACCAACATGTAATCTTTCACTTGACTTAATGTGTGTTTGATATTGTTTGTTTGTTTGCTTTTACATATGCTACATCCCTTAATGGCATTCTTCAGCCTTTTATTTCATTCCATGCAGATAACAAATTTCTCCAGTGCTTCCCTTTAGATTTCTCAAGCTCCACATGGCTGCACTGCTCTTTTCAATACATTTTTTCCCCAGCTGTTTTTTAATAAGGCAAGAAGTACAGTAAGAGCACTTGGCTACTTCCTATTGCAACCATTAATGGCCATGGTAGGCAAAGACTCACAAACCCTGTTACAGATAAGAAAATAAATCTCTCCCTACCATGAAGCTGTGCTGTAAGGACTGAAATACTCCCTAAGCCGTAAAAGCTGAACTTGGAGTGAGGAGAACTCCAGCCGTCACCTTGCATATTTCATTTGTTACAGGCCATCTGTGTGCATCATCAGGGATCTCAGGAAAATATTACTCAGCTGTCTTTTATCTCTGTCTAGTCTAGCTGGAGCGTGGGTAGCAGAATACAAAGAAACAGGTTCCTACCCTCAGCCTGATGATAAAAGATGCTGGTTACCTAATGGAAGCAAATGTTGTGTATTGATTGGTAATACGGGGCTATAACCCGCTGAATCTGCTGCACATGGAGCAGAGTTTAGAAAACAAGTAATGAGTTTCTTCCTTCCTAATAAGCTCTTTATTAGTTGTTGAAGTGGAATGTGAGAGTAGAAAGTAAAGCTCAGGTATCAAAAGAAGTGGTGATGACGGGTTGAGGGGGGTCACTTGTGAAAACAGTGGAAATCAAATCAATTAGGCCTGTCAGCTGGAAAACATCATGGGGAATTAACACTTGTTTGTCTGGATTCCTGCAGCCTGCACAAAAGTGCACAAAAAGAAAAGTGTATTCAGGTAACAAAGAAAGTGTTGTATTAAAACTGTGGTTTCACTAAAGGAGGAAAAAAGGTGTTGTGTTATGTAAGACTTACAGCCACTGACAGATGAAATAAGTTAATAGGATACAACTTTAAAACCAGCAATGAGCTTTTACCCTTCAGAAACAAATGCATCTGCTCAGCAGCAATGGAAGGAGGTAAAGGTACCACCTCTGTGAACTTTAGGGCTCATAAAGAGTAGAACCTGGCAGGGCCCTGCTGAAAATTGTGAGATTTTTCCTGGTTACTATGAAGCTGGAATTACAGCTGGTGGCATAAATGGAAAAGGCATGCAAAAAATCCAGGGAATATTTGGATCATGGGGCTACAAAGGAGGGAAACCTGGGAGGCAGAGGCCTTCTGGAGTTTTTGGATGTCAACCTCATTTCTAGTTTATTTTGCTTTCTCTCACCTCAAGTTTGAAATATACTGAAAGGCTCTTCCCTCTACTGAAAAAGAGTTGCTTAGTTTTGTTTTGTTTTTCATATCACACTCCAGGAGAGCAAAGATGGTGCCAGGGCAGTTACAACCACAGCTTCTACTGGATCAGTGCCTGACTGAAGAAAGCAGGAATTCAGGTCTACGGTCTCCAAGGCCTCTGACTAAACTCACTGAAACTTGGACACAAAAATCAAGCAGTGAGATGCATTGGCCCTGTTCCCTTCTCCTCCCCTAACTCTGGCAGACACCAGGGAGTTCCCCCCAGCCCCTGCCCCTGGGGCTGCCAGAGGGGTGACCACCCTGGGCACAAGGCAGGGATGCCCTCCTGCATCAACCTGGACTATGTAGAGCCCAGACCTGGTTACCAAAGCCAGGGGCTCAAGGCTACCTGCACACAAAATCAAGCCTTAGCCTGCCAGATGGACTGATCTCATGGGTGCTTTTTATCACTGCTTAATTCCTGTAGGTTCTACTGAGACACCCCAAATTGCCAAGAAATACTGTAGGAATAAGCAATAGGATCAAAAAGTTTCAACAGCTTGCATTTATGTTAAAATAGAAGAGGACTGTGAATAGCTTCTTTCTCTTTTAAACTTGTGTTACCTTTATTGATTTTCATTGCTGTTTTTTGAAGCAAAGTAGTTGCGGTAGCTTTCAAAGTCTGACTGGATTCCAGAATAAAAAATGCAATTGTTCTTTCCCTGTTCCCCTGTTTCATGCACTGACTACACATACACATTCTTGGCACACACTGCAGCCTTTAAAGTGCACAATTTTTAATGCAATTAGAAAAAGAAACTATTCCTAATGGCAGGAATAAATGAAAGGAATGGCTTGAAGGTGCAATCACAAATAGCCTAGTATTTTTTATTCAGAGAAAACTGCTTCATGAAAAACATTTCTTCTGACTGTCTAGCAGTTTTTGAATCACCTTGTCCAGTGTTTCAAGAGTCATGGCCATCCCTAGGTGTAGTCAGAATTATTTTATTTGTAAAAACAATTTTTTCTACACTTGGGTGAAATAACAGAAGACAGAAGTGTTGTTTAACTTTTGTCTTTGTTACTCCAGCCATTGAAAAGCCCTGGTCACTCCTGCTTTCACGTATTTAATTTCACAATGAAGTTGGGATATTAAGTCAACAAACTTACACATTTCAATGCAAATAAAATGTAACAAAGCAAGAGCTACTTATTGGCCTTTACAGATCAGTTGGTAGGGAAGGTGTGGAAAGCTATTTGGAGCTCCCCCTGCTCAGCCCTGTTAACACATGCATGCTTCCTTAAAGGAGTAATTACACCTTGCTGTTGGCAGTGCAAAGCTTAGTAAATCTTTACATTTTCACTATGAAAGAAGGGAATTTCCTCTTACTTCTGTGGGCAGCCAGCCAGTGAAAGGTGATGGGAAATACATGACATCCTGTTCTGTCTACCTTTCATCTTTCCTGTTCACAGATGCATTTTGAGCCTGACATGCAGGTGTAATTAAAAACAGGTTGATGCCATGCACAGCTCAGCAGATGCACACAAAATTAGTACCTGCTGTGAATCCAAGTACTTTAGCTTTTATGAAGCAGCCAGGCATTTGCGAATTGTCTCTTGTAACTGCAATAATATGAACATAAGAATAAAGTGGATCATGTGGCTTTCACTAACACAGAAAAATGGCAAACACTTTCCTTAGTAGTACTCAAAGCAATGTAATCCTAACTATTCATGCTGATGGTTTTCAAATAAGCTAACACTTATGCACTGGTGCATTTCACACTTTAAAAAAACAAATCCCTCTTTTCCCTGCTCATGTAGGCAGCAATGCAGAACCCGTATTCTCCAGCTGGCCACTGCTGTGCTGAGGCTGGAAGGGGCTGGTGCTCTCGTCACCCCCATTTGCCATGATTTTTAAAAGTACTTCTAAGGAGGATTCAGTTCTCCAGCCTACTCACTGGAGGCACTGTGCTTGGCATGCCTAATGCGGCTGCCATACCGTCTCTTCCCTTAAAGTCAAATCAGAAGAGGGAGATGCAGGCAGGAGGTGCTTGCTCTGCAATTGCCTGGTCCTGCCCTGCTGCAAACGATGAGAGACTCTTGCCAGGAGGGGATTCCAGGCGAGGACACACGCCAAAGTGACAGGGAGCAGAGGATGGGACCATAGAATTTGATGGCAGCGGAGCTTTCAACTGCAGTACTTCACAAAGATGCCACGCTGGCTCCTCCCTGGCAACTGACAGCAAGAAAAACAGTAAAAGGAAGATCCATCTCTTGCCTGCCCCACCAGCAGCTCAGCCAGGTTTTGTTGCTTTCAACACTGGGGCAAAGTTGGCTACTAAAATTCTCCCTGCCTCAGTTTAGTGATCCCAGACCATGAGTAGGAGCAGTCCTTCACCTGTGATGAGCGCAGCAGCGTAAATCTGTTCAGCTGCACATTTCAGCTCCGTGGCGTCAGACTGGCATAATGAGAGCTCCAGAGTCCAAGTGCCACCACTCCAGTCTTACGGCAGTGCCACTGCCCACGCTCCATGTGAGTCAGCTGTGGGAGGGGAGAATTAGGCCCAACATGTCTGGGCTGAAGCAATGATTTAATCAAACTGCTCTTTCCACCTCTGACAAGTGCTTTTTTATGCTTTGTGGTGTTTAGTTTGAAGTTGCCAGTTGGAATTTTTCACACCTGTGGTTTATTTAAGTCTTTATATTGCTATAGCTCTACATTTGAGACAATAAATGTGTCCTGTAGAGCTGTGAAGTATTAGGTGAGGGAAACATTTATGTGCAAGTGATGGGAATAAATGAATGATACAGGCACAGCTACATTTTCTATTACTTTCCAAATACAGACAACTGCTACCCATGACCTCCCAGGTCAGAAAACCACTTTTAAATGCTGTGAGGAACTCCTGGCGGAGTTCTCAAAGTATTCTGTGTGTGTTCTGGCTACTCATGCAAGAAAATTTTTCATACCACTTATAAATATTCCCAAGAATGATCACATGGGCCGATTGTGTTCATCAGGAACAGTTAATAAGAGAAAAGGAAAGACTTCAATTTAACGCAATCACACCTGAGATCAAAATCTACTTAACAGAGAGGAAATTAGAAAATATTTACAGAACAAAAATTCCAAAAATAAATAGGAAACACCCACTGGGGAAAAAATTAGCAGGCAATACTAGCAGATCAGACTGTAGGAGAATGTTGCTATACCTAAGAAGTGGAGTTACAAAGTAACCCAGAATTATTTTAGACAGTACAGTAGGTTTATCAAGACTTTAATCAACAGGTAAGCAGGAGATGATTTTTTTTTTTTCAATCATTAGACATTATTGTAATAGTTTGTTAATCATTCATTTTCAAAAATCCTGGCTTCCTCCAGCAGTTTAAAGTTAACCAAAGAATAAGCAATTGTATCTATTTGAATTATCTTGCTTCAGACATAGTAGAGTTTCCATTGTCAGGACAGCAACAGCCAAACATTTCCAGCTTCTATCCTCGGCTGTAACAATTCTACCTGATTAGTCAAAAAAAAAAAAAAGTTAAAAGAAAATAAAAATAAAGCAACACATTATATATTTTCTTGTTAGAGCATCTTCTTTTAAGGCATTTTGTTCAGAACAGCTGTGTCCCTACTAGTTTCCATCACTGTCCTGTTCATCTCACTTGCACTATCAAGATAAATGATTTTTAGATATACACGGCTGGACCTTGCATTTAAACAGGCTCTAATCCCCATGGCCAGAGATACCATGAATAACTGAAATACCAGAGAATGAATAGTTTCACTAACCATGTTTTGCCTTAAATAATCAGAACACCTGGTAGATCCACACACATTTAATTAATTTGCTGTTTGCTCCATTGCATAATTAACCATTTAATTTCATTGTCCTCTGGTTTTGCTCACTAATTAATTATTTCTTCCTATTTCATCCATCGGCTACTTGGACATTTCTTGCTTTTTCAGTTACCATGTTTACCTTCTTTATTATATCAGCCCTCCGCCCTTTTATGCTCCTGCCCCCATTTCCATTCCTCCTTCTGTCCTTTCTCAGCTGTTGCTCACTCTTCTGTCTCAGCAGTGGAGCAGCCCAGTCCCCACTGGGGCACACCACTGTCCCCAGGCAGAGGGGACCCGGCTGGACACCACATTCAGGTGCTGGACAGGCTGGGGACCTCAAAACCTGACAGAGCAAAACCTGTTTGGAGTGTGATGATCCCAGGACACAGCATCATCCTGACTGCAAAGGATTTATTTCCAGTTGTTAAAGCAAACATAGCTGGACTGGGGAGATGTGATTTAGGAAAAATGCTGCTTGCAGTTGTTTGAAATGGGAAGGGTTTGATGACTTGGGGATTTTCTGTTCCTAAGACAGGAACTGCTCACTAGCTGATATCTTAAAACTACTGTTAATGCTTCAAGGCATCCTGCAGGTTACTAAAAAGAATGCTGTATGAACAATATAAAAAAAATTATCTAGGAAATTAGCTCCTGTGGGTACACACAAATCTTAGCTGATGCTTAGAATACAGATTTGTTTCCCCTCTCCTCTATGAACTGGTGTGCTCATTGTCCAATCTGGGTTCACTTAACTCTCCCAGAAGTCTTTAAAGCTATTTCTACTAAACATTTTGTATATTTTTTTTCTCATGAACTGCTTTAGTGAACTTGCAGTCTCTGCTGCAACCCGTTCAGTCAGCGAGTTTTAGGAGTGCAATGGTGGCTTTGAATTCAATCTCCTGATGCTGGGCTCTCATTATCTAAGTGTAGCCGATACGTTTTATTTCTGTGAAAGCTTGTTTGGATTTCTGTCTGCCCCACTGTGCTCTGGTTTAGATTTCTTGTCTGAATGCTGTCCAGAATCCAGTGCTTATGCTACCATTCACCATATCACTTTTTGCTAATTGCTCCCATATTCGAAGAAGTCACGTGTGCCAAATTGCTGGATTGTGACTGCACTCTCAGGCGGCTTCTAGCACCTCCCCAAAGAGGCAATTAAAACTCCAAACAGTGCAGGGACAGGAAAATTGCCTGTCAGAGGCTCTGGGGGTCATCTGACCTTCCTTCAAAAATGTCTTTTCTGTGCGTTTGACCTTTCTAAAAGAGGGAATATTTTTACTGCTAAATTTTCCTCTTTCTTCCAGCAGACTGAAAGCCTGTTTTGGATGATCGTTGCTTGAGAGGATCAGGGAATGTTCCCTCTGATGGATAGGACGATTGTGGCAGCTCTGCCCCGGTGGTGGTTCAGTGAAGGACTGAAGTCAGCTCTTCATTTCATGGACGCGAGGAACATCGCTGATCTCAGCAGGACTGCATGCACCTCTTGATCCCGTCACTGGCAAACTGGACCCAGAGACAAAGAAATAGCTCAACTTGAGCTGAATCTGCAGAAGAGATCAGTATGTAACCGCGTGTCTTTATGAATTAAGCAATTTTCCTTGAGATTGCTCCTACAGGTTGATACCATTCTTGGAAAAGGGCAACACAGAGGCTCTGGAACACAGAGCAAAGTAAGGCCTAGTTACTGCTCAAATCTAGTCCTAATTAGGAGCTTTTTGTTCCTATTACCAAATAAAAGGAAGAAAATTCCTTAATTCAGTATTCCACGTAACAACAGGTGAATGTAGCAGGATGAAGGCAGATGACATTTCTGGAAACACAAAGAACCTCCTGTGACTGAAGGAGCATCATTAAAAGCAGTAAGAATGGTGGTTTCAAAATCAGTTGAGAATATTTAATCATGCAGGAATTCATTTGGCTTAGCTGTAAGAGAGAAACTAGTGGGAAAAAAGACACAAAATCCTCTTTCTGTCCTGTGCTGATGAGAATCACTGAATAGCTCCACATCTTGTCCTTGCTGATCTGGGAAAAGCACCATTAATGCTGGGTGAGCTCAGGGCACCCAGGATGGGTCATGTTTCCCTTCATCTTCCAGAGGAGCCTCCTCTGGCTGCAGGGGGACACCAAAAGTCCTTAAATGTCCAGTGAAAGCTTCTCCATATGAAGCTTCAGTCACATTACACCTGAACACATGTTTTAGGACATCTGTCTTCCATTGAGAAACAGAAGGCTGAAAAATGTTTCTAAGTTTTTGGAGGGGAGAAGGGGAGGGAAGGGACAGAGGATGCAGCTTTTCCAGCTTCAGGATCCTTGAACCAGTTCTCCAGCAGGGTCAAGTGTCTCATTCTTTCTCAAGACCTCATTTTTTGCTGCTTTATATTTACCCAGGCCCCTTCCTACACACAGGGAGCTGCTCAGGCTTGGCAACAGACACAAGTAAGACAAATTGTTCAGTACTGGGTAAAGAGTTCCATAAAACCCCAACAGCTCTGGGTGCTCTAAGTTGCACCTTGGTAAAAAATATATATCCATTCACCCTGAAGGTGGGACTGACAATGGAAAATCTTTCCATGAGGAAGAAAGCCTTCTGGAAAAGGGGGAAAAGATGTTTTTCAACTAAAGTATTCCACTTCTTAATTTTGTAAACTAATAAAAGGGTGGACAAGCATGGGCTGATGGGAAAGGTGAGACTCTTCAGAGCTCAACTCATCCCATGGCAGCAGAAATGGCCCTGTTTGCCAGGTGCCAGCCAGCAGGTGCAGGCTGTCCCAAGGCATTCTCCCTCAGAGGGCCACCAAAATCCCCAAAGGGGACAGCTCCAAGGCCTCAGCTATGCCTGAGGTCCGCACATCACCCTCAGGTGTCTTGAAATCTTTGTTTTTCAGATTCAGCCCAAGTTTGCCAAATACTTGAGCTATTTCTTTGTCTCTGGGACCAGTTTCCCAGAGACAGGAGCAAGAGGAGCAGCAGTGTTTGGGTGACCTGGCCCTGGAACAGGCTCCACATGGGGCTGCCACAGCCGATCCCTTTGGCCGCTGCTCCACCAGCCCCACGGAGGAAATGTTGAGGAGCGAGGAACAAGTGCAGATTTGTCTGGGCTCAGTGGCTTTGAGACTGCACCTGGCAGCACAGTGCCCAGACAGACACCAGCCTTCACAAAAAGTTGGCTCTGGCCCACAGAAAGTTCTGAGCTCTACCAGGCAGAGGGTCCAGGCAGGGGATATCTTCCTGAAGGGATGTTTCTGGCATAAGGGGAACGTGGATGGAAAAGCTCTGGTTTAAGTTGCCTAATGTAATATTTCCTGGGGAAAGTAACTCCAGCAAGGGTTGTCTGCAGCCCTGCTGGGGGAGATGTCTGTCACTTCAGTAGAGGATGATGCTGTGCATGGTTCCTCCATAGTTTGTGGCAGAGTCTTCTCTCTTTGCCCTGGCTCCTCCCTGTCACCTGGCCATCAGTCCCAGGTCTGGTTTGCTTTTCCCTCCCTCCCCCTGCCAATTCCTTCCTCTCCTGCTACTCTGTACCAGCAAACCAAGGCAGGTGAATTTCTGAATTTTTCAGAAAATGGCCACTGCCCCCACCCCAGGGAGCTCCCTCACCTCTGGCTGCACTCAGTGCCTGTCTGGTCTCTGGTGAGGGTGGGAGGGGGTTGGGGGGAGCAGCCAAGTGAAGTGCTTCAAGCTGTGAGACATTTTCTGTTTATGTTGCAGGCCAAACCTCTTGGATTTGAACCAGAATGGCCACTTTTTTGGTGTTTTTTTTTTTTTGGTTTTTTTTTTTTTTTTTGAAGGCAGATATATCTGTGGAGAGCAGGAAAGAGTAGCACATATCCTGGTTGTGGTGTTCTCCCAGGGAAAACAATAATGTGAGGCAACACTCTCCCTGCTGCAGGCTGCACATTGTCCTGCTCGATGGGAACACTGGCCAGGGCAGCTGGCATTGCACCCTAAATAAGGAGCAGCTCTCTGGTGCAAAGTCACCTCTGCACCACCAAAATTCACCATTGCAATGCTGCTATGCTGCTTCAGATTTTCCTTTGGAGGGGCAGATTGCTCAGAAGGAAGTAGCAAGGCAAGCCTAGTGTCATGTGGAATAGCTGAAATTCCTCAAGTTCCTTTTTGCCAGGATTTCAAGCTGTGAAAGACACATGATCTCCGCTGCTTGAGACTTTAACTGAGGATTTTCCCCAACAGAGATGGATAGGTAGCTGTACAATTTTTCCTTTTTTTTCCTACATCTGAGTTAAATCATTGTTAGGGCCTGCATTTGGAAACAGTAACCTCAGATGGGGTTTATCAAAAGGAATACATGACTCCTTACCCTCAGGAACTGATCTGCCCTATGATCACTTTTAGAGGAAAATACAATTAATTCAAATTTTTTTCACCTTTTCTGCCATTCACATTGTTCACAGCACCCCGTGAAATGAGGGGTTGAGGTCTAGTGGCCTCAGACCCCTCATTGCTGTGTTTGGTCTCAGTCAGGGGCCAGTAACAAGCTGTATCTATAAACCTCTCTTGTATGCCTGTAGCAGGAGCTGCTGTCCATTCTCACATTGATAGGGGATGAAGTTTAAATACTGAACAGCTTCATGCTGATATTCACTGATTCATCAGAAGTAGATGGGGTGAGGAAAAGAGAAGTTTTATTCCTTGCCATGTCAGTGGTTTTTTAATTGCCCAGCCCAATCCATCAGGGGGTACCTGGTTAACTGAAGAGGCATTGCCATATGAGGGGAGAAGAGGGCTGTCAATAATTTGTGGACAGGAGTGTTGAAACTGCCTCTTAAATAAAGTTAGAGACCAGCAACCTTTGGGGAGGGGGTGAAAAGATTTGGATTTGAAAAAAAACAGCTGTAGGAGGCACCAAAGGAACATGGTGTAAATGCAGGTTAGCATGATTTAGCAAAGAAGGTCCTGTGACTTTGAGCTCCCTGGAAGACAACGGGGTGTAATTTACTTTAATTTCTTTATCACTCATGTCTTTATGAACCTTTGAAATTCTTGTTATCTGTTCCAGATTTTTTCCCAGATAAGTATTTTAATGAACTTAGAATCACAGTTCATTTCCAGATCATTTCCAGATAATTAGCTGACAAAGGCATTACACATAGAATCCCTTCTCCCTGTATGTCTGGAGCACCCATACAAAGATCCAACACCTCTCTGCAGTGTCCAAGGTTTCCATTTTCCATGCCTTTGCTTCCCAGGACAGCTGATAGTGCAGGGACGAGAGGGGAGGAAGTGTTTCCAGGTGACCCCTGGTGACCCCTTCACCTTCAGAAAGTTTGCCACAGATTTCACTCAGGGCCAGGATTTTACTCGGGGTGTGTCAAGCTCTTGTCTGGCCTGGATTTGAGTGTTTTTGGAGCACATTTACCGAGCATGAATGACCAAGTCAGCAACATGCAGCTGCCAGCTCAGCCATGGTGGCTGCCTGGGAATGCAGAACGAGCTCCCTGCTGGGTAAAAATAGGGCAGGGAAAAGCACAAGGTACCACGATGCTGTCAAGTTATTTCAGTTTTACCCATAGCTTTGAATGCAGCCAATTACTGCTGGTGAAAAGCAGCTCTATCACCTCCATTTGAATTATTTTTTTTCTTCTAATGCAGATATCTACAGCTTTGTATTATTGCCTTAATTTTGGAAACGAGAAAGGAGAAAAGAGAAGGAATGACATTTGTCCCTGATGATACAGGCATTGTCAGACCCATGAGGGAGGCTCTGAAATGCCTCCTCTTAGTCTTGTTCTCATTCCTCTGGGTTATAAAGATGTGACAGAGACAGTACATGTTCTGTTCTTACATTCTGCTAGCAAAATCAGACAATTAGGAAGGCTCCTTGAACATGAAAACTGAAGGCAGAATGATCCAGAAATTACTATCTACTGTTTTCTTTATTTTTTGAATTAAAAAAGTGTTTATTTAAACTCTGAAATAAATTGTCTATTTGTTACCAGGTTAAATCTTATTTCATTTCCTCAGTTCTTCTCTCTAAAGGCTTTTTTTCTCAGCTTGCATTACATTGGATAACGTTTGGAATTAATATCACATAATGTTAGTCTAAAAATACATGTACCATTATTATTATCAAATAGAGATAAATGTGCGTTGCCAAGTAGAAAAGAAAGCTGTGAAATATAATGCCATGCACAAGTATTTTTTTCATGATCTTCCAGAACATGAAGGATAGACATGGGCTGCCAGATACTCATTTCTGATGGATAAATGCAACTGTGGTTTCCATACCTATGCAAGGTTTTGTACAGCACCCATCACCACGGTATCTAAGCATCTGTTGCTGCTGCTGCATGCTTGAGTCCATGGAACACTGAGAGAATTAAATGAAATAAATGAAGAGAAGGTCCTTGAGCCTGGCCACCCATAGTGTGGAGTGACTTGGGCCAGGTTCACCTGTAAAACAAGTTGTTTGTTAATCTGTCTTTTTACAGCTCTCCAATTGCTCAGCTCCTTGTTCTGGTAGCACCTTACAGGAAAGGTGTCTCCATGACTCTGTGGGAGAGTCCTGCCTTCTCCCACAGCCCCAGGACACGGCTGGTCAGGACAGGGCCCCCTAGGTCCTCAGCTCTGCACCAAGTCAGACAGGCTGCTCCCTGCAGTCTCACTGCCTTTGTTAGGACCTGCGGATCCCAAGTGAAATCATAAAACTTGAAATCATAAAGCCATATCTATCATTGAGGATGGAAAATGCCTTTAGAATCATCCAGTCCAACCACTAACCCAGCACTGGAAAATGCCTTTAGAATCATCCAGTCCACCACTAATCCATGCCCCTAAGAGCCACGTCTCCAAGCCTTTTAGGTACCCCCAGGCATGGTGACTACCACTAACCTGAGCAGTCTGTTCTAGCTGACAACCCTTTCAGTGAAGGAATTTTTCCTAATATCCAATTTACACCTCCCCTGGTGTAACTTGAGGCAATTTCCTCTTGTCTTATTGCTTGTTTCCTGGGAGAAGAGACAAAGCCCACCTGGCTACAACCTCCTGTCAAGGAACTGTAGAGAGCCAAAAGGTCACCCCTGAGCCTCCTTTCCTCCAGGCTAAACACCCCCAGTTCCCTCAGCTGCTCCTCTCCAGGCTTGTGTTCCAGACCCTTCCCCAGCTCTGCTGTATTCTCTGAACATGCTCCAGCACCTCAACATCCTTCTTGTCATGAGGGGTCCAGAATTGGATGCAGTATTTGATGTGGGAATTTTGTGTCTGGGATCACTCTTAGAGGTTTTCTTCCCTGGTCTTTCTAGCTGAAGATCTCTTACGCGATTGTCAGGCTTCCATCCTCTCTGCACTACAGGAAGTGTTAAGTCTTGGGAATTTGGCTTTCCCTATGAAGTTGAGATCCCTCTTTGGCAGGATCCCTCTCTGAAGATTTATTCAGATTTTTCTTTTCTCCAGGAGATTTCCTTTATCTTTAATCAGGGAGGTTTACATCTTCCTTTTACCAGACCATTGGTTGTTCTCTCCCTTTTAACAGCACAAATATTTCTTTGGGATGGTCTGATGCAGTTTTTATTGGCTCAAATATTAAATAATTCCTGTGCTATCTCATCCTTGGCTTTACTTTTTGATGATGCAGATGCTTCCCATACTTGGAAGGCAGAATCTGAACTCAGAGCAAAATCTTCCTCTAATGCAATCCTCACGTTGTGCATTGACAACACGATTTTATGCATTGGGAGCAAGAGAATCAGGGGTGTAAGCTTTTAACTCAGCTGTGCCTGAGACCAGGTACAAGAGTCACTATGAATTTTGAGGCATTAATGGGGCCTGAAGTAACCTGGTCCACGGGTTTTTCTCTGAGGGAGATTTAATACACCTCTGCATGAAGATGCCAGGATCAGGTCTTGGAAGGTGAACAGCAGTGTCTGTACATCACAGTCCTTGATGACAGAATCATAGAATGGTTTGGATTGGAAAAGACATTTAAAGGTCATCTAGTCCAAGCCGCTGCAATGAGCAGGGACAGCTTCAACAAGATCAGGCTCCTCAGAGCCCAGTCCAACCAAGAGGTCACAAATTCACAGATCCTTTCAGACTATACAGACAAACACTACCGCTAATGAAGCAGTACCTCCAGCCCTCAGCACCTCTTCCTTCACCCACACCCTCCTTCTACTTGGCACAAGCCTTTGCACTAAAGTGGTTTGGAGAAGTGGGAAAAGTCAAAACTAACTCATACAGACACTTCCTTTTAAACCTGTCCAGTGCCCTGCTTCAGTTCAGGGCACAACATGCGCTTGGGAAAGGAGCTGGCATTAGGCAAAAAACTCACAGCTGGGACTGGAGAGCATCACTTCTCCTGACGGGAGCCCTGGCTAATTCCTGCTTTAAGGGAGTTGTGAAATTGTGCCAATAAGGAGGGGTTAACTGGCCAAGTGTTTCCTCATTAAACTCTGTTGTGTGACTCCATCTTACTCTGGATGTGTCACATCACCAGTCTCGAGTCCCAACGCTCCAGTCTTTTCATCCATGCCTTGCAAATTAGCTGCAGGACTTCAGGGGATGATTCCTTATCCAGCCCTTTCAGAAGGACATCCATTTTAGTGGGGGGAAATTACAGCAGGCATTTGTAGTACCAGATTTTTCAGCTGACCCATTTCCTCTGGTTTTCTCAGCACATTATCATTGGTTAAATAAAATCTTATTAGGAGAGCTGGCTCCTCTGATTGCAACGTTCAATTTTGTATTCATGGGCTCCTTTACTGTTTTCTGCAGTTCTTAAAAAGTCTGGCTGAATGCGGGGCAGGAAAGGGAAATCTGCAATGCTCTCTTTTAGACTGCACTAGCAAATAGTGTAAAAATCAGATTCTAGAACTTTCTATAAAATCAGATGTTTTTGAGAAAACCTGGAGCCTTTGCTCACAGTCCGAGTGGGTGGATGTCCTGCAAGAGCAGCAATTACTGTACAATAAACTAGTCAACATGTCTTGTGTAACTAGCATGAGTGTTTATTATAGGAATATCACCCGTGCTGACAGATCAGGCCAGGAAAACCACCCTTCTCCACGCACACATGGGCTGTGAGGATGCTCCACATGAGCACCCCCCAGCTCCAGCTGAAATCATGCTCTTTTCTTTTCGCACCCACCACGAGAATGGAGATGGCTGATTTTGTGGGACAAATTGAAAGGGGGACCGAAAAAACAAATTCTTTTCTCAACCCTCTGCCTGCCTCCCCCAGGGCAGAGACCGAAGAGGGCGCAGCAGCCGTGGGCTGTGGGCAGGGGGTGGCCGAGCTCTCCCTGCGCTGCTGCAGCACTCGCGCAAAGAGCGGTGTCCCTTCCATGCACTACCTTGTACTCACATCCCCTGGTTTGCTCATGGGAGGGGGCAGAATCCCTACTTGCCACTTGAAATCTCACTTGGAACTTGAAGGGATGAGTGGGAGAGAGAGAGAGAGACAGTAAAACAAGTTGGCATTTAAATTTGTCAATTAAATGTGCAAAGATTCGCTACCTTGTATTTTTGCTGCATCACTCTCTAGTTATCCTTTTTCAATGCCTCTGCCCTCTTTCCTTCTGCAGGTTTTGCAACAGTCTCCTGTGCCTTACAGAGCACCACAGATAATTTTCTGGTTTTTATTAGCTTTCCAAAAGCACATGTAGCTGGGCTCCTTCACTTCAGCCCCCCTAATAGGGTGTCTATTGTAAAGCTAACTTCTTCATTCATTTGCTCGTATGGGGAATATTTCCTTTGAGCAGCAGGCATGTTCTGCTAGAAAAGTCCCTCTGGGAAAATATGAAGCTTTGAGAAATGTTCTGTCCTCCCTCAAAGAGGTCCCATCTGAACACAGACAACTTCTGCTGCAATTTAACTATCAATAACCATCCCCTGCTGTGCCAGTGTCTGCTGAAGCACCGAGCTCTGCAGCCATCCATAACTTCCAGTGAAATGTAAGCAATTAACCTGATTTTAATGTTACGCAGGTATGTTACCAACAGTCATCTGTAATCCTTTAACATTCTTGTCAGTGTAAATCACCTCAGAGGCAGGGCAGCCCCTTTCCTAAGGAATTTCAACAAATGTTGAGTTACTAGCCGAGGAGCAGAGAAATTACTTTGAAAAGGAAAATATAACTCAAGATTTTTCACTAAAAAACCAAAACAAACTAACCACAAACAACCCAAGACAAAAGCATTCATTTAAAATTAATTCAAAATGTAAAAAGGCTTGGTAATACAGCTGCCCAAGAGAATTATTCCAAAGAAAACCTTTATGGGAATTTTTTTAAGGTAACTAAATTTCATATGATTGCACATGATTAACCAAATATTTCTGGAGTTTTGGAGTCTGAAACACATTTCTGCATTTGAACCCAAATATTTCAGTTGCTCAGAGGCCACACAGGTGCATGGGATCCAAGTAAGTGCTGAACGAGGGAAGGACAAAAGCTTTTCTTTCATTTACTTTCCAAATACAAAATTCAGGCTTCTGCATTGAGGATTGAAACCCCAAAAAGCACTGTCCTACATGTTTGGGCTCTCCCACTTGATGCCACCAGTGCACAGGAGTGCACCGGCAGCACACAAATTCCCAGTGCATGCACAGTTCCTCTCCCACTGAACCCATCCCGGGGAGCTGCTCCTGCAGAAGGAAGGGATCAGGCCCAGATCTATTTTCAGTGTCACCCTGGCAACTGCTTTCCCCTCCATCTGGATGTCACATCAAAGAGATCCTGCCACCTCTCAGGTTTAACATAAGCCTTACAACTTCTGGGGAGGTCTCCCAGCCCCAGCGACTGAAGAATACCTTCCTGCACACCTCCCTTCTGAAACTTTGGAGTATTTAGCTTTCACACAAAGAAAACCAAGAAAATAGGGCATAGTTATACTTTAAAAATTGGAAATCAAGAGGATTAATTCAGGGGGGGTTGTGATTCTAAGTTTACTCTGGATAGTGGAATGTTTGAAGTTAGTAGTACTGTGCCAGTTTAGCCCAGAAATTTGAATTTGTATTTATGCAGCGAATAAGAGAAATGGCTTTTTTGTATGTTTTACTGGAGTTCCTATGAGGGAGCCATATTAATTAGCCAGCACAAATACCCAGGTCTGTGGGGTGGCAGTTAAGCCTTTCTGGCTGGACAAGTCCCCCAGAGCAGTGTCTGCTCACTCCCTTTGCCCAGCCCCAGCACTTCTGTTCCTGCAGCCCAGCCACACCAGAGCCCAGTGCTGACCACCCTCAGCCCTCCCTTCTCCTGCTCCAGTGGCAGTGGCAGCAACAACAACACCTCTGCAGGCAGGTGAGAAGAGAAGGGTTTCCCCTGGCATTTTATTCTACATTTATTTTTGCTTTATTGATGTGTTGCTGATGCTCCATAAGTCCCAGTCCTTCAGAGCATCCCTTGCTTTTAGAGTCACACAGGCTGCAACACCTCATGAGGCCATTCAAGATACAAGGACTGATCTTGAGGCAATCAAAATCAGAAAAAAAGATCTTTACTTGTAATTATTTTCCATGGCCAGAGCTGCACAGTGCAGAGCAGAGAGGACAACATATGGCCTCTTTCTGAGGCAAATGTTGCAGCTGTCCATTGCACAGCCTTAAAGTGCTTTCCACCCAAGCTGCTCAGGGTGTTTTGGCCTTGTTAAGTATTATGATGTCCATTTTAAAAACAGGCAACCTGTGGCCCATGGGGCTTCCTACAGCCACACAAATCGTCTAAGATACACTTCAAACTGCAGAAAAATACCATATGCCTTCAGTTCTGTCTTTTCCTCCTATTGGCTGTTCTTTCCTGCATATCTGAAAGAAAAAAAATAGAAAAAAAAAATTACAAAAACAACCATAACTCCATAACTTTGGGAAAGCAATTATTCTCCCACGATATCAATGAAACACTCCCACAGTCCATCACTGGGTCCACAGCCTCCCATCTGCCACTGCTGGCAGAGGAAATCAGTAATCACTGGAAACCCTAAGGAACTGTGCAATAGCAGAGGTTAGAAAGCAGCATGTGTGTCTCTTGCTGCCTGTTAAGGATGGGGACAGGAGAAAAAAGTTCTTTGCTTTTAATCCACCATGATCTCTGGCCCATTTGCCAGTGGCTGGGAAAGGAGAACTGCCATTCAACTTCCACAAAATCACCACGGTCACTCCAGGTCTCTGGAGCTGCATTTGCCCATCCTCAGAGACACAGAGAAGTGGCACACAAACAGGGTGGGTGGGAGGAGGATGTCTCAGACACCTGAGTGTAGCTGGGAGGTGCCCAGCTGGCAGTTATTGGTGCTAACAGCAGGTGAGGGAGCCTGTGCTGTGAAGTTCTACTTCTGTGTCACTTGTCAGGGGCAGTATTTTGGGCCAATGTAACAAATAAACCTCATTATAGGTGGATCTAGAAGCCTGATCCACATCTAAGCTTTCCATGACCATGGAGGAGTCTCATCTCCCATTCAATCCTTGTGTTTGAATGTGGGTAGCCACTGGATCAGATACAAGTGCTGTTCTAGACCAAAATTTTACCTCTATCTCACCTCTATCTCTCTTATCTCTACCTCTATCTTGGAAAGAAAAAAAGGAGAAGAAAAAAAGAAATCACCGTTTAGAAAATTAACTTGCAGACAGATTATTACTAGTAAAGCCAATAGAATCTGAGTAGAATAGGAGATTTAAAAACCCCAGAATTCTCTTGGAAGTATTGAAAAAATATCCTAAATATAGAAAGAAATTTCCATTTAAGATGACATTTGAGATTCACGGCAAGAAAGAAAACAAACCCAAATCAATCTTCCTTGTAAGATCATCAATACAGTTGCTCAGATTAATGCTAATATGTTGCAGTTCAGTGGGTGCCCTGCAGCTGGGCCCCACAGATAGGAATGTCCGAATGACCCTTAACCTTAGCTAGACCCCATTGGCTGAGTGCCAGATAGCTCCAGCCCCCCTAGACCCAGACCTAGATAAAAAACCTTCCCGCCATTGTTCGGTCTCTTTTCCTGCATACCACCAGAGAATAAACACCTGGAAAACGAGCCTCTCTCTCCTGGTTTCTGTGGCACTGCTCCTCTGAAGTCCCCAAGGCTGAGCTAGCAGAACAGTTTGGGGGGGGGGGCTGAAAGAGGGCTCTGCCGCACTAATAGAACTGAAATCTGCCTTCCACCCATGTAAGAAATCTGTGATTAGCAGGTGGGAGATCACACACAGTTCTGCAGAACATTTATGTATTTAGAAAAGAAAAAAAAAATCAGCAACGGAACAGAGCTGGTTGGTTTCCCATTCTGGGTTTGTTCCCAGTAGCACTTATGCAGAATTGTGGGTTTTTTCCTCCTTCAGGCAGATTTGGGTTGTGTGAGGCAGCACAACTTGTCCTGGAGTGCGCTGCAGAGCAGCAGCAGCCGCCTGCCACGAGCTGCTCTTGTGCAGGTCCCTGCTCCCCCTGAGCATTGCCACAGCCAGGGCAGGAGTGAGCAGCATTCAGAGGGAGATGTGCCACCCCTTTTCATGGCTCTGGTGCTGGAGGTGGAGAACATGTGGAGGAACATTTTCTTTCCAGCAGAGGCAGATGGAAGCGGGCACTGAACGGAGAGAACGTTTCTGATGTGTTGTGCTCCCACCAAACCAACTGAATGTCTCAATGCCAGGATTGCACTGAATTTAAAGGAGAGGAAAATAAGTGGAAAAGCAGAATGCCTGAAGGGTCTATCAGATCTGACACTCCAAAAATACGGGAGACAAGTGGGAGAAATGTAAGCCACACTTCACTCCATGTCTGTAAGCAATGAGTGCTGGTGAAAAAGGACACAGATCTTGTTCCTGACAGTAACTGGGTCTGATACATTTATGTATTCAAGTTTCCAGTTTCTCAAGCAGAGCAGAATAGTAGAAATTTAACAATCCCATACTCCCAACACAATGAAACATGTAAGACATTTCTCACAGGTTTATAACATGAAGGTAGAAAAATGAAGGAGTAAAGGTTACTGATGTAATGATTAATCTTGTCACATGGGATGGAGAGGGGATTGTGATTTAAACACAAGGAAAAAACCCAACTTTGGGGATGGCCAGGAGAGCCAAAATCACCTGCAGGAGAGGAAGTGCAGATGGGAGAGCACAGTGCTTTGCTGCCAGGTGTCTGCTCAAGGAGCCACACCACCAGCATGGCTGTGTGGCTCACAGGCACTCAGGTGATCCCCAGCACAGCACAGGTGCTGTGACACCTTTCAGCAGGTGTAGGAACTGGGCTGGTCAGAATGGCCTCTAACTGCCTGAATCAAAATAAATTATATAAACAAACATATATATATATATATATATATATATATATATATATATATATATATACACGCGTATCATTGTTGCTGCTGCTGCTGTTGTTGTTGCTATGTGTTTGGTTTTAGATAGAGGATGAAAATGAGTGGTTTGGAATTTTTCCTGTGAGGGCCTTGATTTCAGAGACAGGGAGCCTGAATGAGGTTGCAAAATGAATGAGTCAAGCACTCACAGACTTCTTGCATCTCTCATTCTCTCTCTGGGCTCTGCTCCCCCATCCTCCCCTGGAGGGGGTGCATCTTACAGTTTGGGAAACAAAATGATGCCACCAGTGCACGAGTGCAGCAGCACTTAAATGCCGTAGGATAGAAACTGAAAGGTAGGCGAGGAGCTGGAGGCTGTTACAGGGAGTGTTTGACAAGGTAGGAAAATAATGGAGCAATCTGCAGTAATGGCAAGGCAAAGTTTTGTTTTGTTTTGTTTGTTTTGTGTTTTACTCTATGCAACTCTTTTGCTACTTCATTGAATTCCCAACCTCTCCCTCTCTGGTATTGCTCCATCCCTCCTCAGCCATCCCCTTAAGCCTCCCACTCTCACCTTCATTAAGGATTAATTATTTCCTTTGCACTCATCCTTGCCAGCTTTGGCCTTCCCCACAGGTTCAGAGCTTTACCAAGCTCCTTCCCCTCGGCATCACCCAGCTTCTGTTCTCTTAGAAATCCCCTCTTTGAGAGACAACAAATTTATCCAGCTAGCCAGGACCATTCCTTCTTTCCTTCCCCCAGGGCAATTCCCCACTCCAGCCCCAAAGCCAGACCTTGCCTTGACACTGAGGATGTACTGCCCCATCGCCCAGAAAGCCTCTCATCCCTGCCATCTGTTCCATAATAGGGCTCAGAAACTCCTTTATTCTTGTTCTGGTCCTAGAAAACTGAAGAAGGCATTTGTAGAAAATCCTACAAATGGCCTTTATCAGATCACTCTGGTCTAGGCAGAAGCTGATGCACTCTGCTTGGGCAGCCCAAGGGCTCACAAGGATGCTCATCCTGAGAGGATGCAGCCAAGCTGCTCCAAGGCACTGTGGCCACCCTGGCTGTCAAGCATGAATTCACCATCATTAACCACGCTGCATATTTCAGGATAAACACCCCCTTTGCCTCCGTAAACGCAACTCAGCCCACCCCAGCAGCCAGAGTTTGAATAGCTGCAGTTCTGGCTTAGTTGATGGAGCTTGGTCCATCACCTGTATGACCAAAGTGCAATGCAACTACATAAAATAAAGCTTGTGTTTAGGGGAAGGCTGAAGGCAGGAGAGGAGAAGGCACAAATCACCTAGGCACAGAGAGGAAGATATAATGAGGAAAGCAGGTATTTATAATTTTTTTTTTCACCCTGCAAGGACACCTACACTTCACCCATAATGGGAATGTGTCAAACACTCAGATCAGTTAGAACTGGGGGGTTGGGAGGTGGAATTTTTGCCTGGATCTTTCCCTTTTAATGGAGGTGTTACTCCGTCTCACTAGCTGAACCTCAGGGAGCCTCTTGAGAAAGAGGTAGCCCCTCCACTGCCACTCAGGATGAATACATTCATTTAAAGACAAAACAAATGTGTTTGTCCTTGAAACAACTGTGACGCTGCTGGCTGGAAGAGCTGTTTGCATTTAAAACGGTATGAGAGTGTGAAGTGTGAAAGTTATATATACAACATAGACTAGAGAAGATCAGCCTTTCCTCCTTGTTAGGAGGATTTTTTTTCCCTTTTTTTTTTTCTTGCCATTTGGATCCATGCATCACCAGGACAGCAGGTACTGATCACGTTCTTCCTTTGTGTCCTGAAACGCAGGAGGGTGTTTGCCTAAACATGCAAGCACAGAGGCAAGACTTGTGTATTTTATATAGGAAACTGCTTTTGTTTGCTGCCAGTAGGATACACAATGTGCTCTCTACAGGGGATCAAGATGTAGGGTTGTACAAACACCAAGCAGCAATACCTTACATAACCAGCCCTAGGGGAGAGCTATGTGTCATGAGGAGAAACAGTTTTGCCAGGAAAGGTAAAACACAAGAGGCGATGTAGAATTCATGGAAGAAAACAAGAGGCTGGTGGAAAACACAAACCCAAAGAAAACAAACTCTCTGTGCAGATTAGCAGCAGGGAGAGGCTCAGTCGGAGCAGGTTCACAGTCAATTCACGGCTTATTGCAGCCGCTGCATCCCTACCTCTGCTCTCCTGGGATTTGCCTTGTTTGCCAGCAGCAGGCAGGTGGGGAGGCACTGGGCATCAGCCTCTTCCACATGGGATTAAAGGACAGGGATGCTGCAGTGGTGCTGGAGATGGGACCAGCTCTGGGGTGGGAGTAAAGGTCCACTGGCTGCGTGGTTTGGGGAGAGGGGTTGCTCTGAGGCTGGTGGGGAACCCAAGGAAGGACAGAGTCTCCTGAGTAAAGTGCTGGGCTTGGAAGATCAGGGATCTTGGGGACCTGTTAATGCACCTTGGCTCCCCACCAGGGGACTGCCTGGGTGTGGGAGGAGAACAAAGCACGTTGGGCTTCCCCTAAGAGGGCTGTTCAGAAACTCTCTGTTCCCATAAGAACCACTGTGGACCACATGATGAAAATAACCCTGTAATGGCATGACGTGGTGGAAGTTTTGCTCATGAATGGATAGAGAGGTTCCCCCATGGGTGAATTGGAAAGAAAGACCCTCTGGGAAGAGAGAGAGACTGGACTGACAGAGTGAAATGGGCTTGTAATTTATTGACAGCCTGAAACTCTGCACGCAAGAAGGTCACTCACTGCTGGGCCTGACAAGAAATACGGCCAGCTGTGACCAGCAGCAGTGTTTGCAAACCTGAGTCAAGGGAGCACAGTGAGAATATCGCTGACCCTCCCAGGGAGTACCCTGAAACTGCAGATGCTCCCTGATGCACCAACAAGAGTTTCTTGCATTTTAAGACACCCCATTAACACTTATTTGTCCTTGGGACACTCCAGGACATCAAGTGACATCTTGAAAGCCTTGCAGGCCACATGGAGAGCGGGTACAGGAAATCAGCATCACCAGTACTGTCCATCCCAAAGGAAGAAATTAGGGCCTAGGAAATGAAGAGCATTCCTTCTCCAGCTTCCCCCTAGCACTGCCTTCAAGGATGATCTCTTTCTATACAGATGTCTTGGAAATGCAGGACACTGTAAGGAGCTGAAAGTCTTAACCAAGACATCAGCAAGCATCCAAGCCAAGCTCAGTGCTCTCTCTGATGATGTGCATTATTCCTGCCACTTCACTGAGGGTCCTTCACCTGGCAGCAAGCGTTTGACCATGATCACTGCAGAATTCTGAAGAAAACATGGAAAACCTCACATAAGCTGGAAGCGGCAGTGAGCTGCTGCACTGTGTCTGATGCAAAGCAGGGAAATGGGTTTGATTTTTATAGATGTCTTTTGCACTTCAGAAAGTACTGTAATTGCAGATACCAAACTGAGTAAGAAATAGCAGTTCTGCTGCCAGTGCAGACGAAACACTCCCCAAAGCCTGTTATTAATAGAAAGGCAGGGGCATTACCAGCAAGATAAAAAGGTCAGGGAGAACTTTTAGCCATTTTCCAATTAAAAAGGGAAAAAAAAAAAAAAAAGGAAAGGAAGGTCACTCCAGACATATTCTGAGGTGAAGCAGAAGTCAGACGTGCGGGTGGTGAATCGAAATGTCCTGAACACCAAATCTGGAGAGAGCAGGGACACCCTGGCTGGCTCCCACCGCTCCCATCCCAAGCCCTGCAGCTGGGAACAGGGAGTGGCACTTCCCTGAGCAGGAGGTCTGTGACCTGGGCTGAAAGCACTGAAAGAGCAGGGGAATTTTGGTGGTGCTGCTGTTGAAAGCAGAAGAGCTTTGCTGAGGGCTCAAGAACAAGTTAGGAGATACTCCAGATCTGCTCCTACGCCTTCTCTGTCTGTGAAAAATGTTCACAAGACTCAAAGCCTCAGAACTGGCAGATTTTTTTTGGTAAAAATGTCAACAGTTGCATTCCAAAGTTCCCAACCCAAAAATCTGAAGGAGTTTTGGGGAATAAAAGAACATCCTTGCTCAAAAGATGCATAACAAATGATATTTAAAATATCAAAACCACAGAGAAGGACCATAAAACAAGCCCTGTGGAGAACAGATGCCTAAAGGGAATTTCAGGAAGAATTTCTATAAGAGGATGGTTTTGTAAGAAGTGATTTTGTTACTCCTTTGCAGTACTTTTTCTTACATATAGGGTTCCTAAAAAATGAAAATATGGAACCAACATACCCTTCACCTTTTTCCCAAAACTGCTTTCTTTTTATAATAGCATTAGCTGAACCAAATAACACTGCTTTATAAACAATTAACACGTACTTTTAATGAACCCTATGGAACCTGAATTCAATTTGCAATCACAGAAAATATTTGATCCTGGATTCGCCAACTTCAATTTATGCTTGCAGGTCAGACACAACCATTAAATCTTTTCCAGAAGTATTTCAAGCACCAAATTTTGTGGTATTGGTTTAAGTGCTTGCAGAAATGGATCATAATATACTTCTGAAAAAGGATTAATTGTTAATCTGTTAGGAAAAGGTGTTTGAACTACTATTACAGAATAACTTTCAAGAGTGTAACACTTTCTTCTGTCCAACAAGAGAAAATCCTGAAAGTATTTTTTAGAATTTTACCTCAAAACCTTGACATTTTGGTATTTTATCAGGATCTTGATAAAAGAGAAGTTCATGATTTTGAATATTTTAGAATGAAACCTCAAGAAATTATAACTTCAGCTATATTCCTTGTTTCCTTACTAGCTTGTAAAACTCAAATTGAACCCATGCAAACTGAAATAGTGACTGAGAAAACTCCAAAATGTAAAATACACTTTAACCTCCCAATAAAAATCTATAATTATTCTTCCATTTTAAAAGCACTGCAGATGGATTAATAACTTTTCAGAATTACAGCTTTATTTCTATCTCCATCAAGGCAGTAGATTATGACTGATAGGATGAAAAAAGTGTTTCTTACACTGGAAAACTTTGCTCTTAACATAAAAACGTGATAAGATGGAAAGATAATTTATGTAGTTCTATGATTTAGTTAAATAATTTATCCCTTCCAAGATATATATGATATTTTAAGAGGCTTCATTCCAGTCTAAACAATTTTTGATGACATGTTACATGAGATGCCAACATATCATTAATGGTCAGTTTTCCTTTTGATATACATCACTACAATTCTATCATGGAGACCACTGAGTGTGAGACATAAAAAATATTTGTATAGTTCTTTGAAAACCAAGTGTTTAATGAGTATGTTTTAATCTTGCACAATTGAGAAAGTATAAACATAATCATTTAAAAAAGAGGTAAAATGTCAGATGCTCAATAAATACTTTTTAATTTATAATAATGTACTTCATCATATACATTATACAGCATAATATTTCATCATGGAATAATTTTCTGAAAAGATATTTTATATTCAAATTCAAAACAACTGAACAAAGTGAAATCTAAAATCCTTCTTTGGGGGGAAAAAACCCAATCAAATTCTGTAACAATAAACATGGATTTCTTTCATACTTTTTCCTTTCAAAATTAGCACTGTATTTGTTTGTTTGGTTTTTTTTTCCATGCTCAATAACCTCCTCTTTTTAATTCATAGAATCACAGATCATCAGATGAAAAAAAGCTAACATAAAGACGGGCAAATTGCCAACAATCTTAGCTGGTTTTCACTGTTAAAAATCCTGAATTGTGAGCAAACACTCTTAAAACCCATAAATTACTGGTTTGGGAAATGTTCCACATAGGCTGTGAAGAAGAAGCATGTAAGGGAAATGTAAGGCTTTTTTTCCCTAGAGTGAATGGATGTTCATTTTCAGATCTGTTCTTTGATCTGCTCTTTCCTTTATACCTTATATAGTACAAAAAAAAAAAAAAAAAAAAAAAAAAAAAAAAAAAAATCCAAATGTGATCTGAAATTGGTTGAAATCCAAACAGGTCACCTGTGCAAAGCTGCTTGCACCTTGACAAGGTCCTCCCCCGTCTCAGCTATGTGGGAGCAGTTCCCAGCCTCTCATGCAAGTCAGGGCAATTCTGCATTCCCTGAGCTAAACAAATATTGCACGAGGTACAGCTTGATGGGGACTTAGGGATGTTTTAAGAACGACAGGAAATCCCATTCTACCAGTGCACCAGGCTAAGCAAAGCATTACCTGCCTACGTGCATGGTGCTGGTGTGTGAAAGCTGGGAACAGGGTGCTCTGTTAGCTTTGTGTTCACACACAGGAGGGAGAGATTAATGGAAAGGATTTCCTATGCACATATCAGGCACAAAAAAAAAAAAAAAGTCTTCAGCTAGTAATCTGATTTTGGAGTACAATTAAAGAAAAAATTACCTAAGGTATAGGGAATTAAAAGGTTCCATATCTTCTTATCAGTCCTAACATTAATTTTGGGTGCCATGTCTATGCCATAACAAAGGGCAAACGCTGCAGCTCAGGTAACCAAACACCTCCATGTGTTGCAGAAAAGTCTGTTCCTATTAGCTGAGGAGCACAGAGAAGTTCCTCATAGCTCATGTGCTCCCTGAGGCAGTATTAATTCATACTAATGATTATTATGGAATGACTATAATAAAAACGGCTAATCATTCATTAATGATTATATTGAGTGTTTTATTTTGCATGGATGACAGCCTTGTGCTAGGCAGTGGGAAATATCTGCTTCCCCTGGTGTTGCCTACTTGTCAGTGTATCAATCTTCATCATGCTCAAGGAAGTGGCCAACATGAACAATTTACTACAACAGATAATACCAGCAGCTATTCCTTCATTTCAAGTGAAAGGTGCTCATCCCTTAACCCTGAAGGTATTGGTTTAAAATCCCATTAATCCTGGTTGGGAAATATTATATAATGGACCAACACTTTCCACATAGATTTTGTTAGAATGTCCAGTTAAAATACAGAAAAAGAAGCCCCCTGGTTTCCACATGCTCTTAAAATATTTTAAGCAAATTATTTTAACAAAAGCATTTCTGTCTTCTTTGACTTCATAATTTTAAATTTCAGCCAATTATCAACCACAATAAAGATGGAGAAAGGTACAAAACAATGTCCTTTTTTCTCTATACAGAAATCAAATATTTTTTTTTACTGTATAAAAATTTCCAAGAAGCAAATCCCATTCTCCAGCAGCACTGCCATAATATTATAGACTTTTCTGGTCCCCTCACACCTGCACTACTCCTCTCCTGCCACGCTTCCTCTGGTTCAGGGGGTAGCTGATGAGATAATTACGTTGATTTCCTTCACCCCTCCATGTTCTTGGCTCACCTTCTCCCTCCCCATGCAGCTTCCTTCAATGACTTCAGCAAGGCTTTGCTGTCCAGCTCTGACTGTGTTACCCAGACAGGACCCCAGCAGCAGGGTCAGTTCCTCCCTCCCCTCCCACTCCTGAGCCTGATCCCTGCACTTGTGCAATTCCCTCTGCTGATCCTTGCAAACTGGGAAGGCAAGGCTGCCAAAGTCTGTGAAAGCATCAGCTCTTCCTCCCCTGAGCCAGCTGCCAGGGTGGTCTTCACCTGGAGCTGGGCTTTTATGTGGCTTCCTCTGCTCAGACTCCTCTGGGTCTCATCCATCCACATACTTCTGCCTCCAAGTATTTCTCCTGTGGATTTCACCACGTTGTGCCTGGCAGACAGACTGTCACCAAAAAGAAGGGCCAAATTAGGGAGCGGAATGCTCAGAAATGGCCACTCACAAGAGCAGCAGCAAGAGCTGCCTAAAAAATGTATCAGCCTGGAGATCTCTGCCTTCCTTACTTTGGTTTGTCTTTTTCCTGATGTTCTTTGCCACAAAATGGAAATGAGGAAGGAGTCATAGGCACTTTTACTTTCCAGATTAACCAAAGTACTTAGGGATACTTTGTTTGTTTGTTGGTTGGTTTGTGGGGGTTTCTTTTGTTTTTGTGGGGAGTTTTTGGTTGTTTGTTGTGTTTGGTTGAGGAGTTTTTGGTTGGTTGGTTGGTTGGGTTTTTTTTTTATTAGTTTTGGGTGGTGTCTCTCAGTTTCTGAGAAGATTTGGTGTGTGGCATAAGATACGTGTGTCTCACACCCAGCGGTGCTGCCTTTCCTTTGCTACTGTCCCTGGGATCAAAGCTGCCCTGGAGCATGGGATTGGTTGCAGGAATGGCTTTGCTCTCTTCCCTTGCTGTTGAAAAGCAGGTTTGGGTTTGCACTTTCCTTTTGCTTCTTTTTTGGCATCTGGTGCTACTGCACAGAAAGCCTCAGCAGCATAGAAATCAGGCAGTTTCTCCTAAATTTACATTTCTCATGAAGCTTTATTCCAACAAGATCCCTTATTTATGCAGAAGGATGCTCCTGTAGTTAGGGCTGCAGTCCAGGCTTTCAGAAATGTGCTCTGGGCTTCTCATCTGGCTGGGGGATTGGGGTTTCCTAGTGTTGCACATAAGCATTATGGTTGGATGCGCTTTAAATGACCTGGAAAACAGATTTTTTGACAAAAATGTGCCTTTTGAACAGTTCTGTAGTGTGGGTACCATGCTTTACATCCCCACACTATTTCTTTCCAGTGGAGGACAGCAGGGATCCTACAACACTTGCTCTCCAACTCAAAGACTGAATGAATATAATACATATTCCAAACTCCCCATCTGTGGTCATGAAACCAGAGTCTAAATCATCGGTAGACATGAATTGAAAAGCTGCATTCCTGTCATACATGCTTACATTTATACAAATATACTTATATATGGGCCCATATATATGTATGCACCTTCAGGAACTGAGTTATGAAAATATATTTTAATCATCATCCTATAAGACTTGACAGTCAGCAGCTACCTGGGTGCAAGAACCTTTTTGTAAAGCTTCAGAAGGAGGAAACAATTCAAACACGTCTCTGCTCATGGGAAATAAATATAATTTTGATTCAACATAGAAAAAAGCTTGACAAAGCTGAAATCTTGTCTCCCCCAAACTCCAAATGCAAGTGAGTCTTCCAAAAGTTTACTGAAGGAATGCCTGACCACTGCTTTATCTCCCAATCCTCTGTTTTCTACTTCTTTCAGACAATAGACTGACTTTCCTGTTTAGGTTAGAAACTGTAAAGCTGGTCTTTCAACATCACCAGCCTGTATGCTGAATCCTAAGCTTATACTTACTGACCTGGAAAAAAAAAATCCCTGTTACCTTCTGAATCAGCAGTCATTTCAATGCTGTGCAGAACTCACAGAAGTAGACATACAAAATTTAACACCAGTGCAAAGCAAACGAGGAGCAATCAGAGCGATGGAGAGCTGGAACAAACATTTTGATGAACCTGAAAGCTTATTTGCAAGAATACTGATAGTCCATTTGAAAGTGAGAAAACTGCTTGAAACTTCAGAGATTTTTTTTGGAGGGGAGGGTTTGTGTGGAGGCTTTTGTTTGTTTTGGGCTTTGCTGCAGAAAAATATTGTGTTGGTTTATGTATTTGAGAGTCACTTGTGCAAGAATAAGGAATATAAAGCAGTAAACAAAAAGCAGTAAATGCAGCTCCCCATAAGAGTGTAAGTGCTTTGAGTGTAAGTGCCTTGAGACAGTAAATATGGGAAGAAAACTGGCAAACTCTTAACATCTCATATTTTGAGCCAAAGCACTGTGCAGTGCCCAGCATGTGCTCTAGAAGTACCTGTATTCCTCACTGGAGGGAGAAGCCCATCCCACACAGAAATTTTATGCTTGAAACGAGGTGATCTGTGGGGTATAAATGAGTCTGTGTATAGAAGCTGCTCTCAGTAAGATCCAGAGCAGGGACATGAGCTCCAGGACACCGAGGGTTTACAAACCAATAAGGTGAAAAGTAAATGCAGACTTAATAACATTCAAACCCTAAATTTTGTAAACCTTTTAGACCCTGATTAGAACATCCTGTCTCCGAAGTTTTGCTGAGATTGTGTCTTAGAATGAATTTGCTCTTTCTATTTTGTGAACATCCTCAGGGAAAAAGGGTGAACAGCTGAGAACTGTGGAAGTCAGTAAGGTACCACATTAAGACACAGCAGGTCAGAAAGATGTAATTTTGTGCTAGGCTGCTATAGCATGTAATCATCCTTGAAATGTCTCATTTCTGTCAGGAACAAGTCTACTGTATGAGTGAGTAAAAGAAACAAGGAACACATCATTCTGAAAATTCAGTGTGGTTGATGAGGCACCATAAAAACCCCTCATGTTTGGTATAAACAAACAGACATGACATTATGCTAACAGAAGGATGAGGAAATGCTCCATCAGGAGAAAAGGACATGGAAAGTCCACCTGAAAGAAACAGATGAAAGAAATGGAAACACCAAGAAATGGGGAACAGAGGCAAATGGACCTGAATGTTCTGTTAGAGGGCTGGTAAGGGGCAGCCTCACTCTGGTAATTCTGTCACCCAGAAAAACTGGATGGAATTGATTCCAGTTTTGCATCCCATGAAAAATGGACCTCCAATTTCCTTCTGAAAGGAGCTTGTAGTGAGGTGGGTGTGAGCCTCTTCTCCCAACTAACAAGTGATAGTACAAGAGGAAACTGTCTCAAGTTGTACCAGGGGTGTTTAGATTGGATATTAGGAAAAGTTTAGTCTCTAGAAGGTTTGTCAAGCATTAGAACAGGCTGCCCAGGGAAATGGTGAAATTGCCATCCCTGAAAAGACGTGCAGATGTGGTGCTTGGGGACGTGGTTTGGTGGTGAACTTGGCAGTGCTGGGTTAATGGCTGGACTCAATGATCTCCAATCTAAATGATTCTATAAGAAAAATTCCATCTGGGATAATGAAAATGGGGGACCAAGCCCACCCTGGCTGCCTTTTCTTTTACCTCCTCCCCATGCCCTTCTCTTTGCCTTTTTGTATCAAAACCTTTGGATTACCTTCTGAGATATTGTGTAACAGGTGAATTTGAACATGGGTATAAAAGCAACCCATGCTTTGGAAACAGTAGAGTAGGCATGCTGTAAAAATCAGGTTTTTCCTCCAAAATGAGAGCCTAGGTAGACCCTGCCCATTCCTGTGAGGGGCTCAGAAGCCTGGCTGAGCACCCTGGTTGGTGGTTGGCAGGGGTCGGTGGCAGATCTGGGGTGACCCTGGTTGCAGCCCTCCCTCCCTGTCACACTACCCTGGCCTTATCCACACTCAGGGCTGCTGTCCTGGTGTTCTCTTCCTGCTGCTGTGGGATCAAACAGGGCCAGTGAGTCAGCCCTCAGAGCCAGGGGAGCTCCATCTCCTGCCAGCCCCACGTGGGCACTCACTGAAGTGGGTCATTCCAGGCCTGCCTGCTTCCCAGGGTGGCTTCTTGGCTTCTGGAGGATGGCTCCCTCCTCCGTGCTGCAATGCTCCAACTGTTAGAAGCATCTGTCCTTTGCTGGCACTCAACACTGGGACCTTGGGGATGTGAACTCATTTTTGAGAGTTAACATATTCTGGCCTCTTCCCCTCCACAGCTCCCCATTTTTCCCTTCAGCCCACCTCCCCCCAAAAAAACCCCACCCCAAACCACAATGTTCAAACCTCCCTTCTCTGAAAGAATTGCTATTACTGAACTGTGAAAAGGAGGGGAAGGGAAAAAAATTGTTTCCATGGCAAATTTGCAGGATTTAATCTCAACACAAAAAGAAGAATTTTAACATTCTTTCCCTGTTTTAGAACAGGCTGGATAGCAAATGAAATTGTCTGTTGTGTGTTGGCTTTCAAGGGTATCACACTGATTTATGTCCACAGAGACTTTGTCCCAGTATTTTCTTATTTTGTTCTTGCAATCAGAAAGTTACTTATCCCTGCCCTGTGAAGAAGATTAACATAATTTAAACCAAGAGCTTTGTCCAAAAGCTAGTCAGAAGCCTGCAGAGCTTGCTGGGAAATAACCAGGTTTTTAGAAGTTTCTCCCTTCTGAAACCCCCTGTTGCAAGCACTGATGGCAAAGATATTATTTCCTCTTTGGTTCTTCCATGTGGTACCGGATGCCATGGTGGAAATCACCCTTTCTTAAAATGCTCCAAAGACTGGCTGCAAATATCTGATTTGCTGGCCTTGTGACCCAAGACATGTTCAGTGTATGGATATAGAGGAGACTTCAGCTCCCCCTGGGACATCAGAGGTGTCACACTGATTTTGGGTCCAAACACTTATTTTTCCCCTCATGTGAATTCAATCAAATTGATCTTGGAGGAGAGTGCCTTTCTGATTGGCATCATCTGCACACTCTTCATTTTTCCAAGATACAAACACATCCAAACAAAGCCTGCAAATGATCAAAGATGATTAAATTAATGGATCCTTTGTCTTCTGTTTCTTTCACCGTGGTAACCATTCTCAAATGTTCCTGATAAATAACTTCTCTCCCACCCCTCAGCTCCACTTTCTTCTGCAAATCACATAAGTTCTGAGCAGAAGATTTACCAGGAAGTGAATCTTCTAGATATGTTTCCAAAAAAGCAGCATGTATACTGTTGATAAAACCACCTCTGTGCTTTGCTGACACATTTTCTAACTTGGCACCCTTTTTATTGAGAAATAATAAAAAATTGGAAATTGTAGGGAAAGTATCAGTCTATGTTTAGTTTATGTAAGTGAAACAAGATTCTTGACTTCTGGTTTTCAGTAGGAATGCTCCGCTTACCTGGAGGGATTTTAATGTAAAAACAAAATCAGTATATGTTTGTTTTTGATAACTCATTGCACAAAAACCTATACATTGAAAAATGTTGAAATGTACAGGTAAAATTGAGTTAAATGAGACCAAATTTGTTCTCCAACTGAAAGACTCTTACTTGGTCTTTCCTGGTATAAGAATATACATGTTTCTATATTATGCTAACTTTAAATGTTTTCCTTGAGACCTCTACCATGTTCAGTTAATTATTAGGTCTCAGTACATAGGTATGTCTAGGGTTTTAGGGATTTTTGAGGATCCCAGACCTGCTTGTCCCCACAGAACAACTACTACCGCAGGCATTATGATCTTTGTAAAAATGCATAGAAATTTGGATTATTTTCTCTCTCCATCAAAATTTCTACACAATGTTCCAAGAAGATGTAGACCCAACATTCAAACTCAGACCAAAGTTATTGAACCACCTTGCATTTATTTGTTTGGGCTCTCCTATTTATCCTAAGACACACTGTGCAGGAAGTAAAAGGATCTGTCAATCTTTATTCTGAGATCAGTGTCTGCACTCCAGGGCTGTTCATTATTTGTGCAGCTCCTATAGGTTTTGGTGGAGGTCTGAGCGCTTTCTGCCTGTGGAAATTCTGTGTCATTATAGGCTTTCAAAGACCTAAACATAAGAATCCTCTTGGCACCACCAGAACATAAATAGTGACAGAAATGGCAGTTCCTGCTTTAAAGTACTCACAGTTAAAGTTTGGGGGTTGTTACCATTTTTACTTTTCAAAAAGAAACAATACAACAATCCTAGATATCTAGGTATCACCCTGTTTGACAGATAAAAATAGAATTTGCTGCTTCTTATGAATAGTGAATATAAATAAGTATAGCATAAGCACATGTTTATTTTATTGTATAGACTTCTAAAATGCTTGTGAAATTATATATACATATACTTTTAATTTCCCTGTTGTATTTTTTCTAAAGTTTTAATAAAAGCCTTAATCAACAGGACATAAACATTCAATAGTGTTAAAATATCAGATGCACAGGTAAAGTTCATGTTAAGATAAAATTTTTCAGTGAAAGTTTATGACAGAGGCACCTCAATTCTGTTGGGTTGGCTCAAGAGCTGCTCAGTTATTTGAAGAGCTTATTCCAAGTCTAACAAGTTAAACCTAAACAGAACAGACTCTGAGAAAGATCTTAGGCTAAGAAAGTGAAGTGTTTACAACCCATCTTAATGGGAATATAGTGAAAATGGAATCCATCTGTAAATCATTTGTCATTACACTTCCACCTCTAAACTCTTTTTCCTCACTAGCGGCTGGTGAAAAGAATGAGAAAATAATTTCATATCAACAAAACATGTTGTTACAACCGTTTTGGGTTTTTTTCAATACATTCCCAATTTAAAGAAGCTTTTCTTTGGCTCTGCTGCTTGCAAGTCACAGAAGATGAAGTGGAAGATGTAAAACTCCATCAGACACAGTTCTCTGGGGATCCCTCATGTTCGTCGGCACACCAGCTAATTGTTTTTGCAGATTAATCAAATCTGTGTTTGTCCTGAGCTCAATGCAAAGCCAAGTCCTGCTTACAGAGATCCTGATGATTTCATTTCTTTCAGCACACCCAAATTCACACGGTGGCTCTAGAAGGAATTTTTAATTGATGGTAATTGCATATAAGCCTCCTAATGAGTCAGATGAGCTCTTGCTTTCCTACTGCATTCCAATGAATTCATCTGGGTGTGGGAGCTGGGGAAAGCTTGTTAAATACAGAGCCCTGGCACTGAGAGACAAATGCAATGCTGCAGGACTGCTGCTGTTTCTTAAGAGTTTGGGCTTGGTGAGGGCTGTCCTTGTTAGCACTCCATAGTCTTTCAAAACTTTTTTTTCTAAATCAAATAGCAGAACTAGAGAGTGTTAAATATACACTAACATGTTTTACTTGCTGCCTTCATTGTCATATTTAGAAATACAAACACTTGTATATTTGTAAGCCTCTTTCTCAGACAGAGGTCACTAGCTGTGTTCTAGGCATGTCCATTAAAGGTTAATCTCAATTTAAAGTCTATGAAATACAAAAATCACAAGAAAAACTGGAAAAAATCCCACCAAACAATTACTGAGCTGGCTTTGATGAATTTTTTGCAGTGGAGTGCTTCAGAGCAATTGCAATGCTTTTGTCTTGGTGAATTGAATACAGTCAATATTAATTGAGTAAACAAAAAATCAGACCTTGAAAGTCTTCTCAGGAAGTATCATCATCTGTCATCTTTGCCAAAAGTACAGCTGCACAGCATGTATGGAACTTTACTTTACATGTACTGCTCATCTACAAACACTGCTCAGTGCACATATTTCTGGAGTTGATATACACTGATTTAATTCATGATTCTAAGATTTTCTGGCCAATCTCTGTCCACACACACACAGAGTACAGTCCATACCTCAGTGCAGCTGTGCTTAATTCATTGTAAAAATGCAAGTAGGGCTAATTCAAAACAGCAGAATATTTTCACCTCTATCTGAAAGCTCTGTAGGAGCTCTCTGGGCGACCTGGGATCATCATCCAAGTCACTGGACTTCCAGTTTGACATCCACCCAGCTGGAAGGCTGCTTTTGCAAGTGCCATTTGCTGACAACACCTTCTATTATGTAGCAGTGAAAAAAGTCTGGAGATTGCTTTTTTTTTTTTTTTTTTTTTTTTTTAAGAAAGAAATTTCAAAGAGCAGACAGCACTGCAACAAAGGAACAGCCACTCAGGAGTGAAGTCCATAGTCTATACTTCAGAAATCTCTTTATGATAGGAAATCTATCAATTTGATGTGAAAAATATATCAAAGTTGTGTTCTGTACTCCAGCAGTAAGGCCTGGCTGCAGAATACCCTCACTCATGCTATGATGAAGAACATTTCTCGTTCTCTTCAAACAACATGCTCTGGGTAAATTGTCAGGATATAGATAAAATTTACCCAAAGATTAATACATGCTGTACAGCTTGGCAACATTTCAGACCACTCTGTACTAAATAACAAATCCTTTAGATTTCTTTGCAACAATTAAAAAGGGGCCACAGAAATTTAATTATGGCCACCATCAGATTATTACTGGTTAAACAGGCTAGATTCCTGGGCTTAATTTTTTACTTGCTCAAAAAACACTGAAGAAACTAGTACAGGATATAAATGGAGAGAGCAAGAATGCATTTGAAAGGAAAAAGAGTTCAGAATATTTCCTGAGTTTTCAGCTGTAATCCTTTCTTTTCCATGGCACAGCTGAGGTGGCAGGTGATCTATAATGGCTTCTCAGAGGTGTATGGGTATTTGCTGACAGCAGAGGAGTAGGATGATGTGAGCATTCTTCAGGCTCTGTCAGGCAGCACCTTCTTTCCACTCTGCTCAAGCTAGAGTTTATCTTCACCAACTTGTCTCTGTCTCCTCTCCTTGTTCGTGTCACTTTCTTCCCACACTCACTGGTGCTGACTGTTCAGTCAATCCTATGATTCAGGATTTCCAGACCCAGTCTCCTCATTCAGCCCATTCTTTCTCTCTTCTTTTTCCTTCTTCCATCCCTGCTGTCATGCACAATTCACTCACACACTTTACACCCATGGTCCATCTCTCTGGTTCCCCACCTGACCTGCCTCTTTCCTTCCCCCACCGTATCCTGACTTGTTCTCTTTTCATCTGGTCAGGCAAGATGTGATCTGTCCATCTCCACTGGGCTATTCTCTCCTCTGACAGAAAATGGAATTTGGGATTCATGCCCCATAAAGCAGTTGTATAAACTACACTCTTGGGACAGCATTTCTTAGGATCAGGCCCTGCAGTAGTAGAAGTCCTTGAACCTTGTTCATGATTATCCATTTTTCTTCCCCCATCTCTTGAAATAATGTGCCTCTCAACTAGATGTAGCTTTACATTCTCCTGAATGCTTATTATTTGGCTGTATTTTAAGTGCTCTTCCAGTTTTCCCTCTGCATGTGACCACCCACCTCTCCACCTACAGTCTCTATAATGTGATTTCTATCTGCTGTAGCTTATAACAGTTTAAATTATGCTAATTGTATTCAGAGATTAAAGTAAAAATCAGTTTGACTATTATTCTGCCCATATACTGTACCAGTGCTGGTAGTTATTCACTTCAGAAATGAACATGGCTAATAAGATAAGAAAATTACACTTGCATACCGTTAGTCAGTTTCCTATTTAATTAGCAAGAAAAAAAAATATTTCCATGTCTTCTTCTTGAAGCAAAATTAACCCTTTTTCTTCTGGCTATGCTCACTGTTGAAACTCCATATCATGCTAAGTGCCCTCTCTAACACCTTGAGATTTGATTTCCTAAATCTCTTAGGCCAGTTCAGTAAATATTTTTCCTTGAAATGCCATGAGCAAACACATCCACACACATCACTGTGGGCCATGGAGGCAATGCCTTGGCAGCACACACAGCAGGGAGCACACTCCCAACAACCTCACTCCTTATAAAAGCACGAGAGTTTGTTCAGCAAAACATTTCCTGGTCTAATTTTGTTAAAGTGTCATGAACAGACTGGTCTCCAAATCACTCTCAAATTCAAGATTAAACTTCTTAAACATTTACTGTGGCAACAACAACAACAAAAAAGTGCTTTCAGGATTTAAGATGGCCATGATATGCTGTCAGAAGGGGCCAACACACTCCCACACTTGCTATAAATAACGAACCCGAACACAAGTACAGGCTGGATTTAACTGAATTTCTTCAATCGCTGCAAAGTACACTTTGCTACATGGTGAAGAGATAATGTGTCACAACACATTTTGCGTAAAGTGAAGAATCTATCCATGAGAAACACTTCTGCTTTGGATTTCCCTCCAGCCAGCAGCACGGCAGGGTCCCTCTCGCTAAAAGCTGACTAAATCTCCATCCGAAGCAAGTGGACACCACCTTACAAAGGGAATCAGAGGCTCAACATCCATATGCAGGTGGGGTTTGCCATGCGGAGCTTCACTCCCATTGTGAGCAGATGGGCAGAGTGCTCCAAGAGCTCTTGAACTCATCTCATTTCTCTGACACAAATTCAAAATATGTTTTAAACCCCCTGGTTAGTTTTTGATAAAACCACAGATGAGGGCAGAGAACCAATTCTGCTGAAGGGGATTAATTTGGTTTGTGCATCACCTTTCAGACTATTGTGCCCAGGTTTTCAAAAAGCACTTGTCAGCAGTGGTGAGAGCCCTGCTGCCAAGCCAGCCTCCTGCCCTGTGAAAGACAGTTCAGGTGCAGACTGTGAGCAAATATAAAATTCTGGACATCATGTGTCCTAGGACTATGATGTGTTTGGGATATTGGTAATAAAAGTCAATTTGCTCGTGTTGATTCATTAAAATCTGAATGCTCTCGGTTGCAAATTGCAAATTTATCCCTCTGTGACTGCAGAGCTTAATCCACCATGAGCAGCTCAAACGTTCAGCCAAGTCAGTGCAGACCAGCTATTCCATTTAGCCTTTTAACAGCTTTTTATAGCCACACCTAATTGCTACCAAGCATGTCGGGCAATGGAAAATCAGTCATAACTAATACAGATGCTCTGCCTTTCCTGTTATTGGACTTTCTTTATTTTGTTTGTCTCTGATCCTGCAAAATTAATTTCTTGATCTAATACTTCACATATCAATACAGTCCCCATACTTTGATGAGCCACAAGCTACATGTCCATATTCATACTAAACACTACAGTTTAAGTTACTTAAATATTAGGTATATTTTTATTGCAATTCAGTATATTTGTCTCAAAAAAAAAATCTGGAGAAGTCATACCCTTTTACAGTCTCTTTTCCAGCAGATTTTAATTTTTAAAATTTTTAAGCACACACATACACAAAGGTAGATTGTTATCCTCCCTGTCAAAAAAAAAGACTTAGGGGCAAAATTTGTATTTTATGCCCATTGGAAAACCTACAGTGCCCTTGTGTAGAACATCAGGAACATTTAATCCCTTAGCACATGCAGGAGAACCATTTTTCGCAATAGCAAAACCTGGCGCTCTGCCTGGGAGGTTGAATTTCTTTCAAGCTAGCACGGTTGTGGAGATTTAAACACCTGATTTAGAGTTTTTATGATTCTTCTAGTGCATTGAAAGAGGTTCTGGGCACACGACTGACAAAACCAGCAAGAATTTGGAATGGTGTGCGTTTAAGAGATGCAGATGAGATGCAGATTAATATTAGTTTTACAATAGCTGCAATTTATTATTCTGGACCATTGCAGTTATTGGGAAAATTCTGGGGAAGAACGTGTAGTTTTGTTTATGTAGCACACTCAGGAATGCACGGCTGGGGAAGTACCCTGGCATGGAATTACTCAGGTGAAGGGAAATCTGCTGCAACACCTTCATCTGCTTAAAGTGAGTATTTGTCCCACCCTTTTCCCCCTTGGATCTTCCCATTTCTGTGACTTCCTGTGCTTCCAGGACTGCTCAGCACCACCTTGCCTGTCACACTGTACCACACCTGCCTTCCCACAGGGGTTCTTTTCTCTACCCCCTCTTATACCTGCTTAGTGGGAGGTGTCCATGCCCATGGCAGGGATTTGGATCTTTAGGGTGATCTTTAGGGTTCCTTCCAACCCAAACCTTCCTATGACTCTATGAACGGCAGTAAAGCAACCACATTTAAAAACAGTAATCTCACGGCAGTGACATTGTACCTCCTTTCTGACATGACCTGTTCAATGTTGCTCTGAGGAAAGAAGTTCTGTTCTCTCCTGGCTCATCAATTAGCAGCTTTGTATAAACCCTTCCCATTAATGATTATATCTTCCTCATTCAGAAACCTTAAAATGAAGCATATGACTATTTTTCTGTTGTATAGCAGCATCAATGGAAGCCTAAATAAGTGTCAGCCCAGCCACTATTCAGTAAGAAGGTGGGTGGGAATAGGCAGAAGTTGTAGGATCCCAATCCAGTTTGATCCCATGGGCACTGTGGCAGCAGCCATGTTCTAAATTGACTTTAGCTACTAAAAATCAGCCAGTCTCTATAAGTCCTGGACTGCATTTTTAAATTTATCCATTTAAGCTTCCTTGGATCTCTGACAGTCAATAAACCATCTGCACTCTCTTTGAAGAAAAGCATTAAACCCTTCACTCTGGAGGGAAAGTCAAACTCTGCATCAAAATTAGCAATGATCTGCTGTGGTCCAGACATGAATAACACTCAGCTTTACCAGAAATCAAGATTGGGGTTCTGAAAATGAAAAAAAAGAAAAAAACATTTATGGCTTTGCAAAACAAAACACCTCAGTAGATCTCAAATGTTACAGTGGAATGGACTGTCCCTGGGCTCCAGCCCATCACAAAAACCTCAGCTGGGCACTGGGATCTCTGCTCTCCTGGCATCTTTATTCTGGTCTCTTCCACGGTGCTGCCACAGACCCTCCATATGCACAGAAGGAAAGAGAAAGCTCAGGCTTGGCAGAAGATGGAGCTGGACTGGACTTTTTTCTGCCGATGAAGCAACAAAATGATTTGTTTTTGCCTGAAGTAATGATTGCAGTGTGACAGAAAAGCAACTGGTGCCAGAAAGTTAATCATCAGACCCTTTGCACACTTGCTTCCCACACCCTGAAAATTCAGCTCTGTGTGTTAGTGCAACCTCCTCATATTGCCATTGCAACCATGAAAACAATTAACCTGATGTGACCATTCTGGATTTTACCATCATTTTTTTCTGGGATATGTCTTAACTGCAGTCAAGGTATTGCCAGGAAAATGAAATCCATGTTGCTGGGTTGCCACTAAACTGCTCAAATTAAAATACACTTCAATATTTTATTTTGTTATCACACCAAAGTATTGATTACCAAGTTCATCTACAGATGCTCAAATGGAGATCAACACAGCCACTTAGACATAAAAAAAATTACTTGTAAGGATTATATAGTTAAATGGTACAGAAATCCTGACTACCATTTAGGAAAGGTATATCTGGAAAGGACTGGAACACAGGAGAACCTACAAATCTTGTATGTTGAAAGTTCAAATCCTAATTATTCTTACTTAATGATATCTCATAGCATGACTCCATGCAGCTGAGGAAATAACTCCCTTACCTCCTTATGAGTCCAATAATAGCTCTTCCTGCACAGAGCAATTGATGAGAGCCTTGCCCAGAGTGCTTTCTGGAGCACTCTGCTTGGAGGATCTCATCTTTCCAGTATTTGTTATGCTTATCTGAGCTTTTGTTTAACTCCTTTGCTCTTCTGCATTTCCCTCTGAAATATTGATTTTGATCAGAGGCCAGAAAGAGGGTGGGGTTTTCCAAAACTTGAGCCATGGCAGCTGGGACTGCAAGGATTAAAGACATCAAGGAAGAGGGCGTCCCCTTCTCTAGGATCAGCACTTCACTGCCACCGCTGGGAGATTTCATAAATATGCACAGCCATTAGCTAATTACAGATGCTAGGATCAGCTCCCATTTTGCTCCTCTTTCGAAAGGTCTTTCTTCACTCATTTCCCTTGTCACCGTTTGGATTTCTTGTTAGAAAACATCAATAGTAAAGAAGTTAAGGAAGAAGTTACAAGCCACATCGATCCCCATCACTTTGTCTCTTGAGGTAATTTGGGGAGCCCTGTGTGGTCTGTGCAGCCAGAGCCCATGGGGCTGAGAAGAACACTCATGGGGTTAAGGTTCAAGCCCAGCCTCCACCTCCCTTACCCCTCCCAGGCTTCAGGTTTATTTCAGAGCATGTCTACACCAAATAAAACAAATCTGGGAAAAAAAACCCTCCAGTTACGTTCCTCCTACACAGCTTTAGATGACATTTGCAGCAAGGCAAATATACAAATTAACAATAAAATGTTATCTCATATCCCTTGAGACCACAGGCTTAGTTTGCCTTAGCAAAACTACCGTTCTCTCTTTTGGAGATTGAGAAGAGCTGGATTCAGTTTCAAGGGGCTATTTCACATCCAGTAGTGGATGCTGAGTTCATCCGTAATGCTGGTCCCACAGAATTACACTCCTTCCTCCCACAGGATTTCCCAGGAGGAGATCTGCCACGCAGCAGGAGCAGAAGCTCCCCCTCATCTGCCCTCGAAGACATCCACATTCTTATAATATCTTCTTTCCTGACAAAGTCAAATCCTTGGGTTACTTTTTGGGAGATATCGCTTTAATTCAGAGCCGCAGCTGGGCATGCAAAGGCTGCTGGAAGGGAGTGCAAGGTGTTAAGCTCAGCTCTCTGTCAGGCTGGACCCAGAATATAACTTGAAATAGGTCTGAAAGCTCATCTGGGATGGGCTCAGGACATTTGGATAGGAACAGCTTGTACTTCAAAGTAGGTCAACCAGTATCACCAGAAAAATAAACATCTGGGTGGAGCAATCTTCTTCAGGTGCATGGAATCACTTTCAGTGACATGACTGGGCAAAATGTAGAGATTCAGCAGTTCTTCCAGTCTAGGACACATGTGGTGTCAGTCATGGTTAATCATTTTTATTGTTGTACAAACTTCTCCCTTGCTTGAGGCTAAGATAGGTCTGGAAATCCAGAAATGCAATGTTGTTTCTGGGTAAGATTTGCCATTCTATTGTGTTTTCTTTACCTGAGATACGCAAAGCATGCATTAAACATGAAACAGTTGATCTTGTCAAGGTTTTTTTAAAATACTGAATACACTCATGATTTTATGCTGGAAGCTGGGACATGGATAAAGTGTAGGTACTGGATATTGTCATATATTAGTACAATTAGGACATCTGTCTGTTTAATTATAGTTATTTAGCAGCAAGATTTGAAGTTGTTCTTTACTACTTTATCCATAGGCTTATCTGGTTTCCATGGTTCTCCTTGAGTTAGCTTTAAACTAAATAACTTAGAAGCAAGATAGCTCTGTTGGGTTTGCATCTGGGTTTCTGCCCTTTCCCAAATATCACAGAACCACAGAATGGCCTGGGTTGGAAGGGACCTTATATATCATCTACTTCCAAACCTCCTGCCTTATGAAAATCCAACACTGAGATGATGGATTTTCCAGTGGCTGCTCATTTTTCACTTTCCCAGGTATCCTATTTAAAGTCTCACTGTGAGTTGCAGAACACATATCTCAGAGCTTTCAGTTTACCCAAAGCACCTCCTATGGAGATGCAGCTCTTTTTTTTGCTGGAATGAATTATATTTTGTATTCATCTCAGTGAACCCAAAAGTAATAAGAAACTTGCCCAGTACAAGCCAACTTCAGCTCAGAGGTGGTGAAACCTCACAGAAGCTGGCTGGCTAGCAGTCCTTCAAAGCATCTAAATTTCACAGCTGTGATTCTCCATCTCCAGTAGCAACAAAGAAGACACAAGTGAGAGCCTTTACCACTTCATCTTCCTTAGTTATGGTTTTACCCAGGATTTTCAGGTCCAGATCCCACACATTGTAGAAACCTAGGAATGTCAAGCCTGTGTGAGCTCACTATGCCACTCCTTTCTATTCACAACTTCTATTGAATTAATTTTCCTCCTGCAGACTTCACACTAGGGCCTCCCATAGACTTTTTCAAACATTCCTTTTTGTCTCCTTCCCCTCTGTGAGTATGGGGTCACCAAAGCTAGTGAAGCAACAGTAATCAGGAGCAAGCAGTGCATGTTGTTAGCAAGGAAAACCCACCAGACTAAAGCTGATCAGCTGTGGTGCCCATGTTTTGAAAGCCCATGGCCTGCTCCCCATCTATGTAGTTATCTTCTGAGGCCCCAGGGGAGACTCTTAGGTGGTGAATGAGGCTGCCCAAGAGGGCAACCAGCCAGGGCTGTGGGGTTTTGACAGTAAAAAGAGAACAGCACTGACCTGAAGCAGATGGACCTGACTGTGGAGCAAAAGCCAAGCTCAAGATGCATCAAACATAGGTAACCTACACCTTGCCAGAGCACCTGGGACAATATCTATCCCTGGGACTATGCACTGACATGGAGCACACCAGCCCTCTCCTCCTGCATGCCTCACTGCAGGGGGATAATGTATCAGGATATGTCACTGCCAGCGCCCACGGGGAATCCCAAGCCTAAAAACCCCACAAAAGTATTTTATATCCCCACCTACAGCAATATTGTAGGCTATAAATTTTGCATGTGGTCACTGTGTTCTTCCAGAACGTGTAGGCGGCTGTCAGCTTCCTAATCCTGGATTTATTGGCAGCAATGAGAGGAGACAGGAGGCTCATTTCAGGGACCAAGAGGACAAACCTATTCTTGGCACCTTGGAGGGCTTTCCTGATGCTGGTTAGATGCACTGGAGTCCCCACGGGCCCCCATGAATGTCACTCTTCCCAAACCTGAAGACAATCCACCTCTGCTAGCACCCCCCTCATGTTTCCATTACAACCAGCCTTCAATTCCCCTTTCTCTCTCATTCCCACATTTTGGATAATAACCCAGCACCTTCACAGCTACTGATGAGGAGCTCAGACAGAGGAGACAGCTCAAACTCTGTCTCCTTGCAGGGAGGCAATTCCCAGGGCAGCATCTGACCTCTGAAACAGAAGACTTTGGAAGAAATGCCAGTGATGGGCTGTGGCTGTGCCATGGTGCTTACAGGTTGGTTACAGCTCCAGGATCTCCAAATCAGAGCTCCTGGTACCAGGTTTGGATTTATTACCAGGTTAACATGAGTTTCCTCACTGTCCTCCACAGATTTTAGCATTTCTTTCAGAAACAAGAGGACTGTTTCTCTGTTCTTACCTATGAAGAGTGCCTTTATCTGGAGTGCTCCTCTATGAAAACCAGGCAAGAAAACATTCCAGAAGAAACTGAAAAGCAAGGAAACCCAACACTTTCTTTACATTATTCACATGGACTCTGCTACTTACAGAATGTCAAGCACAATTTGTGTGTCTCACATTGTGCAAACATGTGAGCATCTGGCAAGAGTGCACAACTTGCCCATGGCTGGTGTGAGTGAGTGGAACTCTTGCATCCAGCAAAGAGCAACAAGTATTATGCCATATAAATAAGTGACAGCTTTGGAAATGAATTCATTTTAAAAGAGCCTGTCAACCTGAAACCTGTCCACTTTGCAAAAAAACATTTCAAAACATTTTCAGGTTGATATCTTCCCTGAATTTTCCCCATCACTCTTAGTATGTAATTTCTGTATAATTTAAACTTGCTCCCTCTTGCTCTGCTGTGAAGAATACACACACACAGAGACACAAATCTAGAGGAAAACCAATCATGCAGATTTACATGGTAAGACAAAACCAGGAATGTGTCATAACTGAGGAAAAGCTATCAAGAGAAATCAACTCAAACCAGAGAGGGAAGGCAGGAAAGAATGTTAGATCTTGTAAAACAATTTTCTAACATACCATAATAAAATCGAGCCTTATCTGTTTATGAGGACAAGCAACTCCAATTCTGTAAGCTCTGCACAGACCTCTAAACCAATGCAGAGTTCCACTGTTTTATTTTATTTTTTTGTTTTATTACTGACTAAGAGCACAGCTCAGAGCCACCTTCACATGTCATGCCTTGATGCAGGGAATTGGGTTTTCACAGCAACACTACTCTGCAGCAGCACTGACTCCAGGCAAAAGGGTCTCATCAGGCTTTTTTGCATTTCCCACTTTGGCTTCATCCACAGCTAAAAAAATGAGTCTGTTTAAGCATAACTCACAGTTATCTTTCAGCTCGTCTGTAAAATGTTAATGCAGTGTGTTCCCATCTAAAGATCCCTTTGCACTGCCAGAGCCACGTGAAGCAGTCTCTATAGACAGGCGTGCACCCAGATTAATCTGCCGTGGAAGCAGGAGGGATGAGGAGCCTTTCCAAAAGGCACGGTGAGTTCCTCCCAGTGCCAGGGAGCCCACTGGCTGTGTGGGCAGGCGGCACGATCAGGATGGGCCACTCTGTCCACCCTGGTGCCAGAGAGCCTCGGCTCGATCCTACAACCAGGCAAGATGTGACTCACGCAGTTTGCTAGCAAAGAAGGAGGACCATCTGCTAGTCATGAGCAGATGACAAATTCACTGCATTGCGTCTTGTCGCTACTTCCAAATTTGTAAGTAAACACATTTTGTAACCTCTCTCGGAATATTTGAGATCTTCGATAATGGGGGAAAAAAAAAAAAAAAGAGAGGAAAAAAAAGGGGGAAAAAAGTTTAAATTTATGTAACGCACAGAAGGGGGGAAGTGTTTTATTCTGGATGGGGCTCGCCAGCGCCCGCTCCAGCTCGGTGCGGCTCCCGCGGAGCCCCGCGGGCGGAGCGCGGCGCGGTGCGGGCCGCGGTGCCTGCGCTCCCCCGGGCGGCCGCGGCTCCGCGCTGCAGCCGCCGCATCCGCTCCCTGAGCGCGCCCCAAAGCCGGCAGCGTGGAAAGGGAACTCTCTGATCGCTCCCCGGCCCGCGGGATGAGCCCCCCGCCCGGCCGCAGCGTCTGCGTGGAGCCAGCAGCGCACCCGCCTTGAGTGGCGCTGTCTGTCACAGCCGCATCCACCCGCCGCCAGATCCTGGAGCAGTTCAGGGCACGAGTTACTTACTGCCTTCTGGCAAAGAAGTGAGGCAGCAAGGGCTTTCAGCAGCAGCACCTGCACTGACAACCTCTGCACCTCAAAGAGATCAGCCCAAAACTCAAGCAGGTACCTGTGCACTGAATTTAAGCGAGCATCTCCAAAGAAAGTGTCAGGACTTGCACCAGGGGATAGTTAGATTGGATATCAGAGAACATTTCTTCACTGAAAGGTGATCAGGCATTGGAGCAGGCTCCCCAGGGAAGTGGTGGAATTACCATCCCTGGAAATGTTCAGAAGTCATCAAGATATGGCAGGTGGGGGCATGGTTTAGTGTTGGACATAGAGGTGCTGGGTTGGACTCGATGAGCTCACAGGTCTTTTCCAGTCTTAATGATTCTAGAAATTTAAGCATCCCTATCTTTCTGCGCCTCAGTAAAGACTGAGAGAATTAATGGAAAGAGAAACCAGGAAACACTTATCTGGCCAGACAAAGTATTCCCATGATTTTTGAAGGACAAGAGCCTATGATAAACAAAAATTTTTATTATTCAGAGTTACAGAAGCTATACATAAAATGCAGACATAAGAATGACCAAAGTCACAGGACCACCTTCATTTTACATCAGTCCAGCCCTTACTGCTCTTAGGCATAGAGCAGTCTTCACTGAATGCAACTTTACTGGTTTTAGAGAGAGACTGTCCTTTTCCAATCCTCCTCTTGGTGAATAGCTGCTTTGCTCTGAGACTCTGCCATCTGGACCAGACTGACAGGATGATGAAGGACTAAAACCATGCTGTCTCTGAAAACTGAAATCGGGGGAGTAGGGTGGTGATGAAGCCTGTAGCTGTGCAACCCAAATGTTTGCTAGCCCAAGGAAAGCCTCTTGCTGTTCTGCCCCTTCTTTCCCAGCTCTCTGTACTCCTCAGTGCACCTGTCTGACTGCCTGACTCTGACAGCCTTCAACACCTCTTCTTCTACTTCTGGGGTTCAGTAATGCTGATCTTTCAAGAGCTGGAAGAGAATGCAGGATGTCCCAACCTGTCCTCTGTCTCCTTGGTGCTTGTTCACACCTGAGCAAGGAGAGCAGGGCAGCTGAAGACAGAGGAAGAAAGTCAGAGACCAGCAAGAGACCCCTGCAGAGCAGCCTGTGAAACCACAAGGAGCAGTGCACAGCCCTGAGGACACCACCTGAGTCTTTCACTGGCCAGGCACCCATGGAGCCACCATCCTCTCAGTGACCCACTGGCTTCTCTTCCTTGCTCAAGTCTCCTTCTGCAGATGCTCCTCTTCACTGCCCCACTCTCCAGGGACTTCTGCATCTGCTTCTCTCTTCTGCTCCTCTCTGTGTCCTCATGTTGTCTCTGTGCAACCTCACTTACAGCCCCAAACTCAAATTCCCTTTCCCAGTCCCTTGTGATTTACAGATCTGCTTCCCCTCTCCATCTCTCCCAGTTGAGGCCTCTCCCTCTAACACCACCCAAAAGACAACTGCCCCCCAGCTGCAGCCCAGCGTGGTGGGAGCAGAGCTGCTTAGCTGACAGCAATGGGACGTACCCCTTAGCCTCCGGAGCACGCTGCCTGTCCCACAGGCATCCTAGGAGGCATCTTTGGCTCAGACTTCTCACATCCTCAGTGATTTTTAAATTTCTTTTCTCAATACCATCTTTACTCTGTGGCCTTTTGTCTCCTTTCAGCTAAAATTCCTGTGCAGACTTCTGGCATTTCGAATCTAAGCTACTCCCACCTCTTTTTCTTTCTGGCCTTGAAAAGTACTGTCTCATCCAACTTGTACCCAGCTCAAACACTGCTATGAGCATCGTTTCCTCAGGGGTGGCTTTTGCTCTGCTGCTGCTGCCTCTGGCCCCCTTCCTCTGCCCTGCTGTGCTCAGGAGAAGCCCCTTCCTCCAGCTTTCAAGGCTTAAGTGCATCATTCACTAACCAGATAATATTTCTGCCCTCGTCTAGCCCATAATATAAGCTTTATTTGCCCACTTGACAGATTTTCAGGCAGGCACCTTTGCCCATCACTCCTACCACTCAGGTGTGAGACGGGCCCACCACAAACACCCACGCAGCCACTCTCTCGTCTTCTGTCAAAATCACAGTTACAAGCTCTCAGAAAATCTTTACTGTGGACTGCCCCTGTGCTGGGCTCATTTCTGGTGCTGCTGTTCCATCATTTTGTTCTGCTTTCCCTTCACTTTGCCTACTTTGTCATTCTCCTTGGCCTCTGCTTCAGTGCTAAGCTCTCTAGCACAGGGCCCATCTTTTTTCCTTAACCACTCAATACTCAATCTGGTGATGTCCTGGTCCTTGATTAAGATTCCTATGGTGATATGAATCATTAGGATTGATTCCCTGGTGCTCCACTGTCATTTGGTGCATTTGCTACAGCCCTTGGTAGCAATTTGTATTTAACTTTGCTTCAGCACCTCAGTTCTGAAGGTAGGAAATGTGTGATATTAATTACCTCTAATCACAACTGACATTAGAAGTTCTGGTAGAAAACCCATAGAAATAAGTACCATAATTCCTTGTCTCAGAATGGAGATACAAGTTTCTCTAGCATTACATTTTTTAACCCATTTTGGTGAAATTTAATGTAGTTATTTAACTTTCATTTTCTTCCAGCTGCTAACCCCTCACCTAGTTCGAATGATTCATCCCTGCTGCATTCACTGCACAGGAATGCTGGCTTTCAACAAACTACAGCAAATAATGTAAAATAAACACGAGTGTGCTTTCATCTCACAACAATCTGGGTTAAGTACATATTTCACACACTGCACCACAGGATATGTTAAATTAAAATCAGAGCCACCAGATTTAAAAATCCAATGCCAATTCAAACCATTGATGAGTTATTTCTGTATTCTTATATCCAACAGTGGGCATGAACAACAGCCAATGCTTTATTAACCCTGAAATGTGCCACTTGATAACTTTTTGCTGCATTACTTGAAGAAAACCAAGAGTTTTGATTTGAAATTACACTTGATGGAAATTATTCTAATATACACAAGTATCCTGATCTTGAAAAAATTTGAGAGCATACCAGTAGTTGTGTCTCCATCTTACTCTTATTTTAGTGTTCTACATTTCCTAAACTGCTTTCAATCACTCTCTGAAAAAGCAACCTGGAATGGCTTCCTTGAAATGATAAATGTGGTTTTAAATGTGCTGCTCCCTCATGCTGCTGGAATCATGAGGTCTGGGGTCTTGCATGTATTCATTTCCTAGCCAAAAGATATAGGGGAGTTACATTTGAAATGAACAGTGTAAAAAAGAGCTTGGGATGGGAATCTGACAGAAAAGTGACAGTGTACTGGGCAAGACTCAGATTTAATGCACTCTTACTCTAGATTTCCATAGTGTAACATTTTGTGAATCTAGCTTCTCATTCCAACAACACTAGGATAGGAATCGTGCTTAGTTGTTGATTTACTTTGAAGATATTCAGAACAGGCATTCTATTTCCTTTAGGCTTTAAATGCAAGAATAGAGATTCCCTAAGATTTAGGAAGCCTTCTGTTCAGTGCCATGTTACTATGTTTAGACTCTAAAAGTCAAAAATTAAATGCTGGGGTTAGCAAAAGGAAAAGAGAATTAGTTTAGTTCATTTCCTTTCTTGACGTTATGGCTTGATGAGCTGTTGCTTTCTCTCTGCAGTGTCTGCTTGAAGAGATGAGCAGGGACCTTTTGGGGAGCTTTGCTTCCTCTGAGTTGCTTGGAAGGATCTGAGCTTATGGGAATGACTGAAGTGTCCTGGGGACAGAAAAAGAAACAGTTTCATTTTAATAGGTTAATGGTTCCTGGACACTGAAGGTTCCATCACTTGCCAAAACTACTTCTTTCTTTTCTTCTTTTAGCTTTCATGCTGTTGTAAAGCTAGACATCATCTTTCCCTGACCAAGGAAAAACATTGACCTTTTTTGGTGTTGACAAAACCAGCAGAAGACAAATCCAGATACAAATATTTTCATCCATTGCCACAGAAACTCCTTGAGAGCCATAAAGCCCTGTCTGGTCAGCTGAAATGTGAACTTGAAATGTGCCTCCCGTGGCTGAGAATGAATGGAAAACCTTTCTCTAACAAAGCAGTGCTATGTATTCTTCCACCCACCTTGGGAGGAGAAACATCTCTATACCCACAACCCTGCTTTAGTTCTTTTAGGTCAGGTTTTGTATAAGGAAAGTGATGAAACTTACTTCTAGACCTAGAGGCTGAAGGTGGTGATAAGAAGAGAAGAGCAGTTGGCTTTCAAAGATAAGTACCTTTTAAAAGACATTTTATTCTAGCTGAGACTTTTGAGAGACAACTGAATGTTTGTATTCCCAGAATTAGAATGGCTTTTTTGCAGTGCTGCTACAGTAATTAAGGTTCAGAGCTCAGTTCAAAACCTAATACTACCACAACTGGCAAAGAAGAGAGCATAAATAAGCTAGCAGTTCTTCCTCCTACAAAATTAAAAACAAAAACAAAACAAAAAACCCCACAAAAATAAAAAACCAAAAAAAAACCCCAACACATAAATGTCAGGGTTTTCAAAATTATGGAAAAATTCATTATAAGGGATTTTCTCAGCTGGCTTCAATGATCTTTGGATGCAGTCTTTGGAGACAACACTCCTCAGAAAAAATGGAATATCAAAGGAGAAGAGCACTGAATCTGAGCCACTGTAGAGCAGAATTAGATGTTCCCACATTTCTGTGAAGATCTATATACTTGATTAGAGTGTCTTTCCAGCTTCTTTCAGTGTCTGAAGTCCTTTTTCTCTAATCTTCAGTTGTGCCTATATTGTAGGTTAGGAGAGTGGTTGGTTTGTGCAAGAATACAGGAAAGAGAAGCAGGTACATCACTGGAGAGGAGAAGTTGAGGAGACCCTACGTCAAGTTTTGTTCCAAATGTTTCTCTTCTCTACCACTGATTGGTAAAATCATTCACAGTATCTCCATGGGCCAGCTCACTACAGAGCTGCATGGAAGTCATCCATGGTAACACCTTTCCCACCAGAAAAAAAAACAAAAAACAAACCCAAACCAACCAACCAAAAAACAAACAAAAAGCTAAGAATGCTAATTTGTTAAAAAATAAAAGGGCTTTCTCTAAAATTAAAAAAAAAATTAAAAAAAATAATTTGAAAAACAAAATATCTTCGAGAAAGTCATCAAAGGTCTAGCCTGAATTTCTTGAAAGTGAATGTTTTAGATTTTCAACTTGAAAAGATGGGTTACAAGGGTTTGACTTTCATTTTATAGTACATGAAAAAAATGTTTTTCAAGGTGGAGTAAGAATGAGATGAGTTTTTTATCAAAATGAAACTTTGAGAACAGTTCAAAAAGGGGGTTTTAAGAGTGTTTGTGGGGGGATTTGGTTTGGCCTCATAGGATATTTGAGAAAAAAAAAAAATCAGTGCTTTATTTCCATTCTGAGAAAGAAGAATGCATTCCCTGTGGACCAAAAAAAATCCATCTCTCACCCATCCTTAATACTCAGGAGCTTGCATCTTTTGCAATGGCAGGGCTGGAGTCATGCTGTGGGTGCTTGGTGGGAGCACAGCCAAAGAAAAGCACTTTGCTGTCAGGGGCATTGAAACTGCAGCTCGTGGGCAGGAGTGGGTGAGCCTGCAAATTACCCAGGCTGGTCTGAAAATTGGCAGCCTGGTTGGAAAGCATCCATGATCTCCAAGTGCCCAGAGTCTCCAGGTCAGCCCAGGAAACAGCCTGATTTAACAACCCTGGGACACCCGGGAGGCCTTTTTTGGTGAAGTGCAAACCTTTAGTCACACGCACACGCCCCACCTCAAGCAGCAAGCCCAGTCATTCTCAAAGAATGTCTTGAAAATAATTAAATGGCTTTACGTCATGTTCCAGGAGATTAAATTTTTCTGCCTTGCATTTTTAAAACTACCAGATTTTAAGGTAGCATGTCAAAAAAACAAAAGGTCACACGTGACACTGCTTGCTGCTTCCAACAAGGAGCAGCCTGGTACATTACAACCCATTTGCTTTGCTGAGGAGAGAAAAGAAGACAAATGCAACAGTCTTGGCTTAGGCTAAGTAGTGTCAATAGACTTTCTGCATCTACAAGTTCTCTCTAGTCATGAAATGCTCACAGAAAATAGGCACTATATTTAAGCAGAGCTGATATACCCTTCTCCTGCAAAATCTGTTGTTTTGTACATATCGGACTGCTAAAACACATATAGTGTCCCTAAAACACATACAGTGTCTGCACTTAATAGAAGTGCAGAGTGATGCCTTTGGAATTGCTTTACCTCCTGTGAAGTCATGACTGTCTTCCAAATATGAAGAATAATATGGAAATTATATATTGAACAGACAAAGTATCTGTCCTCAGGTGAAATTTGCATGCTCCCTTCATTTCTCCAGTATTTATAAAAACAAACAAAAAACCCCAGATTAAAAATGAGGAAAAACTCTAAATAATGCCAGTGTGGTATCACCTGCTGAGCTTGGAGGGCTCTTTTGCTTTCCTTTTCTTCTTTTTTTTCACTGCCATGAGACTTAAATACCCATGTTTTAAGACTATCAGTGATGAAGAAAAAATGAAGTGTCATCAGTAGTAGACAGAAGCAGCCCTTGGAGTAATGCACTGCAAACAAACACCTCAACCTCACAGGGGAACCTTTCTGTCACACCACCTTTGCAATCTCCTTTTTCACAGGGCTTTTCAAAACAGCTTAACTGTGATTCTTAGGGGAATCTCAGCTTCCTCTTTATATCAGGGTAATGCAAAATGTACGTGCTATTTCTGACCACTACTCTACATCGCAACCCCGTGTTTTGTTCCAGGTCCTGGCACCCCAAAGCACAGTACAGACATGACTCTAACAACCTCTCCTGGGTGAGCTGCTAGTTTCCTCACATGGAGAAAGGGCATAGAGAAGACAAGAGAGATCAGGATAAATGAAAAAGCTTCTCAGAATTTTTTTCTCTCTTCTCAAGTTTGATGAAAACATCATGGAGGACGAAACAGGGAAAAACAAAAATGACAGTCTACGGTCTTTGTGTCACACAGAATATGAAAGATGGGAAAGGAAAAAGAGACAAAAGAAAAGGAAGAAATAATATAAAAATGAATGAAAGAAAGGAAATGGTTATAGTATGGAAAGAAAGCAAGAGACAAAGTGGCTGAGAAAAGAGGGAGACGAAAATTTAAAGGAAACATGTGAGGCAGCAAAATAGTAGCTGTACATGTCTCTAGTGGAAAATAATTATGGGGCACGTATAAGCAAATATGACATTAAAAATTACACAATAGCAGATAAGTAAAGGCTGTGGGTAGGTCTGGATAATTCTCCTCCAAATAAGGCAGCTGAAAGTCAGCATTCCCTTATTGCAGCTATTGTGAAGCTAAAGTTCACTTGTACTGAAATGTTTCCTTACTTTGTATCATAGCCTGATAAGTGATTTGTTCCACTGGGAGAAAATGTTTTATCACCATGGCCCATGTGTGTTTTGTTGGCATAGTATCTGAAGTGCAATTATTCAATATAATTTTTCAGCTGGTGGGTATTTGTTTTAATTTTTAACAAAGGCGGGGTAAAAAAGTGATTTCCAAAAATTCTGGTTTGCACTTTCTCGTCTCTTCTTTTGCTACTTTTCCTCTCTGCCTACAGCCAGATCCACTCCCTAAAGCCCCGAGGTACTGCAGCCCTTAAATCAAAGACCCTTTGAGTGTTTTTAACACGCTGCTCACCCACAGGCACTCACACCACTTGTTCCAGTGGCTGTTCCCACTGTCCCTGTGCTGATGGGCTCGAGGACACCAAGCACTGTCACTTCCGATTTCATCAAGGGGCACTGCAGGGTCTGCACATGTAGCAAGCCAAGTGCCAAAGCTGCACCAAGCCTACTGGTTCTCCCAGCACAACTACTGCTTGGTGACAGCTTTTACAACACTCACACTTGTTAAATTCCTCCTCTCCTTGATTTCATATGCTGAACAGTGGCCAAAGCCATAATCTGTGATATTTATAACTCCCAAGAATCTTCAAGACATACAGTTTAACAAACAGGTGCCCTCTTACAATTAAAATTACCTGGAAATAAGAAAGAACTTTTCCTAAATGTGCCATGTAAAAGTCACATTTCTTTCAAGATGTTTTTTTTTTTCTCTCAGCTCTACTTACATAATAACCTTTATTTTGCTGGACTTCTTTTTCTTCAGTTCTTGAATTATACAGGCTTTACATTAAAATAAAAGTTATCCCTTTCCTTTGCCTGTGCAGACACGTCTAAACTGAAAAAAACCACAACTTTCTAGCATAAAGCATGTGATGTTTTATGGTAATGGTACCTTTGACCATTTTAACCAATAATCTTTGAAATGTACATAGAAATTAGGCAAGGTTGGCCAATATGTAAACATTACCTGCCAAGAAAGGCTGTTATACTGTACAACTACTGTGAATCACAGACTTTGTAAAGGCTGATGCTGGGCAAAGTATCCAACATTCAATAATGAAACAATTTTCTTTCTTTGATGATGGGTGACCATCCTCAAGCCACTGACCACATGTCATGAGATGTATCCCGTGGGATTTCCTTGGAGGTAAGTTGCAGATCAAGACATTGAAGTGCTGCTTGACTGCAGGTCTATTAAAAATCAGACAGAGAATGAAAACAAGGAGAAAGCAATCATACAGAAAAAAAAAAAAAAAATGTGGTCCTGGGTAAAAACCAGAACCCAAAATTTCTTTTGGTTAGAGAGCTTACTGACAAGTCCAGCCATCATTTCCCAACAAGGAAATGAACTTGTTGACTGTTCCCACTGGCCCAGGAAGAAAAACAAAGCAGGATAAATAAACAGGGTCACCCCAAATAAATATTTGTCTCTAAGTATCAGTGTCAAAACAGCATCCTCCTGGATACAAACTGGCATGATCCTAAATGTTGTCTCTTTTACTGGGATGAGGGAAAAGCTGCATGCAGCCACTGAACAGCTCATGGATTTATGGATACAGAACTGTGGAACTAGGACATTGCAGGGAAGACTTGTCCCTCCTTCACCTGCAAAAATCCTCAGGTCTGAGGAAGAAAGTACTAGTAAGTGAGAGAAGTAGAATAAAGTCAGTCTCACTTCTCAAGGTGACCTGTCTTCCCCTTTCTCTGAGCCAGTGCTGTTGCCTTATTGAGCTTGCTGAAAACCAAAGGGAATTTTGCCACTTGAAACTGTTCACATTTAAAACAAAAAGACTTCCAGAATTCCTACAAGGCAGAAATTTAATGATAATCTAGCAGCTGTGGAAAATACTTAGTGCAGAGGCTTCACTTAAAATGTTATATCTTAATGCATGGGATTTCATCTGTGGATTGGTTAAAGGCCTGGCAGCAGGAGTACTGGGCATGACCATGGACCACTAACAGTTCTGAAACACTGTCCCTCACAGCCCAAACTGTTCTGTGATATTTCAGTGGCACCAGGTTACAATGATCTCTGGGCAGTGATTAGGATCAAAGTGATCACAGAATCAGTTAGGTTGGAAAAGATCTCTGAGATCATCGATCCAACCTATGACTGACCACCGTGTCACCCAGCCCATGGCCCTGAGTGCCATGTCCAGTTTTACCTAAAGACCTCCAGGAATGGTGACTCCACCACCTCCCTGGGCAGCCCACTCCAATGTCTAATCACCCTTTCTGTGAAAAAAGCCCTTGTAATGCCTGACCTAAACCTCCCCTGGCACAGCTTAAGACCATGTCCTCTTGTCACTTGGGAGAAGAGACCAACCCCCACCTGGCCATGACCTCCTTTCAGGGAGCTGGGAGAGTGACAGGGTCTCTCCTGAGCCTCATTTTCTCCAGGTTAAACACCACCAGCTCCCCCAGGACTTTGCCAGTTTCGCTGCTTTTCTCTGGCCTCACTCCAGCACCAAAATGTCTTTCTTGAAGTGGGGGACCCAGAGCTGGACACAGCACTCGAGGTCCTCAATGCTTTGGGGCAGCCAGCAGGCACAACAGGGTGGTGGCACTGCCCCATTCATGGGTCCAACCTTCTGAGCTCCTTCCAGCTGGGGAGCACTGTGAAATGAGTGCTGCTCGGTGTAAATGTTGTAACTCCAGTTTTCACACACATGGAGAAGACATAGTAACACAGATTAGCTCCAATTCTTGTAAAAGCCTGGGTTTTGGCATGTCTTTCTATCAGCTTGCTGCCCCCTTGCATAACACTCCTCTTTATTTAATTATTACATTTTAGAGGTATGGAATGGGAAAAGATCTGAACCACCATTTCCCCTCCTCAGGTGACTCCACAGGTGACTACATCCCAGATTTTTCTTCAGAAACCTGCTCCAACTCCACCTTAAAAATGTTTTGAGGTTTTTTTAACATCATGGCTTAACTCAAATATTGAAACGTGAGAACCTGATAACATTCTGCCTGCAAGCTTTGAAGTAACCTCTGAAAGCCCTACAAGCAGGTTATTTTGTGCCGTCAGAGGACTTGTTATTCTGCAATGACATTTGCCTTTCCTCTGAGCATGGCACACTATGATTAAGAAGTGAGTTGTTTATCTCGTGCTCCCAATCACTTGTAAGGAGCTGAAATACCCTTTACACATCACCAGCCACCCCTCCTGTGCTCTGTTACTTTGTCATTTAGCTTTATGACCAGTTTAACGTTCTTAAGCCTGATCTGAATGCATGGGACAGCACAGTGTTTGTTCCAGACACACAGAGAGAATGCTGAGGTAGGATTTTATACACATCTCTGAAATCCTGTGGTGCATTCTGTTATGATCCCTCCACCCAGAAGTTTTATAGAACAGTCAACTTTCAAGGCCAGGAGTTACCATCACCATCATCTGCAGTTTTTCACCCGCTCAATCCCTTAATACCCCTAAGGGAATTGCTGCTCCCTCTTCAGTGAATGAACTCTCCTGAGCCAAGTAACTTCTGTTTAAAGTAAAATCTGTTCCTCAAGGAAAAAAAAAAAAAAAAAAAGTCCAGCCTTGCTTACATCACCTTTCACTATCTAACATAAGAGCTAATAAACTATGAGCAAGCCATCTGCTGACTTCATCAGTAAATTAAACACACAGAGCTTCAACTCTGCCTCTGTGAAGCAAATTTTTCCACATATCCAAGGCTTTTTGAACTCTCTCTGGTTGGTCACATTCATTTTGAAGAGGATGCCAAAGCAGACACAGCACTGCAGAAGAGGTCTTGGAGTCTGGCTTAGTCCAGATATCCAAAATAGAGGTGTCTGCTCCTGAGGCTCTCCCATGGGCCACACCTCTTCTCTGGAAATCTGTAGCACAACTTCCCTGTGCTGCCCACAAGGAGCTACTTTTTAGGGCCTGGGAAATGGGAACCATTTCTTTGCACCTCCATGAGAAATCCAGGTAAAATTTGTGGGTCACTGATTCTCTCTGGGGATGGGAACAAGGGAGAGTGTCTGCTTTTGAGGACATTTATTCATCACCAGCCCCGATTCAGTTACCTGTTTAGGAGACAGGTTTTTATATCTACATTGTCACAGCATTGAACAGATGCGGAGTTAGGGTCAGAGCCCCACTGTCCTGGGCATTTCTGATCCAAGACCTAAAGCTGCTTCCTGCTCTGGGAACAATTTTTTTTTTTTTTTTTTTTCCTGCAGACTCCAAGTGCTCACAGAGCTTTTGTTTACTGTTTGTCTTACTGTGTTTTAAAGTAAAAAAATATAGTAATGATCAGACTGGTTCTACTGTATTTTTTAAATCAGTGCCTTATTTTCATTCTTCCTGCTCTCCAGCAGTGTTTACAGTGGTTCAAAGGGCTTGAAAGCAAGGACATCAGAAAGCACATTGTCAAGTCCAGCAGACTAATATGTAGTACAAAATAATAGTAGTCTTCTCTTTTTTTTTTTTTCAATCTTTTAATTCCTGACCTGTAAAAAAAAAAAAAATAAAATTATTGACATTTTAAGGGAAACAGGGAGGATCATGAGATTTCTACAGGCATTAAAAATAATGATTTTCACTTCATTAGAGTTTACTGTCTAATTCTCAATGGTAGCTCTGCTTGTTGTACCTGGCTAGTAAAGGTGTTCAGTAAAGAAACTGGGGCTAAACTCAGTAGGAAGCAATTGTGGAACGCTTCTACCACAGAGAAGCTTTATGAAAGCAGAGATTGTATTCATTGCTTTCACTTGGAAAACAGTGCAGGGATGTGGATGAGGAAAATTTAATTGATACATGCTGTTACTCTTCATTTTGTTCTCTGAATAATAACTAATATAAATTCAAGCCAAGTCATTCAATTCTAGATTTGTTTAGAAAGAGGGCAAGAAGTAAAGGAGATTGCATCCCACCTAAGGTTTGACTTGCATCTTATAAAGAGATGGGAAAGAAGTAACTGAACTTAATTCCTATTTAACATTGTGGATTTTGCCAAAAATCTTCTCTAGAAATAAAAATGTAGTACATCCTTATTTAGGAAAGAAAGGCTGTGATGAAAATGATGAAGCAAAGGGTAATGGGAAGGTTCTGGATCCTGGTGGTCCCTCTGCTTTAGCTGTTCTCATCACTATCATTTTTATGGGCACTGGGCTGGACTAGGATGTGGCTGCTGTTTGTGCAGCAGATGGATGATGCTGTGACCAAAGCATTCTGGAGGAATTGGTTTTTTTCAAGCTTTGACACAGACTTTCTCCACAGTGTTGAACAAATTACCTATGCAAAGAAAAAGCAAAAAGGTAGTGAGGCAAATGCATTCAGGACAGTGCTCAAACACTGGAGTTTATAGCATTTCAGCTTTAGAAACAGTATGGTTTTTATAAACTATATAAATTTTAAAAGAAATATAACATCAATATTTACCCTGTTATCTTGTGAAGTGAGTTTTCCCTACATAACTATTTGCATGATTTTGTTCTTAGTAAAAACAGAATTAAATCCTTTAAGAGCAAAAATATCTCCTTAGAAAAAAACAATAATAACCAAGCAACAATAAGTGTCTGTCATTACTGCACTCCAGAAATGAAGCCCATCTGAAATCTGCTCTCTAAATTTTACTCCACTGAGCTCCTGTGGGCACCCTCAGTGAAGGAAGAAGAGATGGCAGAGGACAAATGGATGAAAAGTTCGGCCAATAAAACATAAGAGAAGTGCTTGATAAAACAGGTGGAAAACAGTAAGTGCAAATGTCAAACATGAGTTAAGGAAAGCTGCCCATTTTGTTTTCCTCAGCCTCAGAGGGAATGGTTGGCTAAGTTAGTTTGTGTCCCCAGAAAGTGTGGTCTCCCCAGAAATTGCTCTCTGCACAAGAAGTTGGAAAGTCACCTCTGCCAACCCAGATCTTTGAACCATTTCATCACATTGCAGAGATGCACAGAAGTATCTGCCATCCTCCCAGGCACCATACGGACTGGAGCCTGGGGATGTTCTTATGAGATTCAGTAATTATATTTTCATTTTCCCTCTCCTTTACTGGAGGGAAACATGCTATCAAATTTAAAAAACCAAGTGGAAATTCCATGGAATAAAAGGAAACAGAAGGACTAAGTGCTGAATTGCTGAAGAGTGGAATAACCCACCTTCCAAACCTGTAATGCTTCCAGCAAGAGAAGAGAGACACCCAAATGCAAAAAGGACAGAGGAAACAGCAGTGACTTCAAAGATCTAAATCTTCTCCTCTGTGCTGTACAGTGTGTGCAGTTTTGACTTGTGTACACACATGGAGAAAGTGAAATATCATCTCTTCCCTGAAAAGTTAAATTACTCGAGAACTTTAGAACATTCCAGGACATGTTCTCTAACATTTTCAATGAGTTAAGCAAGGCAGAGGAGATGCAGGAACTCCACCTTTCTTCTGGAAGACAATATTGGCACTTCAAAGGACATGGTGGCCATGGAGAACTTACTTTTCATGGTCACTAAGTACACCTGAGGAGTGCCAGCACCATTCCTGGTGCTCTGCCAAATACAAAATATACAGAGCTCTCATTGAGATTAATTCCATGTAAAGGTTCAACCCAGACACTCCAGGAACCAGTGGGAGGGTTGCAAAGTCAGTCGCAAGAACATAGGACTCTGTTTTCTAAAAATGCCTTCCTAATGTAGAAATGCCACCATCAAAACTGACCTGGACTCTCGAGATTGTAAATTCCACTGACAGACAACTTAAAAATGCCTCTCTAGTTTTTGCTTTTGAAAATGCTCTGCCCAAGAACAACTCAAAGCAACTCACCCTGTGGAAAGCATACTGAGGGAACCGCAGACTCCTTGAATGTCACTGGATTTGGAAAGCAGATCTTGTAGCCACACAGTGTCCCCAACTTCCTGCTTACAAACTGCTTTAGCATTGACTCAGTAGGAATAACACCATCCACTGAATCACCCACCCATCTGCAACACCTGCTTCTTCCTCAGCCATTCCGCCTTCCCTGGGATGACTCAGTTGAGCTGCTCTGAGCCTGGGAGATGGGAGAAGACCATACCTAGAGACACATGGGCTGGGGGAAGTTCAAGGCCCCCTACTAATTCCTGGTTTTCTGCAATCTGGGATGAAATAATCCCTTGTCCACTCCCTGTGACTCCACACAGTTGGGGGGTGTTTTGTAACTTGTCCAGCCCTGCCTATCTGGAACACTTTTCCTGCCGAGACAGTGACTCACTTCCTCTTTAGGAAGCTCACCCAAAATCCTTTTCACTTTAGCTTATAAACTATTATTAACTCCATCTGTAAAGCAAAACTTTTTACTCATCAGTAGTGCTAAATGGGAATTTTCCAGTGAAACACACTTTTTTTTTTTTTTTAATTGGAAGATGTTGATTTGTTAGAACATAAATCTTTTTTAGAAACAAACCAGTTTTGCTTAGGCTTTCATCAGAAAAAGTGTTGCATCCAAAGAAGGAGAACAGCTCAGCTTAGCCAAGACACCAGTGGTTAGGTCACTGACATAGCAAAACTGAGCTTTTTGGCTACACAGGGATCTGAACCTGGCCACACTATCCTCCACAGTGCCATAACAGCAATCATCTCTTAGGACGGAGCAAGTTCATGGTGTCCCAGTGATGATGTTTTATTGAGTGACCAGTCATTGTTATCAGAACTTGGTCCTGATATCTTCTCCATTTCACATCAGTGCTTAATCCTTAGGTGACTGGCAGTTCAGGAAAACCACAATTTTTTTAGTCTTTCTCATTTTCCAGTGAAGCTTCAAAAAATCTCAAGTTGTTCTCACCGAGGAGCAGGATGTTTTCAAAACCTTAAAGGTTTTCAAAACCTTAAATTTCACAAAAGAGAAGAAATACAGAAGATTCCAGATGAATTGTACTCACTGTTTTTCTCAGAAGTAGTCCCAAGCAAGAGGTCACTCCAGTCACCTCACAAACACACAGGCTGTAGCAGGGGTTTTTTTTTAGGACTGGTGGCAAATTTCCTTGTGATGTACCTTCATCATAAAAGATACCACATGAGTCAAAGTGTTTCCTCTGAAGTCCTTTATATTTATTAAATTTCTGATGAGTGAGGTGATGGGTTTCTATGGCCGATGGACACTCCAAATTTGTTAGAACCTAGGCATAACTGCACATTTGGATTTTGTTCAGATAGTAGATTGTCCCTTATACATGTGTCTATGTTTTTCCATGGGCTGTAAAAGCAAGACTCAGTTAGCAAGTGTGGCTTATTTCTCCCTCTATTTTCACCCATAGCTCAGGATATGTCTTTCAGATGCAGTTTCAGAAATAAACTTAATGTTCTGATATTTAAATATATATTCAGTAGTTTAGTCTTTGAAAATGCTCCTTTTTACAGCCAGAAGGATGCCATTATCATCTGAACTATTTCTCTGTTTTGTGTTCCTATGGTATTGCTCAGTAGGAATAATGGAGCTAATGGAACTATTCCCGCTCATTTTGGTTTTTGTAATCTGTTATTCATCAAGTGTTGAGCTTCTGGGGATTTTACAAACTATATCAACTATCTTACACCTCTAGATTGCCACCACCATCTAACAGCCAAGAAGTCCTGGAAGTGCTGACCACCATGGTCCTGCAAAAGCAATCATGTGCTGTTCAGCACCCATTTGATCCACACACCCAAACAGGATGGTGGTAGATCTTTCTGAAAACCAGAGGCTTTTGTTGCTCTTTAGGCTGGAACACCCTCCTGTATGAGGACACACTGTCTTTTAGTACTGTTTACTTAACTGCAAGGCTCCATGGTGAGAAAGGGCTTCTTTCTGCTAAGAGAACTTCATCATTGGAGATATCTCATTTCTGGGGAAAATGTTTGTCATCTGTTTCTAGGAAAGACATTATTTCAGGGAGACAGCCTTGGCTGTGCCTGCTTTCCATGTACATGCTGTGGACCCATATTTACTGCTAGAACAAAAGGACAAGGGAGGGAAATGTCTGTGCAAAGGAAATTTTCAGCCTTAAAGTGAAGAATCTCAAAGGGTTTTGACTGCAAAGGAAAAGGAAAGAAAAAATCCAAGCCAATCTGCCTTTTCCACCCCCTCTATTTGTCAGTTGCTCCCCCTCCTTTAGACTGTCAGATTTCACTCCCATTCTACTGTATGGGCACATAAATCTTGCCAGAAATGCTTCACTCACTTAACACCTACCTGCTGGAGCTTAGATTCAGAGAGAGGGGAGAAAAAGCAACCTCAAATCCTGGCAATTCTTATAAATCACAGTGTTGCTAATCTCTTTTCAAGAGAGTCGAATGTAAAGTCATGTTCCTTCTTGTGAAAACATTACTAGCCTGTGGGTGTCAACACAACCTTCTTTTCCAAGAAATCTGTTGCATCCCACAGCGACTCTAGAGAAATTGCACTCTGATGACAGTGAAGAGAGTCTGCTAGAAAAACAGCACACGCCAATTCCATACAACAGCAACCTCAACAAGCACTTGTTTTTGTAAGATCAGCTCTCTCTAATTTCACAAAGAGCAGAACTGAACTTGACCAAGATATATTTTATGGGAGTTGTTTTTACAACCTCATTGTTGCGAGCTCTTTCCCCACCCCAAAATCACATTTTCAGCTTCCTTATTCATTCTGTGCCAAGACACGCTATCCCATTTCTTTACAGCTCCCATATAGAATAAACAAGAACATAAACCACCTAGCTGCTACCTTTACACATCCTTCTACACCCTGTCTTCTAACAGTGGGACTGTCTCCTCCTCTGGGAGCTCCTCAGCACCAAATTGGTCAGCCTTGCAGTTACTCTGTTTTGATAAAAGTCTTGTCTCTTCCCGAGGAAAAGATCATCCCCAATTCCTCAGACCATTGCAGAAATCCATCTAATCATGAGATCTGAGGAAATCCCAAGATGTTTCCCAGATTATTATCTAGAAACTGCCCATAGACAACTTGCAGGGAAAGAGCCTTTAACAGGAAATATTTTTTCAACTAAGTGAAGGAAACAAGAGATGTTTTATGAAGAAAGGACAGAAGAATCTCAATTAGTCAGAATGCAGTACATTACTGAAAGGCAGGAGCCATTAAGTATTTTGTTCCAGTATTTAAGGGATGGCTACAAAGAGGATGAGAACTCCTTTTTCCACATAGAAGAGACAAGGGGTAGTGGGTACAAGTTTCTCCTGGAGACATTTTGATAACAAACAAGAGAAAAATTTTTCCAATGTGAGCAATCAGACATTGGAATGATCTGCCCAGGGAAGTGGTGAATTGGACACTTTCAAGATGCAGCTGGGGAGGCTGTTGGGCAATTTTCTTGTCTGGACTGTGCTTTTACCCAGAGAGGTTAGACCAGAGATCCTTGAGGTCCATTCCAACCTGCTATTTTATTATTCTAATTGCATTTGAAGTCACATTTGGAGTGTGGGTTCTCCTCTATGCAAGAAGTTACCAGAACAGGAAAATAATTTGAATTTATGTGCATAATGAGGAGCACCATAAAATGACCAGAGATCATTCTAGTTAATCCCGGAATTACCCAGTCTGAATCACTGGGGCTAACAGTTTGTGTGCATGTGTTTTGGGTCTATGTATTCATTTATTTGGGTAGAGAGGAAAGTTCATATACCCATTTGTGTGTGTTGCAGTAGTGTCTAGAGCTCAGACCACCACTTTGCCTGGGCTGTCTTTCTGTCCAAAATAATGACTCGGCGTGTGACAACTTCATATGAAGTCATGGGGCTGTCTGAGAAGACGCCACTCTAAACAAGACTTATCCTTTCCAGCCCTCCCACTTCCCTTTTTGTAGTTACCACATTGCCAGGGTGAAGTCAACCCCCCACCTTTTCAGACTTCCCTGAGAAAGCACATACCAGGCTGAGTCTGTCAGTCTTGCATGCACACCTTAGGCATGAACAGGCAAAGCTTGGTGCCTCACATCCCTTGAGGGGTGCACTTGCTGGCTGATGTGCTGTCACCACGGGATACTTCATTATGGGAGGGTTTGTTAAAAAATAAACAAACTCCGAGCTACCAGTAAAAAAAAAAGAAAAAAAAAAAGAAAAAAGAAACATTGTTCAAGTGCAACTATTCACATGGAAATAAGTGCCTGCTCAAGACCAACAAGGAGCTGGTTCCACCTCACACATGGTTCTTCACCTTTATCTTCTAAAGAGCAGGAGGAAGAAGTCACCTCCACCTTCTAAAATTCACCCTCTCACTTCATCATGCAGTGGGAACTCTGCTGTTTGTGATTGCCTCTCTCTCCCTCCCAGGTTGCAGCCTGGACTGCCCAGATCCAGGAGAAATCAGCCCAAGAGCTGGCTGTGCAAAGGGGTTTGGAATAATGACCCCACCAGGGATCCCAGCGGTCCCCATCTCACAGAATCAATCAACCCTGCTCTCACCTCTCTGTGACCACCTCTATGGAGCATCTGTCTTCTCCCAAATCTACAAGTCTGGGAAAATCTGACAAAACCTTCCAAAATCCATCAAAAATAAGGAAGGAAAAGTGATGCCTTGAGAGGCTGCCTAGAACAGAGGCTAGACAGTGTTAGAGGAATAAAGCAGGGATTTATTAAAAGGCCTTCAAAGGATGCACCTTGGGCAGTACAAGAGCCTGGCTGAGGCTACACCCAAGATGGACCCTGGGTCACGAGTTTTCACACGTCTGTAAATTTTGGTCCATTTCCATATTGGAGTTAATTGCCCAATTGCAGCTTCAGGTTATGAGGTCCCATCCTCCCAGATTGCTCTCCTCAATTCCCTGTTTTTTGCACTTTTTGGGGCTGAAGCTGCAACAGTATCCTTGGTTCTCAGGCTGGAAAAGGACTGTTTTGTCTGACTAAACTGTGAGGAGAACTTGCTGACACTTTATATGACATTCAGAGTTATACAATAATGCAGTACAGAATCTGAAAAATATGAAAGCTAAAACCTAAGACATCAAAAAGAACAGAAGAAAAAGTCACTGAAAACAAATGAACTAAAAGACAAAAGGAAACACACACATGTTTTTGAATTACTGTCTGAGAGATTTGGAAGAAAACAAAATCATTTTTCTATGAATTGTTTCCTAATAAAATTTTGTAGCAAATTATGACCCCAATAAGAACATTGGCAAGCTGGCATCTATTTAGTTCTGGTTCATTAATCCATTCTGAGAGGTGACAGCCCATATAATGATTTCTTGGCAAGGCAAAGAGGCAGCTCTTTGGGTAAATCATAACTCCACTGGCATCACATGGTACCACAATAATTTATACCACACAAGGGCCTATTCCACCATCTGAATTCCCTTGCCCATCACATTGCAGCTTGTACCCAGGCCAGCTTGACTTTTATGGTTAACATCCCCATCGTTTGTTATTCACACTGTGGCAGAAACTTGAAGTCACAACCAGGATGCCTCTTGCACAGGGTTAGATGCTGTGACAACATATGCAACACCATTCCAAAGAGCTTTCACTCTTCCCCCGCTGTTATCTCTCACGTTCCTACCCCCAGTCCATCCAAATAGATTTTCACCAAGTGCTTAAATGGCTGAACTTTGGCCAAGAAGGCACCATGGAATTACTCACAGTGGCAGGCCAGATGAAATGTAAGCATCACCAATTCATCCAATTATTTTTCAATAGAAGCTGGGGCCAGAAGGGACTTTGTACATCATTACTCTTGATATTCCGGACATTCTTGTTTGCAGTTTGGTCCTGCAGAAAGAAATAATAGTTTGTTTCATTGACAAGAGAGGACAAGTAAAAATTAGCAGATTTTATGGGACATAAAAAGCCCATTAGAAAATGATGTTTAGAGAGAGAGGTTTTTTATTGTGCAACACAACTCTTTAACATGTTTCAAAATAAAATATTGATGAAAAGAATATGACTGTGCTTACCAAATGTTATTTTTGAGTCATATATAAGTTTAAAGAGGTTATAAGAGAATAATATAAGAATGTGATGGGTAAGAGGAGGGGAAAAGTGATTTTAGTTTAAAATACATCTCTTTTTTTGGCTCTGTTCACAGAAGAAGCTAATAGTGGCTTCCTGAAAGTTGATTTTGGTAACACTTCCCTTCCATGCTTTAGTTCATTTACTGTTCCTCTAAAACTGAACTTCAGCATAAATCCAAACCATAAATATGGGCACCTCAGGACTTCTGGATTGCTTGAGATTTGAGTCCAGGTCTCTGTTCTGCATATGAGCCAGGACAGAAGTCTAGGTCTGAATGCCCTCAAATACTATGGCTCTACTTGTGGGTCCACAGTATCCTCAGCTGGCTCTTCTCTCCACTGGAAAGGCAATTATTAACCAGGAAAGAGGCAGGGAAAATCTCTTAAAAAATACTTGCAAAATGAAAGGTGAACAACTCAAGCTGGAATCTGCTTGGAAGTGACTCTATAAACAGAACTTCCCATGAATCAAAAACCTCTTTAAATTTTTGTTGCAACTTGATTTAAATTTCTGGGTTATTCAAATTTATGTGAAATTGAGATAAACCTCCAAGATTCAGTCACTTTTAATAGCATGAGATACAGACTTCTCAAACTTGCTGTGAAAGCTGGAACCTGGGCCAGATTTTCATCCACAAGCCGAACTTAACAACAGTAAAAAAGACATCACACTCTTCTCTCATTTCCTATACAGTTTAAGGAAAAGAGAAAAAGAAAGAGCCACAAAAAACCCCAAAGAAACAAAAAACAACCCCCCCTCAAAAAACAAACAAACAAACAAACAAACACACCAAAAAGACAAACAACCCAAGAATATCCAGGACAGAGAAAAAATTTATTTCTGAAAAACACAGTCCTTTCTCATTCTGGAACTCCCACTTCAATCAGATGCTTTGTTTCATACATTTAGCAGCTTGCATGCATCCCCACTTCTTCCTGGGAGAGACACAGTCTCTTTACAAGCAGGGCACACCTCAGAGGTGACCCAGAAACCCTCTCAGCAAAGCACTTGCCTGCACCCGTCAGAGGCTGAGCACAGTTGAATTGGCACCTTAACCCATACCAAGCCACCCCTGCCAACTCCAGGCAGGAATTTTCTAACTCCTTGTTCCAAAATATTAAAAAAAAAAAAAAAAAAAAAAAAATCTCTCCAGCCAAAATCCCCTCCTGGCCTGCAAATATGTTCAGGCATACACCTCTGTGTTGTAAATGAAATATCTGGCTTGCTGCAAAGCCGTGCTGAAGGAGCCAACTGGAAGCGAGCAGAGCGAGCACTGGGAGAAGGTGTTTGAGTTATTGAATTTAGTGAATTCATGTATGTCTCATCCAAAGCAGCGTTGCACATTTCCCTTCAAGAGTCATGTTGGTGGGCACGAATTTACCACCTGGTCTTTTCATGCCCAATAAAGGGTGTTTTGAGGAGGACTTCTTGGATTGCCTCATGTGGAAGATGCTCATCTTTCATCCTGCTTGCAAAAGGGAGCAAAGCCCTTATGCCATCCACTGTCTTCAACAGGAAGTGTTACAAGGGACTCAAGGTGTCCTGTTTAGTCCCAATAATGTGATTATTGTGCCCAGACTGTATCTTTTCAAGTCCAGGCCAAAGAAAGTGGAGCCTTTGAAACCACTAATGAACACCAGTCCGAAAACTGCAATTTCTACAAGTCTTTGGATACACAAAACATTTCTAACAGTGTTGGTATGAATGGCTTAAAATATGATATTATGTTTTTTCTGCTTTCTAGATTTCAGCACTTTTTAAAGGGTCACATTAGCAAGAGGGGAAAAAAAGAATATTCAGTGGAAGGGATTTTGCGTGTTTCTTAATGAACTAGGAGGGTGACTGATCACAATTCCATCTGGGGCAATGAAAAGACCAAAGCATGAAACCATAAACTTTCATTCTAAGAGTAAATTGGTACTGAAAACTGTCTGAGTCAGTGCCAGCAGTCTGATTTCTGATCTTTGGTATACATGCATTCAGGTTTATTCCAGCGTAATAGATGAAGTAATATGAAGTAATAATGAAGTAATGAGGTAATACTGAAATAATGAAGAAAACCTGTATTTTCCCAGATAGCAATAGTAGAGTATCTAGCAGTCTTGCAAAGCTGTGCAAGGTTTGCAAAACACCATATCAAACATTTATTGGGCAGAGTTTATATATCACCATAATTTCCCTCCAGATTTTACTCTCTTCAGAAGTCAACAAAGGAAAGCAGAAACAAAGGCTGGATGATTCCTCAGGAATCATTGGTCTATTATTTTCCCGAGGGCTTGACTCTCCACACCCAACAGACATCTGACTGATCTGGTATCAAAAATCCCCAGCAATAAAGAATCTATTAAGCTCTTGTTGAACTTGGCACATGGTAATTCAAATTAAATTCATAAAGGTAAAGAGCAACTGTCAGGCCCTACATGTGTAGGAGGACACGATTGTGCAGCAAATTGTGGGAGGCAGCACCTGACCATGTCAAACATGTGGGTTTTTCTAAGAAGAATCCATCCAATCTCCACAAGCTGAGCCTTGCAGGCAGCTGCTCCTTCTACTGTGTCCTGAATAAGCAGGTCTTTCCCTCTCACAAGCATGGAAAACAGCTTTTAAAAGGGGAAAAAAGGGGAAGAAGCATCAGCTTGGAAAAGCATAGCCACTCTGTACAAATGAACACCAGGAACACCTTTAGCAGCAGTCTGAGTTAGCTTAATTTCACACTTCCCACGTGTGGATGCCCAACAGGTGAATGCAACTTCTACACATCATCCATGTGCATGTCCCCATCTTCCACACACTAAAGCACAGCAGATCCTTTGCCACTCATGTCCACCTTCCCAGAGGCCAGCTCTTCCAGTGTTCAGTGTGTGTAGAAGGCATGCATGGGCTTTCCACTGCTTAGAAAGAAGCTCTTCCACCCCAGGAGGTTTCTGTTCCCCATTGCCATCCTTTGGGAGCTGTGATGTTTCCCCAGTGCTCCCAGACTGCCACACTTTGCCTGTGTGAGGTCTCTGCATTTGGGCTTTTCCTTCATTCACCAGCAAGGGGAGCAAAGGACACTGCTCTCCTTGGAGCTCCTGGCTGTAATATTTACAGTCTGGGATCTGTCTGGGATGTTTTCCTCATTTGGCAGCCAGGTCCTTTGACACCTCAGGTACTGTGCTGTCATAGGAGTCCCCAGGCCCAACCTGCTGAGATGCATTTCTTGATACCCAGTATGGAGAGACTTTGGTGGGGTAGCGCCCTCAGGAGAAACTACCAGTGCTTCTCTAAATTCCTCAGGGAACTATTGCCACATCCTCCATCAGACTGCAGGCTCAGCAGGCATTGCCCTGTCACTCTGTGGATTCTTGGACTGCGGTGTTGAGGGGCAGTGAGAGATGGCTGCTCCCTAGGAAAGGGGAGCCAGGAGCCCAGACTCATAACAAGGCATCAGTGCATCAGCTCCAGGGCTGTTGGACTCATTGTGCAGTTCCCTGGCCAGGCAGAAAAATAACTTGTTAAAAAGAAAGAAAAGTGTAGCTGTTTCCTGACCAAAGGAGCTGGGTTAACTGAAGAGAAGAAACGAAGGGTCAGGACCATGCAGGCAGAAATAGGGCATGGTATGGCATGAGTAGAGGAGGAGGAAGGGTGCAAGGTGGTGTTCTTGGAGGTGGCAAACCATAATACTGGTTCACCTGCTGTGGGTGAGCACAAATTGATCACCTCTGTGCTGTGCAGCAGGAGAAGCCCTGGAGAGCAGCTCTCTGGAAATGGGAGCTGCATGTCCTCCCCTGGTTACCACTACTTGACAGCAGGAGACCTCTCCTCTCTGAAGCATTTTTGTGCTTACAGTTAGTTAAAAAGCAGTGCTGTGCTTGTTCTTTCCTTTTTTACCTATGGATGGGAGTAAAGAGCTTTTTACCTCTGAAGTGCCAAATCACCAGGCTTACAATAAATATATCCACTTTAACAAAATGCAAGACATAGGAAGCGTTCACAACAGTTAAGAAGAATAGATTATCACATCAGTCTTGGCAATTTTTATAGTTTTCCATGCATTTATACATTTCATGTGGTGCAGCTGACGTAAAATACAACCCAGAAAAAATAAGTTGGCCCAGCTTGGAAAAATCTCATATGCTTCAAGGTATTTGCCTAGGCTCACCAAGCTCATTTTTTGTTTTGCATTAAAATTCTACAAGGACACAGAATTAACCGCACACCAGCTCTTTCAGACCTGGCAATGTGGTATTTAAAAGTTTAATATTGTAATCTTAAACCTGTAACTTGGCCCAAATCACCCTAATATACTTTCCTTGGAGCAGTTTTTTATTATAATCTTTAGGAACTGTATATATGCTGTGCATGAATCTTGTCCTTAATTTTGTGTTTTCTATACCATTTTAAAAAGCTTAATATAAGTATTAATTTTACCTGTTTAAGCATATAAAACTGAAATATGTATTAAAAAACTAAAACTCAACCTACTTAAAAATACCCAAGCAGATATAGAAAATATAGAAATGAGATAGTGTTTTCAACTTAATATTTTTTTTTTTTAATGAAGCTGTTTTGCTATGAGGATACAGAGTGAGGTTTGATACTCTTCCAAATATATTTTATGTTATAGGTTTTATCCCAGAGAAGTTGTGAGTGTCCTGTCCTTGGAGTGTTCCAGGCTGGGTTGAATAGGGCTTTGAGCAACCTGGTCTAGTGAAAGGTGTCCCTGCCCATGGCAGTGGGTTGGAACTGGATGATTTTTATGGTCTCCAACCCAAACCTTTCTGTGATACATGACTGCCAAAATATCCCTTCCAAAAGAATGAAATAAAAGCTATTTTATTTTTCTCCCTAGCACGGTCTCTTTATTCTAGCTAAAGCAGACTATGATGAAGATGAAATGCTTTTGTCTCATCACTTGGTCATGTTGCAGAGAGATCTGAATCCTGTCCGTGCCAGGTGAGTTTCAGGACTCGTTAGGGTCCAAGCCAAGCTGATGCAGACAGCTAAAGGCCAGGCACTGGTCCTCAGCACTTTTCCAGAACAGCAGGTAAGAAACTGCAGAGCTGTGGCACACCTGGGGTCATCCCCGATGATTTCTGTGCCACTTGCCTGGCAGCGTCTGTCTCCTGCCCTGCTTAACCTTCCCTCCCTCCTCTTTTTCCTCCTCTTCCAAGCCCCAGTGAAGCACAATGTTTCTGTGCCAAACACGCTCCCATTGTTTCCCCTGTAGGACACTGAGTGCAGCATAATTCATTTCCCTGATTTGGTTCAGGGAGAGCACCAAGCAGGAGACTTGAAGAGCTCCATATGTTTAGTCTGTCAAAGGAAAGATTGAATACTCTTTTATTATAAGTACCTTATGCACTTTAATCAAACAGAAGCCAAACATGAATCAATATCTGGGGGTTAAATCTGGAAAAATTCAAATGAGAAATAAGACACAGTGTTCTAAGATAATGATTAATTATTTTCCCAAACTACCACATGAAGAGGTGAATTCTTTATCTCAAGCCCAGGTGCCTTTCTGGAGGAGATGCTTTAGGCAAATACAAGATGTTGAACCCAGGTAAAAGTAATTGGGTGAAATATTCTGGAAGTCAGACCACTAGCTTTCTTGGCCTTGAAGTGCTGATATCTAATAATCACCTGATTATAAATTGTATCTAACTTGAACACAAAGGATTCAAGGAAAAAAAATACAAAAAAAAAAACCCAAAACATTTTAGAAGATTAAAAAGCCTGTCCATAGTTTATGCCATTCAAATCTGTAAAGCCACAAGAAAAGATTATCATATTCCCTTCACCATGGAAACACAAGTACACTGAAGAAATCAAAATGTTGGTTGTTGCGCGATAGAAGACAAAATGGGACATAAGAGCTGTGAAGTGAATGGTTAAAAATTAATTTATAAAGAAAAATAAAGCAACTTGTTACAGACAGAACTTTTTTAAAGACTGAAGGACTCAGTCTCTAAGATGCATCCTGTGATTGCACTGGGAGGAAGGCAGCAAAAACCACATTTCTTGGGAATGGCACTGGTGAAACCCAAAGACCACACTCAGAAAGCCCAACATGCAACAGCAAGTTGAGGGGGAAGGTTGTAAGATAGTATGGCAAGATAGAAGATAATGAAAAATAAAAATCAAGCTATCCTAAAAGCTGGGCCAGTAAATATTATATGAAAAAAATCATGTCATTTCCAAAATCTAAACTGATTTTAATATCATTCACTTCTCTTGTGACAAGGGAAGGACAGCAGTGTGAGGTTGTTGCTGGCCATTTTTCAGTTTAGCAATGCCCTCTGTTGCTAAGACACAGATGTGATTTTTCAGACTGCCTGAACATGACTAGCAGTGAGTTTTCTATTAGAAATAAATGTGTAAAGTGATTATTTCACTGTCGATACAGAAATAAATGTCATAAACATGAGGAAGTACATACAGAGTAGGACAGCTGTAAATTCAGAACCTCTTGGTTATTGTTTCTTTTTTACCTAGAGTAAATCAGGAATAAGTTAGAGTAAGTAAGGGCTGAGATTTCTTTAGTTCTCAGCAGCTTCTGGGAGGACTTCCCAAAATCATGGGACGTGGCAACCTGTCACTGAGGGATAACATGGATTAGGAAAGTACATTTAGCTTCACCTCTCTTTTTCTTCTGAAAAAAGCACCTTTCTTTTTTTCTTCCCTCAAAGCAACCACAGCAGTTAGCCAATATTGAATACCTTGAGGGTTGTTTCTATTAGGAAAAGAAGCCAGTGCTGGAGCTGGGTGCTTTGTGCAAGGCTTATTATTGAAAAAGGATGTCAGGAGCCCTATTTCCCTGAACTCAGCATGGACGGACAATAGGACGCAGTTTCTATTTCAAGACTCTTTTCAGCCAACACAATCCATAACAGATCTTCTTTTTTCCCCTGGTCGCTCTCTCTCCACAGCTTTATCTGAACAGCAGATGACAAGTAATTTTCTGGTGTGTCCTCATTTTCCATCTCTCTCTATTTCTTTTCCTGCAGACAGGGCATGCACACTCAGCTGGTATTAATTCAGTCCCTATGTCTTTTTGTTCTCTGTGTTCCCATTCAGGCTACCATTTAGATGGGTTTCTCCCAAGAGGAACAAAGAGGCCATTAATTTCTCTACTGTTTCACTGATTCAAAGGTATTAATGTTCACCAGATTCAGAGCAGAGGTGTGACTGCATATGGATCAAAGACAAGATTTGCTGAGGGCCATCCACTCAAGACAGCAGCACCTCAGCTGTAGCTCCCTCAGCCTCTCCACTTGACTTGCTGGCACGTGCAGTGACAAACCACTGAGGACAAGCTTCTCTCCTAACACAGATCACTTGCAAGACAAAAACTTCATTTCCTGAAAGCTGTGCCATACCAGTTTATGTCTACTTGAGATGTAACTAAGTCTGCAAAGTCAAAAAAGGGAAATAGTACCTCCAAATTTGAAAGGGTAGCTGCCTTTCTATACCAAAAAGATGATTTTATTTCATTGTCACATTTCTAGTTCTTTTTGTGGCATGGTCTATACTTGATTTCAATCTAAACCACACCCTGGCTCACTGTGCTGGAATGCTGTGCATAATGGACAGGTGGGCAGTGAGTAAACCCTCGACAACCCAAAAGATGATGTGAGACACAGAACACAAGAAAGGAAATGAAAAAAAGCTTCAATACGGTTCCTATCTGAGCAGAAATCACTGCTTGTTTATTACTTGTTTTCCAGGGTTGTTTTTTTTTTTGCAAGTAGGTTGCTTCCTGTCAAGCTGAGCTGCTGTATTTCGAAGAGCCCCATGATAGAAGAGCATATAAAACTCAAATGTCCAAATGCAATTTTTTAAAAATCAGGTCAGATAAATCCTGTGAAGAGGGTCAAACAGTAGAAAGAACAGAGAACAGAAAGGGGGAAAAATGTACGGCTGTCTTTCCTGTTCTCATTTAACCTGAATAAGAAATTAAGGAGGAGAAGAGAGAAGGAAGAGGAAAGACAGAACTAGAACAAAATTATTTCAGGATCTTTTACAGATTACAATCTTTATATTTACATATGAAACCAAACTGGACAAAGCACTAAAAATACACCTTATCTCATTGGGAACAATCCTATATAGCAGCAGGGAAATACAGCAGTTGACATAAATGGCCTTTTTCTATCATTAGCCTCTGTGATTCCATACCCATTTCATTCACAGCATGTATCCTTCTTACAAGTCTCTCTGTAATAATAGTTCCAGAAATACAATCCACCCAGCCCTCATTCTCTGCACTACTGAGGAACTGGTGCTTTTTAGTGCTTGTCATATTGGTATGGACATTGATGACAGACATCCTGATATTCCTCTCTATTCCATTAGTTTTATACCATTATAATTCATGCAGGGGGAAATGTACAAGCAGAATGTCTCACACAAGTTTTGGGGTGATTTCTGCAGGAAGAACAGAGGATGCAGTGTGCTGCAAAAGTCTTGGAGAAAATGAGCACTGTTACCTGTCTTTTATGTACACAGAATTTACTTATCAGCCATTAAACAACTGCCTTGACTTTTCACACTTTCTCCCAGTTGTCCAGGCCTAGAGTTACCTGTCTTGATTACACTAAAGGTGTTTTGTCAGCCTTGCAGCAAAAGATATTTTTACAGGGCAAATTCTCCTGACCTGATAATAACAGGGGATTTGTCATTACCAAAAATATTGGGCATATGAAGAGTTTCCGTGAACAACAGAATAAAAGTATGAGGCATATGAGGGGTTTCAGTTAATACCAGAATAGTCCTTAAAACACTCTCTGGGAAGGTAGAAGACTATATAGGGCATCTACTGTAGGTTTTGAAATCTACCCAGCACTCAAATGTCATATTTTGTCCTTCCTTTTTAAGGTTACCACTTGGCAGGAGACTCCAACTTGTTCAAGTATGTGGATACTCTGACTGAAGCCAAAGTGATCAGGAACTTTGGTCAACCATTGGTTTTGTTTCAGGCTTTTCCCCAGAGGTTATCTGAGGGTCACCTTCGATGTGACATTCTGGTTCCTATGTATAGTTACAGAACGCACCTGGCATGGCATGCAGGTCTATACCAAGCAAATACTATGGAGGCTGATATTCTTCTCCACAAATTCAGCTTCTCATTGCAGGCTTGTGGATTTGTGGCTTGGCTGGCTCAGATTTCTTGTATGAGGTGCTCTTGCAGGAGGTTGTGAAGGCCAAAGGTCATTCCAAATCCAATTGATGGCTTTTGAAATATTTCTAACTCCAAGCTGGCATAAGGAGAGGAGAGGAGAGGAGAGGAGAGGAGAGGAGAGGAGAGGAGAGGAGAGGAGAGGAGAGGAGAGGAGAGGAGAGGAGAGGAGAGGAGAGGAGAGGAGAGGAGAGGAGAGAAGAGAAGAGAAGAGAAGAGAAGAGAAGAGAAGAGAAGAGAAGAGAAGAGAAGAGAAGAGAAGAGAAGAGAAGAGAAGAGAAGAGAAGAGAAGAGAAGAGAAGAGAAGAGAAGAGAAGAGAAGAGAAGAGAAGAGAAGAGAAGAGAAGAGAAGAGAAGAGAAGAGAAGAGAAGAGAAGAGAAGAGATTTTCCATGCACAGATTACTCAAGAGCCTAATGAGCCCTTTCACTGACGTGGAGAAAGGTAACTTCTCTGTCAGAGCTAGTGTAGGCAGCCCTTAACACATTGATCATGAAGTGACTTTGGCTGTTTCTGACCCAGTTGCATCATTTTAACAAGGGAATGAAGAGCACTCCTCATGAAACCACAGGCTTCCCACTCAAGCTGTCTCGCCTGCAATGTTTAATATTCCACTCCGCTGACGATCATTGCAGCGCTACGTGCAAGGACAGGAGGATCAAATGCCTGACACTTCTTCCACTTGAATTTTGCATTCCGGACACCAGTCATGTCCTGGCCTCACAGCAGGAGCAGCAGCCAAGGCAGCTTGTGCAAAAGGCCTGAAATGCCATGTTTTACAAGCTGAAATACGGAGTGATAGCTTCAGGAAGTTTGTTCATGCTTTGGATTGGTGACTGAGGGAGGAAGCAAGTGCATGGTTTCAGAATGAGTGAATTATTTAAGCCAGCAGTCCAGAAATGCAAAGGAGGGATGTCAGGCCTCTGGAAGAAGCTACACTGGACTGTATTCCCTTGTCATCAACAACAACAGTGTGGGTGTTCTGAATGCTACCAAGTTCTGGGTTTTAACATGAAATTGTGCATCACCAGAAAAAAACATCTGTTCAAATTTTCTTCACCAACACTTTTGTAATTTAGCAACTTGCCAGTTGCATAATAAAATCAAACTGGGCATGTTGCCTTATATTTGGCACTTCGGTTTATTTACATTTTGCAAAGGTTCCCAAAGATCATTGGGCAATGACTGATGAGAAATTCACACTATTCCTGCAGGTTCTTAGATTATTAGTCATTCTTGGACAACTGAGATAATGTCACACAAAAGCTGAGAAAGCCAGAGGGCTTTCTTAAACCTGCTTTTCTAAGCTAATGAGGTTTGTCTGTTTCCAGTGTATGTGTATTTTAATTACGTGCAGCTATGAGACCTGGCAATACTTTTTGAACCTGTTCACCAATTTAAAAGGAAAAAAACCCAACAGGAAGAGGGGAAAAGTTGTCAAGGATACAAATTTCAGCCAAATTCATTGAAACAGAGCGAGGAAAAGCTAATTAAAGTCTACATGGAAGAAAGGAAAGGTCAAGAAGGAGAGAAAGAGTAAGAGAGACTATAACTGGAGAGACTATAAATGGCTATCTGTAAGGGAAAACGTGAGTTACAGTTCATACCCTAGCAAAACTGAAATTGATTAAATTCAAACAAAACCCACAGTAAACTAGACTTCCTTTATTCCAACACTTGGGGAGATACTTGGGGTTTGGGTTTCTTTATGCAATTGCATTTTCCTGCATAATATTCTTTACACATATTACTCAGCTACATATAAAGGTGTTTTAAACAATGAGGGGTGGCTGGAATATTTAATGGACAAATTTAGAAGAGAGGGAGGCATTCCATTTTACCAACTGGACTTCACCATCTCCCTTTCCTTGGCATGTAGAGAAAACTCCATTAGAAAAGCAAGAAACCATGACAAAGTAAACGACAATTTTTTTCCCTACTGAGAGCTTCAGGCATACAAATGAGTTCTTGCCAGATAGCAAGTGAGATTGTATCATTTCCAAACAACTAACTCAAAGAAAAAAGTAAAATGCAGGCACCTTGAGAATTCTCTCAGACTCAAAACTGCAGAGATCGTTTTGCAGAATTAAGCTTTGCTCTAGGATTACAAATGTTTGTGCCAAATTTCAGTTTCTGACGCTTTTGCCTGTGTGTAAGTGTGAAATTATTAATCCTTGAAAGCAGGGATTCATAATAACAGAGTTATTGACATTTTCTTGGCTCTAGCATTGCAGATGTTATGCTAAAGACAAGAAACATTCCCACTGTTTGATGAAGAGGGTGCCCAGGAAACACCAGCAGTAATCATTCTCCAGGCAGAAGATGTTTTCTGTCATCTGGTTCTTGACAACTATAAATAAAGGGCTCAATCTGATTTTTATACACTATTTCTACACTGTAAAAGACAGAATGATATATCCCACAGTTTGCAATGGAAGCCATATAAGAAGTGATGAGATTATAAACCAAGCATGTGTGCACCACAAATGTTTGTATTTTTAGCAGTGTTGTGAAGCAGAGTCTCACAACTGCACTTGTGGGCCTTGGTTAATGCAGAAACACCATTTCTGGTGCTGTAGCTGAAGTGTTTCAGAGACAAATGTTGGAGGACAGGCAGAGGATGAAATCTGTACTTGCTTGCCTGCATAAAAGAACTGCTATTAAAAGCTACCAAAGTGAAATGCTACCACTATTTTCTTTTCTCGGCTATGTCAAACTAATTTATTTGAAAGCAGAAATACAGAAAATACAGTGTAGTGCCCAGCCCCAGGCCTGGAAGATCTCTGAAAGAAGCACCAGCACTCTCTGGGAGAGCAGGGGAGTTTAAGAACTCTGGCAGAACACAGTCCTCCTCCTGGAGTTCACAGCTGAGCTCTGCTCTCCTGCTCCTCTGCAACAAAGTGGGAGCCCACCAGGAAAGCCTCAGAGGAGGTAACCAGTGAAACCTTCATTGTTAGGGGAAACAAAAACCATGGAATTGTCTTTACTTTGCTACTCAGTGTGATTCAGAGGGCCCTGAGCTCGCAGTGGTGCAAGTCAAACAGCTTTAACAGCTTAGCCCACCTGGGCAAGCCACCAAACTCAAGCTATTAGATTTTCACCAGCAGGACAGCAATGATGCAGCTGTGCTGCTTCCCAGCCAGAGTCAGCAGGACTGCCAGCACCTCTACAGTGAGCTCCAAGCAGTGGGTTCCCTTCCCTTCCCTTCCCCACACAAAACACAGAACTGCTGAGCAAAAAGGTGAAGGAGGTACCAATCCAACACTCTGCATTTGAACATTTAATTTCATTTTCTTTTGATTAAACCTCTCTTTATATTCTGTTGCCTGGATCAGCATGGGCTCCCTTGTCACCATGCTGAGTTCCCAGGAAAATGTGTTCCTCTTCCCTCCTTACTTCTTCCTGCAGGATTGTGGCCATTCAGCCACATGGAATCTGTCACCTGTCCAGTTGCAGCCAAAAAGTGATAAATAAAAAGCCGAGAAAGCTCTAATTGCCAATGCTCACGTCGCCAAATCTGTAATGAGAATAAAGTTTCACAACCCTTCCCCAGCTCTGGGGGGCTGTGCACACCTTTGGGAAGCAAATCTCCTCCTCTGGCCATTCTCTGCTGACAGTCTGCCCTGGGAAGCAGATGGGCCACAGCCTTTCCAGAAGCTCAGCCCTTCCTTGCGCGGCAGCGGTGCCAGTTTGCAGGCAAATGACCATGCCGGCAAGGGCGAGCTCTCAGGCTATCTCTGACTGTACCAGCACGGATGTGGCACGGCTGTTCCCACAAGGCACCACCGAGCCTTGCACCGAGCCATGCGAGTGAGAAATCAGCTGAATCTAATCAGAAGGAATGGCATAATTAACACGAATCCTGCGAGGAGCTGTTTGTTGGGTGATACACAGCTCTCTGTTTAGCGGCTCATTATTCAAGCAAGCCCGGGTAGAGCTTTGCTGTCTCCACGGAGCACAATGTAAATAGAAAAAAACAGCTTCACTTTCCCCATCCTGTCACTTTAGACCATAATTTAAGCTGATCATACTTTTCCATTTTTCACAGAATTTTTCCACAGTGTGGATAGGGGCATCTAAAGTGTTATTAAAACATGTTAGGGAGGCAAGCTGGCCAGGGCTGCTTGGAAAGGGCAGCCCCACTGCTTTCTGGCTGCTCCTGAGTCTGCTAAAAGTGTCAGGAAACAAGGATATAATCACAGATTTCTGGTGAGACAAGCTAAGTATCAGTGAGGCAAGTTCTGCAAAGCATTTCAAGATCACGTGGTGAGGTTTTCTTGGAAAGCAGCTTTCTCTTTGGGAAATAACTAGAAATTGTCAGGAAAAGTGGAATCTCACCTGTTCCACAGCGCTGCATTGTATGCAAAGAGAAATTTCAGTCAGTAGAAGGCAGGGAGGAACAAGAGGCATCAAAGTGGCTGTTGCTGAAGGAGTAGCTCCAACATGACATGACATACTGCCACTGCCTCAAGCCAACCAGCCTTGCTTCTGCCCCACCATCCACCTCAGAGCCTGGTAAAAGCTCTTCTTCTCCCGACTGTCAAGGACTTGTGTGCTAATGGACCGCTGACAGATGGGTGAGAACATTTGTTTTATTTTTTTTCCTTCTTCTTAATGTCTAAGAAAAAAACCCAGCCCCTTGGGAAAATAAAATACCAGCCATTCCTCTGCAGTCTTAAGGAAATATGGGCACCCCCTGTCGATTTATATAACTTTTTAAAAAAGAAAAAAAAAATCAAAACCCTACCATGTCCTTGGGCATTATACTTTCTTCCATTTTGTGCAGGAAATGCACTCATGTAACAGCTGTTGACACATCCAAGTTGTGCTCTACAGCTGCTGCTGACCAACAGCAAACAGGAGGTCACCGCTGTGGCAGGACAAGGACACCTGAGCAGTGTGCCCCAGGTTGCAGTGTAAAATCAAGGCCAACACATGACCAAAGATATAATTTAGCTGGAGAGCAGCACATCTTTATTTCACCCTTTTTTAGTGCCCACAGTCGTAATGATGTCTCTTCCTAGGATTTCCACAAGTCTGCCAGAGATGTCCTGAGCAGAAATGAGTGTGTCCATGCAGGATACTTCATGCTCATGGGCCTTTATCCATCCTTAGTGTCTTGGATTCACCATGCTTGGGCAGAACATCTGCCTAGGATTCAGATTTACCAGCTGTGCCTTCTTTCTCTGCCCAAAAACTCTGTGCAGACAGAGTTTCAAAATCTGAAAAATGCATGCCCATTTGGCCTGGATTTCTTGATGTTCAGCAGTCCAGAAGGAGTGATATTCCCAGTCAGAAAATGAGACAAGACCAAGAAAACCCAGACACATGGCAGTTTTATTTCCTACGACATAGGTGGATTGCAGGCATCCTCTCTTGGAAAACACTTTCATCCTGACACCTCCATTTCAATGACTTCTATTAAAAACTGGACCCCATTGCACCAATTCACCCTTGCTTCTGCAAATCCCAGCTCAGCCTTGCTCCTGAGCTCCTGTTAGTGAGCCCTGACTGGCAGCAAAGAAATAAGAGTTGGAGGGGTTTGGAGAACCAAAAGTAACCCTAAACCCCAGACAGCCATTAGAAGGGAAACATGAGGAGATTGGTCATACATGGAAGGGGTGTCTCAGCGGAAAGAGAAATAGAGACCAGCCTGAAATCCATTGCTATGATGACTCAGAAATGAAGGGGCAGGAAGTGTAGACTGAGAAGCAAACCATCCCACAATTGAGAGACACAATTTCCAAATGAGCTGCAGTTTGGCCAAGCTATCCCAACAGCAGCAGGTATGTTGGTGGAAGAAAAGATGTTTCTTGGGAGCATGAAGCTGTGCCTTAACTTGAGCAGAAAGGCAGCCATACCTATAAGGTAAGAAAACTCCCTCCTAAAATAATAGCTCAAAACAAAAATAGAACAGCTGAATGTAATTTTCCCACCATTTTCTTCTTTCTTTTTCTCTCATTAGACACATTATATCTATTGAAGGGAATTTTTTTCCCATTCATGTTTCATGAATGCAAAAACATGTGCAACGTGTGCAAATTAAGGATATAATTGACAGACAAATGGCAGCTGCCAAAACCAAGAGGGAAAAGTTTCTAAAAGCTAAAGGTTTCACAGATCCTTTCTATTGCATAGTGGTTTTGTGTTTCTTGTTGTCTGGTATGTAGTAGATTCTGGTAAGAATCCCCCAAACTGATGTTTTTTATGATTTGAAGTACTCTGTCCATTATTTGTGCCGGAATCAATAGAAGAGTTTATATAAAAAATATGCGTTGCAACAGTCAATTCAAAAAGAGCAATTTGTATGCAAGTGGAACTGATCAATCCAATAAAAATGATTGCCAAGTCTCCTGAGACTTATAGAAATACTTTCAATAAACGCATTTTTAATAAAATAGCAATGAAATATATCACAGCATAGGAGTCAAATGGAAAGCAAACATTTTCTGAACAACTGAGGAAAAGAATTTACACTTTTCTTACAGTCTGTTTTCATTCAATTGTTGATGCAATATGGGTATTTTAGTATGGAATATTATTTGGTTTTAAATCCTGGATTGTTCACTCAAGTCCCATTTGTCCATGCTGTTATTTCAGTGGAAGTGCCTAACTCCAGGATAACTTCTGTTCCCAGGCTTAAGGAAATAAGGTGCATCTTTAAGCCTGTATGGTGGTACCTCCACAATAAGATATAGCTATATTTGCTCAGAGATGGTGCTCAGAGTCTGACTCAGGCCATGTTCAGCCTAACTCAGCTATGACTGTAAGAAATGTTATTTCTTATGTGTCAGAAAAGTTCTGAAATACCAGTATAAGAAGGTGACACTTTTGTTAAGAAAAAACCATATTTTCTGGGGAAGACATTACATTTTCTGGGGAAGTTTGTGCTGTTCAGAGTCTCTTTCACTGGAAAGCAAAGCACAGCTATTTGGTGTTCAGCTGAATCAGCATTCACAGCAAAGAAACAGCTTCCAAGGCAGGAAGGAGAGGATTCTTCTGATTTGGGTGATATAAGTCTTCCTTCTTTCTGACTGTGGCAAGCACAATTCTGTAACAGGACTCTCCCACCCAAGTTTCTTAAATCATGGTTGGTTTCATTCCAGCCTCAGAGGCTGGGTTATGACCTGACTGGGTGTGTGGTGGCACAGCCAGTGTGACCTGCAGCTCTGGCTCTGCTGTGTCCATGCCTGCAGGTGACCCAAGGCAGGGACACTGCTGCTTGCTGTGCTGTCTCCCAGGGCATGAGGAGCTGCTCTCACATCAGCTCTGGGTGGGCTGCCAGAGGGCTCTTCATTACAAGATGAAATAGTCACTTTTATGCTGTTATTTCTTTACACTGCAGATAGATTCAAACAGGCATCTGCTGGTTTGCCAGACAGAAGGAAACCTAACTTGTTAATAAGCCTACTTGTTTATAAGTTCTACACTCAGATTTCTTAGATATAAACACTGGGGTTTTGTAAGTCTTTTTCTGGCCATGGTCTGTCTGTCTGGACTCAGTGTCTATGGGATTCTTTTTTGAAATTACAATTTCAGTGAATTTGATGCCTAAAGATTTTTGCTTTTAATACATTTTTCATGCATTTGTAGCTCTGTAGACTGCTAATACATAGTTATATAGCTCTTTGTATTTTTCCTACCCTTTCTCTTAGATTTTGAAATAATAAGCTAACCTTCTAACATATTCCTGAAATACTGTTTAGTCTTATTGTCAAGAAGAGAACCTCCAAAAGGACATTTTGTTTTCCAACCAGAATCTGAGAGAACACAACAAGAAATGGGGCAAAGAAGCCCCTGTACCAACTCCAGTTGGGCAGAGCCTGGGGGAAAATTACCTAACCAACTGCTGTTCTAATTGAACAGTATTTGTTAGATATGCTCATTTGTTAAACTTATAAAAAGTTATAGAAATCTGATGCCAGGTGTGCCCATGACCATGGGAGCACCTGGAAGCTTCCAATGAAGACCTGCTTTTTATTTTACCTTTTTAACATTGTTGCAAGGTTTTGGGTTGGTTTGTTTTTGTGGTGGGGTTTTTTTGTTTGTTTGTTTGTTTTTTTGGGTTTTTTTTTGTTTGTTTTTTTTTATTTTAGGTGACATATGAACTCACCTTTTGCTGTCTTGCCTTAAATCTATGAGGGTCTTTATGAGCCCAGACACAACATCCTCCTGCTCCTTCACCAGATATGTGCTCACCCAAACCCTGCTGCCTGTTGGTGAGGAAGGCAGAGGGGTTACAGAGCTGACTGTTCTAGAAGCCACTTTTCCCATCTGCTGCAATTTCTGCAGGCCCTGGGGAGCCATGACTATTAACTGTGCAATAATTACATCAGCAGCTATAAAATCATAGAGCCCAGGCCTTCTCACCACAGTCACAAGCTCAGATGATGGAGACAAACAAGAAGTGTCACCACTAGTCACCGCCAGGCAGACTTAGGCTTGCATAGTTGTGGGGTACATGAAATGAATGACCTTTGGAATGATGCACACTTAGTCATTAATATAAAAAATCCCAGTCATTCAGCCTGCTGCTTCTCCTACACTACCAATGTGTTTTCATATTCCAGAAAATAAGTATTCCTGTGAAGTCACCCAGTCATCCTCCCAGGCTGCTCTCTTTCCCTAGATTATATTTCTTTCCGCTTGGGACCAAAACCCTGGGTAGCAGCATGAAAAAAGCAACCATTAGAGACACACTTGATGAACCTCTAACATTTGGACTCAGGTACAAGAGCATTCGTCTCTGACGTCAAGGTTTCCAGGGACATATGGCAGCAAAATATAGGTCTGTGAAACAGAAATAAATGGATGTCTGAAATGAGTAACCAAGCTCACAGTGAGAAATAGGTGAGGCAGTTTGGAGGATGAGATCAACCAGTTATCTCTTGACACTGCAGTATCATTTTTGTCAGTTAATTCTTTGTCAAGGAGAGCCAGGACAAATTCAAAAGCCTGACAGTGAACATCACCAAAGAGGAATATGTCTTTACCAATAGTATTTATTTCCTCCTCTGATGCTTAGTGATGTGCTCCACCAGATTCAAGTCCATTGAGGGGTCAAGGAGGCTGAATCAGATGTCAGCTTCACAAAAGAAGCCTGGAGAAACACCCTCTGATTTCATGTTCTGAAACACAGAACTGCTGTCACAAGCCCTCCAACTTACACTCATATGTGCAGTAACTTTTCCTTATTTTCCTATTATGAACATCCTCAAATTCCCAGATTTGTCCTGATAATTAATGATAGTCACACATCTTCCCATGGAATTTGTCCATCAGCAAATGGTGCCTTAAAAACCCAAAAAAACCCTATTTTGTAGCATGTTAAAACAGAGCATAAAACCTTTAAAGTTTCATTCCAACAAGGTTAATTTCTTCATTTTGACCTGCAGGTATATTGCAGATTACTATTCTCATGCTAGCAATAAATTTAAAGATCAAAACAAAATGCTGCAACTTTATTGAAACTGATAGCTGGTATTTCTGAAATAACCTAAAAAGGTATTGTGCCAGTGATTTAAAATTGTAAAGTTTTACTGTTCTTTGGAACAAGAAGAATCATTGGCACAGTACCACGCTGTTCCCTCAGGCAATCATGCACATTAACCACAAATGCAGATAAAAATTTCTCAAGAGCAAACTCTTTATGTTTTCCTGACCACAGAACACATGGAAGTAAAATATTACACATTAGACCTCTTAATAAACAGTCTCAAATTATTGAAAATACTGGAATAGGAATTTCAGACCTAAAATCCTGGATTTTGAGGAGCTGCAGATGGGAAAGCTGGGACTCAGCAGCTACTTTATGTTGCACAGACAGCGCTGACATTACGATGCAGTCATTTGATGTGACAGGGATCATATGCATTCCCAAAAGCAGCTCCTCGGGCTTACAGTCCTTGAGCAGTCATAAAAATAAGATGTCTCTTGAGACATTTCAAAGATAAGGCTGGAGAGAGAAGGGCCATGTGGTTTACAACACTCTTGGATAAATCCCATGACGCACCAAGGCCGTTTGCAAAGTATCCGGTTCTTTTCATGACAGCGGGCAGAAGTGCTGTGCTGGGAGAGCAAAATAGGAAGGAAGTATTTGGAGTTTTGCCACTTTTCCAGAAAAAAATTATGACTCCATGAAAATGCACTCTCAAGAGCATCTTTGTCATAAAATTTGATTTTGGTGCTGGGTTTTATAATACAAAGCTGCAACACCTCCATCCCCACCCCATCCTTCTGATCCCCAGGGGGATGTCTTCTGGGGAGGCTGCCTTGTGACATCTTCTCCCTTTCTGAAGGATCAGAGACACTTTATTGAAGATTTCCACAGCTTTGTCAGTTTGTGCCTTTAGGGCATCTGGTGTTTAGTCACACAATCACACGAAGGAGGCCTATTAGGCTTAATTTCTGCCAAGTTTGCTGCAATTAGTAAAGATGCTCCTGGGTTTTAACATCTGTGCAAAGCATGTCCTGGTATGGTGTTTTCTGTCCTTCTTCCCTGCCTTTCCCACCTCCTCCTACTCCTCCTCCTTCTCCTATTCTTCCTTCTCCTCCTCGACCCACAGCAGGTGTCAGCAGGAGCTGGCAGTGCCCTGCGAGAGCCGGGTCCCTGTGGTGGCCCTGCCATCTGGGTGCCCCTGGCATCGCCCTCCTGCAGGAGCAGGGTGTGGCAGGCAGGGCTGGAACTTTTGATCTGAGATCAGAGGTGGGGAAGGAGGCTTCACTTCAAATCCCTTGCCAGCTGGTGTGGTTAATCTCTTCCCGTGCTCATAGCAATAAAAATCAGCATTTACATAACACCTGGGGTCACCTGGGAAGCACTCTGCTGTCAGGGAAGGATCATGTCCCAGCCTCAGATGCTCCTGTCCCTAGAAGAGGAGCTTCTGACTGCCAGGTACAATGAAAAAGCCTCCTGCTCCTTTTGGGATGGTGGCTCACCCCGCAGTGAAGTATTTGATTGGGTTAGTACTTAGGATAGGACAGGGGTGGGGGTCATCATCCACCTGCCTGGATCCTCATCACAAGCAAAGACAGCTCTGGCCACACAGGACTAAAAAACTTGTTAAAAGTGATCCCAAAGCAAATCTTTACGCATATAAAAGAAAAAGCTTGAAGTGTTATTTCTTAAGCTTGGAAAAAAAAATCTAAATATTAAGTCCTGCCTTTCTTATTTGTGCTGTTGGGTTCCTTGGAGGGCTGACAAACATGGGGAGTTGCAGCATCAAGCAGCACTGGGAATATATTTCATGTAAAATGCTGCTTATGTTAACATCTCTTCAGCACAAATGCCTGCAAGAACACTCAGGGGACAAACTCTCTTTGTGGAAATTTCAATATCGCTGCCTCTTTCTCTGCAGGCAAGAAAGGATTCCTTTCCAAAACAGGAAGGGAAAGTGTGTGACATTCTGGATATTTCTAAAAGAGCAAAATAAACAGAGAGCATTTCAAATGAAGTGTTTTAAATATTTACATTGTTTGGAATGTGGTATGTATGATAAATTAGTAAATGAATAGAGAATTATCCATCTATACAGAGAACTCTGTAAGTTAAATATAGATGTGTCTATATAGGCAGAGCAAGAGGTGCAGATATATGAAGAAATGTATTCCACAAGTGTGGGGGGGCAGCAGGACACATCATTGGACACTGGACTTGAAGTCACAAAAACTGGGATTAAAACCTGGGTCTGCCACTAAGGTTTGGTGTCTTGAGGAAAAAAACTTCATTTTTCTTTGTCAGCCTTTCTCCTGTCTTCATCAGCTTAAACTGCAACTCTAAGGACTTTGAATTACCTTGTGTTGGTACTGAGGATCTCTAGGTGCTGCTACCATCACCTTCAGTGGTTCCATCAAGTTCTCTTTCTGAGGACTGTCTGTAAATCTGGGAACGCACACCAGAGAAGTACATCCACTGTAGATTTAGCAGCTTCCAGATTGTAAGTCTAACATATTCAGTTCCATCCAGTTTACAAAAGACTCTGCTCTGAAATGTCAGATTTCAGGCGCATTTAAGCAAAAATCTTCCTCCTAGGTAAGATTTAGAAACAAGCAGCAAGTGTTTGTACCCTTATGGATTGCAGTCCTCCCTTTTCTGTATCCGCAATCTGGGGAGTAAAAACTTTTGTAACAAGATCAAAATGAAGAGTTTCCCATGGCAAAACAGAGCTGCAAATATGAGTGGTGTTTACAGCAGAGAAATACACAGTCCTGGCCAGCAGGATGCTTTAATTGAGGCTGGTCTAAATAATGGAGGTTTTTGTCATAATAGAAATAATTTTTCTTGTACTTCTTGGGTAAATGACTCAACACCAACTAACAGCTAGTTATTACACTTATGTATATTTCTTACAGAGAAAGGGGATAGGACAGTAACTGAAAGAAGCCTTTTCTAAGAGAGCAGCAGGAACCTGCCAGGATTCCCCACCTCCCTCTCTCTCTGGGCAGGCAGATCAGCTCCAGCCAGGCTTTTTGGGGGAAGTGATAATCTCCATCAGCCTTGAGTGGCTGTGAATGGAGACAGTGCTCTTCCAGTCTTTCCACAGCTGTCCCTACAAGATTGAGCATCACAAAAGCAGGCCTCCACCAACTGGGCACACCTGGTACCTAAGCAGGAGCATGGAAGCAGAATGGGAAGAAGAGACTGGCATGCATATATGAAAATTTAATCCCAAGTAATGATCTGCACATCAAAAGAATTTGCAAGTATGCCTTATAGGTGGGGATATAGCAGATGGCAGAGGATTTTTTATGAGCTCTTTCTGAATATAAGGAAAGCAGGGAATGGAGCATTTATGCAACTGCATGTTGCTTGGCTTTTTTCTATTTCTTAAAGACTTAGATATTTGAATTCTAGTGATCTGGTTATGGATTTTGCATTATATCTGCTTTACAAATTGCCTCAGGTATTTCAATTTTATGCTGTCAAAGACACTGGAAGTAGAGTGAAATATGTTTGTTTGTGTGGGTACATGTGTTTTTGATAGGAAAATCAAATGTTTATTATGATTCAGCCATGATGCTTGTTAGAGCACCCTGGAGTACAAAAATGGACTGTCTCCAGGTTTGCAGTTTAGAACTAACAACAGACAATTCATTCTGTGTATTGATCACGCCTCTGAAAATTTTCCATGAGGAATACCTCTTCTCCACAAAACAAATGGGAAAAAAACCCAACCTAACAATATGTAACTTCAAATTTCTGATATTACATCCCTGCATGAAAAGCACAGATCAGTTTTTTCAAGATATATGCAGGGAGGAAATCATTGTTTCTACTGGACAGCTGTACTCTGTTCAAAATGTGATTTGCATTCACTTTTTTGTTTGATTGAAACGCCTTCATTTCTCCTGGAATATCTCCCAGAGGATTTTCACTGAGTAACTCCGGTATTACCAAATGACAAAAGGAGAAAAGGAGAGAGAAAATGTCTGTATCTATGCATACATAAGTTTTGAAAGAGCTAAAATCAATGCCTTAATGTGACAGGGGGGTAGAGGTTAGGAAAACATACTTCAAAGGGAAGAATACTTAATTTACTAATAAAATTATGTTCATTCTCTGAGGCCATGTATGGTCCTTTCTAAAGAAAGAGAGTGTACACACTTACTTATAACTTACCCTACCTCACAATAGCTCCTAATTTAAAGAATAAAAAACCTCACCCAGAACTCCATCCAATTCTCAGGACAATTCAGAACACACACTTCTAAGGTTAATTATATTTTAAACATTGAAAGTTGTTCCCTCCTGTTTACAGAGCTCGAACTGGCTCCCTCATCCCTTCAGACTCTGCCTCCAAGGGCTGAGAAGCGCTTTCAGCACTGCCCTGAGCTCATCCATCGTCCTCAGGTTCTGCCCCTGAGCAGCTCCTGCACCTCTTGGCCAGGGGCTGCTGAGAGCAGCTGAGCAGACACCAGCCCTGGCCAGAAGGAAATGGATTTAAAGACCCAAGGAGGTTTTCACATTCCCATGGGAACCGAGGAGCCCTGTGGCACAGTGTGTGACAGCAGGGCTGGGAGATCCAAAGCACCCTGGCCACCTGAGCAACTTCTCTTCCAGCTCAGGAGGGTGCCAAGCTCCAGGCCAGGGCTTCCTCTCCTTTGCCAAAACCAGGAGGAACTTCTCGGCAGCTGAGGAAAGAAGGCAGGAGCCAAATACCAGCATGGGAGAGAGAGCAGGCCGGTGCTTTGGGAGGTGGTGACAAGCTTTGGCGAAGAATCCAAACTTTTTGCCAGAAAGAGAAACTCCCCCGTTCGCTGCAGGAGCTCCTTCCAGGCTCATTCCCTCATTGCCTGCAGGCAAACACACACACGCACACACACTCATCCTCTCCCTGCTGGAGTTGTTCTCAAAGGCAGCTGCGAGGGCGAGACCTCTGCCGTGGCTTTGAGCACACCAGCGCACGGTGGCTCATCCGCGGTGCACAGAAGGCTGGGCAGTAGGGGTTGGTCACTTGGCCACTAAAGCAAGATAAGGCATTTTCATTGTCATCATCCAAATTGAGTATTGGGCTCTGTTTGTTCAGATGATCTCTCTGCTACTCCCTCCCTTGATTAGCCACATAGCAGAACTTGAACTCAAAGAAAACAAGACAGCATGAGAGAGAGAAAAAGTCCACCCCTTGCTTTTCATCTGCCATTTCAATAACACTGGCTTCTCCAACAGCAGCAGTAGGTGCTGATCCCCTGACCTGCTCTGAACCCCACAACTGTCTAAGTTCACTATGACCTGGGGCAGGGAGAAGCAGCTCCCACCATCCTCTGACAGGGAAGGGACGGGTCAGTGCCAGAACCAGCATGTCTGGACACATGGGTGATCTGACCTTGAAAGAGTTAAGCAGCACGTGGAGAAAAGAACCTACCTCTGAAGAGCGGTGTACAAAAGCTTTTAAAAATTTCTTCCAGATTATTTTTTCCTAACCTGTGATGACGTTTGTGACAAACACATCTCAGTGGAAAAACTCCATGGGACATGGTAAGCACATCTGTCATAAATGCTGTCTGAAGGGCAGAAGAGACCAATCTGCCATGAGAAAGAAAAAAAAATGTGAGAAGTGGTGAAATAGCTGGGAATAATTCAGTTTGGGGGAAAAGGGTTGAGTGAGCAAGGGTAGTTCCCAATTTTCATATATGAATGCAAAAGTTTGCAAGCAGTTTTTGATGTCTTGGGACCACCTCTCTAGTCAAGCTCACCATTTGAAAAGCTGGTTTTGAGACAATTCTTTCAGCATTGGTGCCTTCATACCACACAGGGAGAAAAAAATAGAGATCGTCTTTGACACAGTGATCATCATTGCTCAGTGCCAATGCTGTTTTTTCAGCATATTCAGCTCTGCCCCTGAGTTCCCACTGCAACTTTTCCACCAACCCTCTAACGTTACCTCTTGGAAGCCACTTCAATTCACTGCTCTCTGCCTGCACCTCACTCCCCATGCTCTGTGTTTGGGCTGCAAGCTACACCGGGTAGCAAGGTGTTGAATGTACCTGTTTAGGAGCCTTATGTTATGGGGAGATTCTAGAGACACCCCACAGGACTAGTTTGACATGGCTTAGTCTAATTCCTGTTCTCAGTGAACACAGTTAGAAACACTGGTATTTTTAGGCCTAAAAAAAGGTGATCATTTACAAATCTGAACAACTATTTCTCTGAACAAGAAGGAAGAGCCATGGAACTCCAGTCAGTCAGCCTCACCTCCAGCCTTGGTAAGGCAGATATTACCATACATCATCTCCAGACATAAGAAAGACAAGAAAGTCACCGGGAGTGGCTTCACCAAGGGGAAAGTATGGTTGAACTTTGGTGATGAAATGACAGGCCTGGTAGGTGAGGGGAGAGCAGTGGACATTGCCTAGACTAAAGTAAGGCTTTTGACACTCTCCCATGTAAGATCCTTATCGTCAAGTTGATAAAGTGTGGACTGGATGAGCAGACAGTCTAAAACTAAAATCCTGCTGAACAGTCTGGCCTGAAGGATGGTGACCAGTGACAAGAAGTGTAGGTGGAGCAGCTTTACAGAGAAGCCCCAGGGGTCTCAGTGAACACTGGGTTGAAGATAAGGCAGCAACATGCCCTTCAGCAAAAGCAACTAAAGGTATCCTGGGCTGGAAAAAGCACTGCCAGCAGGTGGAGGGAGGTGATCCTTCCACTCTCCTCAGAACCTGGCATGTTGGAGAGACTTCAGCAAAAAGCCATGGCAAGGATGTTTAAGGAACTGGAGCATTTCTTCTGTGGGGAAAGACTGAGAGAGATGGGACTGCTCAGCCCGGAGATAAGAAGGCTCAGAGGGGATCTCATCAATGTATACAAATACCCAAAGGGAGAGTGAAAAGAGGACAGGGCCAGGCTCTTCTCAGCGATGTCCAGTGACAGGACCAGAGGCAGTGGCACAAACTGAAACACAGGAGGCTCTGCCTCAGCAGCAAGAAACACTTTTTCACTGTGGGGGTGACAGAGCACTGGCACAGCTTGCCCAGGGATGTTGTGGAGTCTCCATCCCTGGAGATATTCAAAAGTTGCCTGGACAGGGCCATGAGCAACTGGTTCTACGTGATCCTTCTTGAGCAGAAGGATTGAACCAAATTACCTCCATGTCCCCTCCAACCTCAACCATTCTGTGATTCTGTGGCTTGAGCTGCTGGCCAGGAGCTTCTCAAGAGCATTTGAGCATTTTGTAATTTCAAAGGCTTCAGTGTTTGGTGTGTTCAGATATTGCATATCACCAATACAGCTTCCAGCTGGGGGTGCTGATGTGGTACATCATTGACTGTTCATCTGATAAAAAATTGTCATGTCATGGTTTGAGCTGCTCAGATCTCCCAGTCTGGGTTTGATATTATAGTTAAGGTGATCTTTGGACTGGCTGATTTGAGCGAGACAGTTCTGCCTGGAGAGGTGGAACCAGAGGGGTTATGAGACTCATCTCTATTCAGCCATAATATCCTGTGAAAGATCCAGCTCTGACCAACAGATCGGCTCTTCTTGAATGTCAAGATGCATCTCAGTCTCTTCCTGACCCTGAAAGTGACAGAATAAAAAATCATGGCTCTTTCTAAATGTTACTAATTCATGGCACCAGGAATGATGTGCTTGGTATTGAAACGGGGATATCTGGCATCATCCTCTTCCTCTGTTACAGGAACACCACAATGATTTACACTGAGTTTTCAGTATCAGCCTCAGGAACACTTCACATGTCATGGAGTTATGGTCCCAGGTTTTCTGCAGACTCATATCTGTCTTGCTTACCTTAATTCCTCATTTTTGAGATTCTCCTTCCCCATCACAGCACCTGCAACCCTGTCTGTGTTGTTGCATGAAAGTTTCCAGAGATTAAGATAGTCCCTCAGAAGAAAGGCACAGCTACAGCAAATTGGCACATAGGGGCTATTTCTAAAGTTGCTTCCAGTAATTTTGCAGCTGATTACATAGCACCTTGGTTCAGTCCAGAAAGCACCAGTACTAATTCTAGTCCTTGGGAAGAAATAACAAAAGAGGTGAGTGATTTGCCATTTCATGCTTTCTTCATCCTAAACCACCTGTTTAAATTCATCAGAGCACCGCCAAGCAGCTTTGTGAATTCAAACCTTTCTTCTGAAAGTCAAAGAAAGTTGTTAAAGGACTTAAAACCCTGAAATTTTGACTTTGCAGTCATTATTTTGGCTGCTGTTTTCCATATGCCTACCCCGTTGAGGGAGGATCTCTGTAAGCTTCTGCACCTTGTGTAGAGAATAAGAAATTATTTTGGTGGAAGTGGTTACAAAGGTGCATACAGGAGAAATTTGTTCTAAGGGTCTGGTCTGAATATTCTCCATTTAAAAGGTTCTGGTTAACCTGTGTGACTGAGACTCAAAACATGCACTGGTGGCTTGTCATTTGTGCACTCAGAGGAGGTAGAAGCAAGAGGACAGTATGGATGGTGTGGCCAAAGGCAGAAAACAGGTAGGCAGGGGTTCAGCTATTCATTTTCTAATGGTTTTTCTCTAGCTTTCATTTGAGCTAAGACTCTCACAGGAGTCTTCAGCCTGTTGCCAGTGCAGCAGATTTCCAATCCACTGTAGCTATCATATAAGCAAATAAGAACTATAGGTTGAAAAAGAGTTTAAGAAAGCAATTCTGTGTCCTTGAGATGAGTAAATGGCAGCTGATCTGAGAGGGACAGCAAGGACTCTCAGCACAGGCTTCTTCTACAAAGGCTCACAGATGGCCTTACCCTGAGCCTCCCCTCCAGCCATGGACAAGCACACACCCCAGTGGGCTGTACTGGATGAGAAAGGTTAAATCCATCAGGTCTTTGTGGTGGCCACGTTCTCTCCCCAGCATGAAGGATCTGCTCAGTGCTGGGGCAAGCTCTGGCTGCGGGCAGATGTCCTGCAGCCAGGCAGCAGCAGCAGGGGAGGTGGCTGTGGTGGCAGTGGCTGCTCTTCTGCCAGTTGTACATCTTCTTCAGGTCTATGATCAGCAAACCACCTTCAGTGCCTCTGGATTTGCCCATGCACTCTTCCAGACAGTGACTGGATGGAGCAGAGGTGAGCAGAGCCATGGCAGATCCAAGGGCCAGAAGGGACAGCAGCCACGGGGTGTAAGCTCTAACTTCACCATTTGTCCCATCTGCCTGCAGAGCGTGGCATGGCAGCCAAAACCACCCAGGTGATGTGCTTTGCCCAGCACTGTCACCCACCAGCACAGGCATTCCTGCAGAAAACATCTCTGCCTGATGCCTTTTGCTCCCCCAAAGAGCCCAGTCCCAACCCCTGCCCTGCTTGAGCCCACCTGCTCACCTTGAGTCAAACCAGGGAGTGGTTTAGTGATCCTGGGTGCAGGCTGGGGCAGATCCTCCCGTCCTTATTCACTGTGAGCTCTGCTGTAGGCAGTTACAGTCCCAGGAAAATCAATGGGATAATGAACACTAATTAGTGGCAAGCCAAAGTGGGAGAATCTGGCAAAACATCTGTCCTTGCCCCAGGAGTGGGAGTTCCTCAGGTCCCTGCCATTGTCACGCAGTTTGGGGGGCCCTCACGAGCCTGTGGAAAGCCAGATTTTGAATATTTACAAGCAGCATAAAAATTGGCCCCAAAAATCACTTTCTCATCAGTTTCACTAAGCCCTAATTATAATGTAAATTGCAAAATTGGAAGGAATTCAGAGACGAGCAACAAATACGACTAAGGGGATTGGAGGATTGATTTATGAGAAAAGATTAAAAGACCTAAGAATTATGCAGTTTGACTAAATGATAACTGTGGGCTTGATCTTGCAAACTTTTCCCAGAGATGGCTCTCCACATTAAAGAGCAAGTATGATTTAAAAATATCTACCATGTCCTCCACTAAGAAGTTCTACAAATCAGTATTCCAACCTAAGACAGAGGGGAGCATTAGTTTTCATCTTGCAGCTAAGAAAGTAAAAAATTCTAGTACAAAGCTCAAAGATCGTTTTCATTTTTGAGGGGTGTTATATGTGAAAAAAAAATTTCTGAATTTATTTACATCAGAAAGAAATAGGAGATATTTAAATACCTGAGGTCTGAAAATGACCAGTGTTACAGGATGGATAGAAAATTGATGATTTTCACATGCTGGTCTGTTAAATGTCCTTATTTGTACCTTTCTGAACTGATGAATTGCACATTTGTATGAGTTCTACACAGCTTTTAGTGCTTTTGAGGCTCTGCTTAAGCTGTAGAAAACATTATAGAGATGTCACAGGACCAAGCATACGCAGCAATTCAAATGACAGAAGAAAGCTATAGGAAAATGAGAGATGCAGCACCTCACAAGGAGAGATACAACACCAAGTCCTAAACTGCCTTCTTGCCCCATGGCATGGCTGTGTTTGAAAAACCCAGGTACAGTAGTATATCACTTGCCAAAGCATGGTTTCAATACTGTTCAATAATCATCACAAGATGAAATAAATAAGATTTATCATGATTGGCAAGTAGGTCTTCCTAAAGAAGAAAAATTAGGTAGTATTTTCCTTTAAGTCAGATTGAAATATTTTACTTCAGAAAAAGCAACTTTCTTTTTCTTAAATTTGGGAAAAATCAGAACCTTCAACTTATTTTCAACAGGTGTGGTTGGTATGGCCATAAAAATCTTCAATGGGTTTTTCTCAGTTAAAAATGAATATACTATTTTATAAAGCAGAATTTTTTTTTAATGTCAGGTGAATCAGAATCTAAACCAACATTGAATCAAAAAGTAATGAAATCAGAAGCAAACACAAAACTCATACGGATCAAAATGTAGCAAAAAGAGGAAAAAAAAAAACCAAGAAAAAATGTTTGGTTTGGCTCAACCTAAGCAAAATTCCACTCATGTTTTTACCTGTCTGTCCATCTCTAAAGCCCATCACTCATCAGGCTCTTGCTTTGGGTAGCTAATGGACATGGACACGGATTCAATGCATGACTGGCTCTGCAAAATAGGATGCATGTAAATAATGCCTCCAGTCTTGGCACAGCAACTGAAAATCCTCACAGTGCTGGTCCTTAAACCAAACCTGGCCCAGAGAGATATGTCTGAGTCCACCTTGTGATGGAGAAAGCAAGTTCCCAGCATCTCCAGGAGCAACCTCAGTGATTCAACAGATTTGTATTTATATCAGCAAACAGAGAAGAAGTAATGCCTATTTCAGAGGCCCTGGAGCAAAGAAAAAAACCCACATTATCATTCCCAAAAACCTCACAGCTGCTTATCTGAAGCAGTTCATGACAGTGAAAGAAGTGGATAAAAGTGTCATGTAATGCTGCAATGAGATTTTTAAAGGCAGGCATGATTTCACTTAGGCAAGCAAGGGAAGGGTGAGTCAGCAGATGATTTCGTAAGAGCGATCCACAGCTGGCTCCAGCGTGGTGGCTCCAGTGGGGCAAGCAAGGCAGGCTGGCTGGTGGGCTGGGATGGTGCCAGCTGTGACCTTGACCTGCCAGGACACAGTCACCAAGGTCAACAGGGAGAGAAGCAACAACTGAGGAAAAGTGCTGGGCCAGGGAAGGCAAATGCCATGGCAGAAGAACACCAAAAAGTCTTTGTAAGCCAGGGTAGGTCCACCATGATCTTCATCCTCCCTCCCATGGCTGCTTCCTACTGCACTTCCCTGATTCCCACAAAAACTCCTCTTATGAAGGAAGAGGAGGATGAAGAGGAGGAGGGAGAGAAAGGCTCTAGGAGGCCTGGGAGCTGATGCCCTCCTTCCCAGCTCCTCTTTCACACATGTCTGGGCCCCCCTTCCCCAATGGGACATGGCTGATGACCTGCTGGTGCCAGCACTTTCCCACCCACCACACTGCCTGGCTGGAGCCAGCTGCTCCAGAACTGCCTGGGAGCCACGGCACAGCAGGATTGTCCAACCCCCAGGCAATGCTGACACACACCCATGGAGGAATCCCACCCAGGAGCCCGCTTGCAGGGAATGATGCTATAAGAGTAGGTGAGTTCCAAATGAAGGGCAGGTAGGTGTCCTTCCCTCCCCTCCGAAGCTGGGGGTATCAGGGCCTCCTCCCTCTGTCCCTGTGCTGCAGGAGGAAGCAGGAGCATCCAGGAAGGAGCCATCAGGGTCTCCTGTGACAGATACAGCACAGCCTCTGCTCCATGGAGGGCGGCGATGGAAGGAGGAACTGAGAGGCACAACCTCTGCAGGTCATGGAATTCTACCTGTGGTCTGCAGACCAAAGTTTCACCATGTTTTTTTCCTGCTCACCATCCCTTATTCACATGCCTCTGGCATAAATATCCTACACAAGTGTGTCCTGCCTCACATCTACCCAACACGAGCAACACCTCAGCTGGCCCCAGGATATTCATGAGGTAACATCAAAACACCTTCAGCGAGAGAAAAGGAAGTAGTGAATAGGGGATGGTGAGCAAGATAAAAAACTGGATGAAGCTTCAAAAAACTGTGGATTTATTCACAAAATTTGGGGGGTTTATCAACCCTATTTTTTATAATAACCCATGCTTTCAAGTACATTTTGCCATGTGAACTCTGATAGGTTTTCATGCCTTAGTCTGATATTGCTGTTCTACTTGATATTTCCTCCGGTTATTCCTGCACAGGTTCACACTCACCATTGCATTTCTTTCTCTTTTTTTTTTCCCCTTGCAAGAAACTCATAATCAGCCTCCCTGAAAAACTCTGCAGTTCAAGAGTGCCATCTTGAGGCTTCCTACGTATAAGAACTATGTGCTGTTTGAACCTCGCGTATTCAGGGAGTTATTTACATTTAAAATATCATTTTAAAAAGGCATGAGCATGTGTACAGAGGGGCAGTTAATTTCTGCTGTGTATTACCTGGAGTTAAGGGATCCAGCCAACAGAAATGTCACCCACAGTCACGATTTTCAAAAGCAAACAACACTAGTGAGTGTTGTGCTTTGGGATACACTCTTGGAAATGCCTCAGGAAATACCTGTTGTTCAGACTGTGCCCAGTTCCAGCCTTCTGAAAAATCAATGAACTTCCAAAGTATTTTAAGCCGGGTACTGAAAATGAATAATTATTGTTTTAATATTTTTTCTATAAGAGGCATGTTTGTATGTTTAAGTTAAAGGCAAATTCAGAGGGGAAAAAGACTATGGTTTCAAAACTATTTTAAGTAAGTCGACATGGGGAGAATATTGCTTTTGCTATTCCCATGCTTTAAAATAAAGGACAAACCTTCATGCTTTGAAGTACAAGCTGTAGGGTTATTATGAAATCTTTCTCCTTCTGCAGCATAGTCCAGACACCAGTAATTTATCCCCGCAGGAAGGCAAATGGGTAGATTGCTACAACAAATCATGCATAGGTTGAGAATTTACCATTGAAAGTGGGATGTTGCTTTTCAGTCTTCCTGCTGTAGCTGCCAGGTGGCTTTGGGCTTGGGAAAAGGATGTGTGCCAGCACGTTCACAATGAAGTGCCCTAAGGATGAGGCGCCACAGGAAACCAGAGACCCTCAAAAATATGCATTGTTAGCACCACAAATAACCCCAAGTTTCCTTGTGATATCTTTCATTTGGAAACCGAGCAGAAATGTAAACCTTTCTGAAAGGATCACCCATGATGTACATCCCCCAGTTATCAGAACTATCAAAGTTGCACAAGTATGCTCCTTTTGGTATTTTTACAAGAATTTTAGATTGCATTAGATGGGAAGTCATAAAACTGTGAATTTGACTGAAGTCCAGATGAAAAGCAATCTACCTCCAACTACAGGAAGAAGTCCTGCTTGTTTTCCAGCAGGAGCAGAATGCAGCATTTAGTACAGCTACGACACATCTCACAAAAGAAATCCAGCATCGGCTCTGATCATCCTTAAACTATCAGGATCTGAGTCATATCCCAGTCTGGAAGGAGGAGTGGGTAAGGAACTAATTTCCCTTTCACAGCAAAGAAAACCACGAATTTAATTTTTTTTTCTTGCTCGGAAGTCCAAAACACCTTGCCAATAGTTGGTGAAGATGTGTCATTTCTTCTGAATGGGGTGGGAGCACCTTGGGACAGCCCATGGACTGTGCATCCCACACAGATCTCCTTGTGCTGCTGGCCAGGGCAGCGCTGGGATGACTTGGGCTGAAAGAGAGGATTTTTTTAGTAGTCCAACAGAGCCCAAATAGGACAGGCACAGTCAAGGGGTTAGAGCAAATAAGGTCTGTCTCCACAAAGAAAGGCCATTTTGGAGATCTAGGTAGTGTTAAACCTGTTCACAGCCTGATTCTGGGTGTAGCCTGTGTTATTAATTGAGGACTAACACACTGCTGAGCATGAATGGCGCGGCAGAGTCTGTCTCTGTGTGAGTGAGAGATCGCTGAGACTGAGCTGGGAGCTGGTTCACTTGGAAACTATGGCTTGGGAATGAGCCAGGTGCCTATTTTGGGTCTCTTCATAGGGCTGGAATTGCCTGCAGTCAAGCTGGACTCCTTTCTAGGACAAGCTAAAATGTTTCTCTGTCTTCTAGAAGAGCGAAGAGCAGGAATACTCCAATAACTAAAAAGATTTCAATTTAGTTGGCTCTTTGCTCTAGGCATGTTCAAATAATTTTAAGCCTGCTGCTGTAATTTTTATTATAAATTCCCAGTGAAAATTGGGAAGCTAATCAAAAGGTTCAAGAAGATTTACACAAAAGTTAATTCCACAGTCTAATCAGTTACTGAAAGGTTTTGAATGTGGAAATTTTGACAATTATTTAGCCAAATGTTACATTTACATTTGCCAACGAGGGATGAAATTTGAGTGCATGTTAATATCCTTTTGAATGTTTTATAAAATTTGCATTAATCAAGGTATTACTAAGTTGTCTTCAAAGTTTTCTGTTTTGCAGTCATTGCAGTGCATCATAACATATCTTACGTGGGTTGTAAAAGGATGACATTGTGTCCTGTCATATCTTTAAGTTGTATTCTAAGCAAGTATTTTTGCCTGTGTTAGTAAGAAATCTAAATGTTCTGGAAAAATGTCATTTTGGAGCCTTTTTCCTTTGTCTTATTCTGTACCTTCTTAAGGTATTTTAGATACTTGACATTCATATGTATGCCTTTCTACAAACTTGATTCATAATTATAAATCAAAAGTAATTAGTGCTACCTTCTAAAATGATTCATACAATTAAAACTTTAAAGTTTTTTCTGTCAAAGTTATTAAACTTTTTTCTCTGAAGAGATAAAGGGATTAAAGAAAAAGAAGATTTGCTTTACAACCACTGGCCAAAGACTAACTACTGACAGTGATTGGGGTGATTTTTCCAGGTTGTGTTCAAAAATGGGACTGAAGGACACGCATCAGGAGAAAATCATTTCATTGGAAGGAGAAGAACAGCTTGTCTGTCTTGAGTTAAGCCATCAGTGCAGTGATTTGGAGTGGTAAATGCAGGAACATTCCGGGGATATTGCTGTGAGGTAAGAAAACCATTAGCGGTTTCAGAAGATATTTCTGCCAGGGACATGCAGATCATTTTTTTCTGTTCCTGCATGTCTAAGAAGTATTTCCAGGAGAACTTAAATAGCATCACTTGCTTGAGAGCAAAGTGTTGGAGCTCATGCAATGAGAACAGAATATGGAAATTAACAAGTAATAGAAAAGAAAACTGTTGTTTCAAACACTCTCTCCATGCATTGGGAAACACAGAGAGCTCCACCAGTGCTGCCATCAGCAAATGCCAACTGCACATTGTGAAATGCTGGGTATAGCTCTGTGATAAGCTTATGTACATATTTCTCTGCTTTAAGCAAAGAAACTTGAGGAATGGGACCTAAAAGAAAGATTGTCCTTAAATGAACTCTGAAAAAATAAAACCATATAGAACCTGTATGTAATCCTCTTACCTTTATGCATTTTTTTTTGATCCAGTTGTAAAGTAAGATGCCAAGTTCACCTGCCTGCAGGTCTAGAGCTAGAGAAAGATGGTGAGGAATGTACGCGAAGAGACCTAACCCAACCTCATGAGCAAATAAGTGAAAAAATCATTACAAAGAGTGTGTGTGTGTGTGTGCACATGCAAAATTTTACTATGTGATTGATGGTATATATAAATACACATATGCTACATTACAGCTGACTGAATGATTGTTCTGCAATCAACCCCAAAATTACACAAATGGGAACTTGCAAGTGTGTGTAGGCTGTGAGTTCCTCATGGTGTGAGGAGGCACCACGAGTGTTATGTTCACCTTCACCAGTCATCAGCCAAGCCAGCCATGATACAAAGCCAACAATATCAGTTCAACCCAGACTGAAATTTAAAAAAAAAAAACAACTAATTGTAAAGCTGTCCATATTAAAAAAAATAAAATAAAAAATAAATATATGGCTCTATGTGCAACATCAGCTGTCTTAAGGGGATCCACTCTTTCTGAGTAAAAGACACCAGTGCTACAGGTCTCCAGCCTCACCCCTTGTAGCAAGGCTGGTGCCTTCACCAGCTGGACACTTTGCACCAATTCATGTTATACCTGTGGATGTGATGATGGGGACAACAGCCACTGACTAGGGGACAGAAGGGAAAAAACCATACAGAAAGCTGTGCCTGCCTTTTTCCTTTGCTAATTTTCGATCTTACCCCAGGGGAAGATGTTCAGTTTGCCTGTAAAAAAGCTGAAGATCCAGATGGAAGAAGGCTGTAAGCAAGACGGCTGTGACTGCTGGCATTCCTAAAGCAGAGCCACTTACTTCTCATTCAGAAACAGTTTTGACAGTGTTAAAATGAAGGGAAGCAGAGGAAGTTTGCTGAACACTTCTTCCATCACTGTGGCCACCAATGGGGCTGGTAGCAATTGTAGAAAATTAGTGCAGAAGAGAGCAGCTGCAAACATAGGCACAACCTCAAGCTATCAAAGTGACTCCTGAGTATTATTTTTCCTCTGGAGAAGACTGCCCAGTCTCCCAGGAAACCAAGTTTGGCTACATCCTCCTCTTACCTTTCATGTAATGTGTCAATAACTATTTATAATTGTTTTTCCTTCACATACAGTCAGAATACACATTAACTCCAGGCAGCAGCTTTTTCTTTTTAAAGTCAGTGGAAACACAGGTTTCAATTTCCTCCCTGTTTCTGATTTATGATTAATACACATCTCCTTTGCAATGGCTCATATGCTGTCACTTTTGAACAGAAAAGCACTAGGGAACTTCCAACTTTGAAATTAATTACAGGAATAAAGGCTTCTCTGCCTATTTTCTAATTATCCCTTTCTTTGTTAATGCCAAATAATGCCTTTAGCATCTTCCTGGAAAAAGTCTCATTGATCGCACTCTGTGATTATAGTGCTTTTATCTCCCATCTGTGCTGTGAAAGCTACAGGCCTTCCATTTCCAAAGCAAAAACCTCCATGATTAAAATCATTAGTACAAACAATAAAATAAAATAAAGAAATCTGTACAGGTACATAATGCAAGCCACACACAAGGCAGCCTTATCTAGTCATGGATGAAGGAGGAGAAAAAAAAAAAGAATGACATGACTCTGTGATTGAAGGACAAATTAGACTTTAAACTAACCTGAGAAATTTTGCAGACACTGAGGAAACTCCCAAGCATTGGGAGTCCCCTGGTGAGATGGCTGGACAAAGGTCACGTCCCAGCCAACTCTGAGCTCTGGAGCAGGGCAGTTGTGCTGCTTCACTGCTCACATTTGCTCTTTGCTAACCCTCTGTCTTCAGCAGAAGGGGTTCTCACAGGTCAAGGTGTCATGCCTGCCCACCCTGGCCTCCCCAAAACACTGGGAGAGCAAGGAGGATCTTGGAGATGGAGCTGGAATTGAGATGGATGATAACCTGAGACCAGAGCCAGGAAGAGAGGATGTCTCTCCAAGCTCAGGGATCAGGACAGGAGCACGCCGGGGTGTCAGCCCCAGGAGGTAGCAGCAATCTGTCTGTCCACCTCCCCCTGCCCAGCCCAGGGAACCAGCAGGGATGGAGTGATTGTGGTTTTACAAGTTATTCAATCATCATCCAGCTTTGCCAGGTGTCTCTGGGAGGAGGTTTTCATGTACAGTGACTTTGGACCAGAGCCCAGAGAAGGGAGTTTCCCAGTGTGACATCTCCCTGCACCCATGGCAAGCACCTGGTGGCTGCTGCTGCTCCACTTCCCCTTGAGATATTCCCTCCTGAAGGGAGCAGCCTGTGCTCTGGGAGCAGTCACTTTAGGAAGAGCAGAGGACAGCCTGTGCTTGCTTAGAACCCTCCACCCCTCCTGCCACACCTTGTTCTGTGCCCACCTGCCACAGCCTCCTGGGAACACCAGGGCAGGGCCAGCAGCAGGGCTGGGTGGGCTGGAGGAGCTGGATTTCCAGGACAGAGCTGTCAGCACACTCCAGGGATCTGCCAACATTATGAAACCCACAGAAAAGTGCATGTGTCATTTTTTTGCTGCACACACCTCATGTCAGACCTTGTTCTCTCTCTCTTTTTTTTTGCTTTATCTCAGTTTTGGCTCCACAGCTTGTTGTTCTCTAGCTTGTTCTCATGATCCTTTGAGTTGTGCCATGCTGCTTTGAGCTGCTTGCAGAAGAGTTGGCAGAGAGCTCCTGTTTTTTACTCCTGGTGTGATTTAAGCATGGAGAGCCAGAGGGGATGACGTTTGTGCAGGTTACTGACCTGGAGGCCTGGAAGCCTCCTGGAAGCGGATGATGAACTGTTGTGTAATGGAGAGTCCAAAAATTACACTGAAAGCAGAATTAGAAACACCTGGGGAGCAGTGGTGCTCTCAGCTCCACCTCCCACATCCCCCCTTGAAATGTGTGAGTTTACTTTCCATTGCTTCCCTGATCTATTTTTTACCATTACAGAAAAGGCTAAAGCTTTTCCAGGGGAAATGTTAGTGAAGTGTCATGGAGGATCATGAGTAACACAGCTCTGGGTTGCCCCCCTCAACCAGGATCCCAACAGCTCAAAAACAGCTTCAAAGAAATCACATCATAGCAGCAGCAGCAATAAATGTCTGATAGAGCAATTGGAGAAAGTTTCATGACTTTTAAGACAATGTGTGCTGTCAAAAAGGAAAAGAAAAAAACCTCCCCTGTGTTTAAGTGTTCGTTATGCAAAAAAAAAAAAAAAAAAAAGTCTATCTTTTTTGGCAATTTCTTGAAGGGCTTGATGTTTCTTGGGTTTTCTTCAAAGAAGATCCACAGAAACCAGTCAGAAAATGAACACATTCCTTGTAATACCTAAAATTAACAACGGTGAGGCCCCAGTCTAGACCTGATTCACTTCTTTAAAATTAGGTTGGCCTGCACTTTTCATTTATTTACTCACCCAGTAGCCCAAGGGAATATTCTTCGTGTGTGAAGCAAAGCACGTGCCCTTGCAAGAGCAGACTTTATGTCCCTAAAAGCAAAAATGTAATGCTGCAAATGAAAGAATGCCTCATTAGAATTGCATTTACTTCGCCACAAATGCCAGCCAAGAATTTTTTTTTAAACATATACCCACACTTATGGCTTCCAGATATATTCTGCTACCAAAAAAGGGGCCAAAAGCGGCCTGTGATATGATCCCTTGTCTAAGGGTGTCTTTGCAGCTCATTAAAGAGATGCCTAAGGAGCACGTGTAAGCAATGGGTTGTGGGAAAAGAGAGAGGTGGAGGATGGCTGGCAACGATCACAATTCAAGTGCAAGTCAAAGAACAATGGGGCCTAGGATGGGATTCTCATCTCTGTCTTCACACAACTTCCCACGAAGAAATACTCTTCCCCACAGACAATTCCATCACAGCAAGAGCTAAGGATCAAAAGACAACCTTGAAATAGCTTTCTATTAACATTTGTTTTAATAAAATGAGCTTTGGATGAAATTTCAGTTCTTGAAATTACAGCAGATTTTTTTTTTCTGGTTGGATTCAGTTCTGCTTTCCCATCCACATTTTGCTATAAGCAAGGTTACGGCCAACTTCTTTTATCTCAGTGAAATTTTGCCTTCGTGGATTAGGAAAAAAAGAAAGTGGGGTGTTTGTTGTAAAACACAGCCAGGAATTCCCCCAGCTAACCCTCCTTTGCTTCTCTCCCCATAGGTAGAAACAGAACGTTTTGCTTTTGGAATGGGAATAGTTTGCATATTGCAGCTGGGAAGATCACATCCCTTTCTGAACTCTGGGAGGCAAAGGCAGCCTAAGGAGGCACTTACAGGGGTGCCTTGCAGAGAGATGTTAGCTTGGGCACCCACAGACTGCTGTGACTCTCCATGCCAAGAGGAAAATGTATTCTATTTGCAAAGTGCAGGAAAGTTGCAGAATGTTTCTGAAGATTGGTGGCTGCCCTGTGAATTCACTCTCTGCAGAGTTCACCAAGCAGTCAGCTGCTGAAAGAGCTTCTGAAAGTTTTCATTGAGCTGCTGGCTGCCTCCCCACACCAGCTATCTTCCTGACTGAGGTTAAATAAGGACAAGCCTTTAAAACTCTACTATCTTAAAACAAGTTACCTTATTTTTTGCTGATTTGGCATCTATTTCCATGGAAACAGGAGCAAGAACTAGAAGCCAGCAGCTGAAGTTGGCTACACCACTGCTCTTGGCTTGTTCTACTTCCATTTCCATGGAAACCGATGCAAAATCCCTGCAAACTAGGCAAAGTTTGTTGGTTTGTTTTTTTTTTTTTAATTAACCCTTTCTTGATTTTCCAGTTCCAGATTAATTTGTTGCCAGAAACACAGGCACAAAGTCACTGGGAATGCAAGGAGGAGCAGCACAGATGCCCTCAGGGGCCTGTGCAGGTGTTTGCATGTGAGCGTGTGTGTGCACTTCATTTCCTAACAGGAATCTTCAAAGTAATCCCCAATTTACTGTGAGGATGCTAAAGAAAAAGAAGTGTGTGATGTAAGGGACAGTAAACTGCATGATTGTACTCCGTGGAGGTTAAAGGCAGAAGAAATAAAGTGGCAATGGAGGGAAGCAGTCTGATGAAATGGCACTTCTTGACTACGGCTTTCTACGTTTTCTAGAGTTTTCTAGATTATTTCTCCTCTGAAGACATGCATGGTCTTCTTTTTGGCTAAAAGCCCATTGGAACTCAGATTTTGGCATACCTTTTTATTTTTTCTTTCTTTTTCCCCCCCTTCTGATCTCACAGTGTGCTAGAGCACATAGAGCACATGCCACAGGCTTTCACAGGTGCTGGGTAACACATGAAATTTAATGTGGAGCCAGAGTATTTCAGGCTGTATTACAGAGTTTGGGCAGGCCGGGGTTGACCATGGAGCATGAGATATGCAGGTTTTCTTTGAGTGCGTGGCTGAACTTCATCTGAGATTAACTCGTTCAAGGAATTGATTTATTCACCCTGCTTCATGAGCAGGGATTTTGGTGCCTATCCTAAAAATCTGGATCCAGACATGCAAAGCCCAATGTAATAAAGCATTGAATCATCTACCTGAGTCCTCCAAAAGCCAAAAAAGTTATAATTTATGGCCATGCTTTTCTGCTTTACACTGCTGGACCAATGCTTGCATGTAGAAAAAGTTTTACAGATAGTAAATCTGCTTAAACCTGGGGGGCTTTTGAGGATTCTCCTGCAACTGATTGTTATTTCTTCTAAAATGCAAGGAGGAAGCTGGTGGGAGAAAATGGCTAAAGAGAATGGAGGTGGCCTAGGTCACATATCTAGTTACCAAAATATTAAAACACCATATTTATAGCCAGAAGATAATACAAGCCAAGGTTTCAAGAGAGATGAAAAAATACAAAGAAAATAAAAACTTTTCATGTCTTGATTCATTTTTTTCTTCCAATTAATACACTTGCCAGTTTTAAAGAGCCTCTTCATATTTGCACTGGACACAGCTGAATCTGGTCTGTACCAGCTCTGATCCCTGAACAGGAATCGATGCCTGGATATCAAAAATTGTTTATGAATATGGAAAATTGTCACCTGCAAATGTCAGCTGCATTCTTACAAAAACATTCAAGACTATGGGGCACGTATTCCCTTTGGTATGTAGGAAAAACAAAGATCACTGTCTAATGTGCACTTGTACTGTTAAAATTCATACTGAAATTCCCTAGTCCTAGCACTGGGTATTGTCAAAACCGCTCCCAAGGCTACTCAAAGCACACTCCACATCTTTCTCCCAAACTGATTCTCCTTCCATCCAGACAGCTGGATTGATACAACTGATCAAAAGAGAGATTCCAGTCTGATGGACAGAAAACAAATGGGGCCAAACAGTGGGTGTCTAGAAAGAAAATTGTGGTTTGACAAATATATAGCTTAGCAGTCTGCCACTGGATCAAATATCTGTCGTGTTTTATTCTTTCAGGGCATATTTTTTAAAGATTTTTTCATTTACCAAGTAACTAATTCAGGAGGAATCTTTTCAAACCCATATTTTAAAAGTGTTTCACTTTGGTCTTGGAAAGCAGGCTGTTTTTTTTAACAGCTGTGGTTCATTGGCCAACCTATTCCAAAAGGGTCTCCCTGCCATGCCATTTTTATTTTAGAAGACCATGTTTTGTCCTGCTTCTGCCTCACAGAGGAAGATGATAGAAAATCTGAATGACACCAGAAAGTCTGCATTATTTTTAATCCTTTTAACTACTGGGATACTGAACAAATAGCACATATCCAAGAAAAATATTATGGGTAGGTCTTTCCCCTCTGAAAAACTGTATGATGTGAAAATAGTTCTGTTTTTCTATAGGAAGAGATTTTTATTTATTTATTTATTTAGCCTAGGAAGTGATGCTTTGTTTCTTTGTTGCAGTATCACAAAAAAAAAAATTGAAAAAAAAAAAAATCAGGAGGCAGGCGCTGGTGTTGCAGCTGCAGTCATGTGGACTTGGACTGGACCTAAGGAGCTGCTTGGTTGTACCAGTGGTCAAGGAGCCCATGCAAAGTCTCCACCAAGGACAGCTGCTCCTTGAGGAGGAGCTTTGCTCCCTTCCCAGGCAGCTCATCCTGGCCTCTTTCCCTCAAGCTTTGTGCAGGGAGTGACCAGCACACCACGTTCTGGTGTGCAGCCAATATTCTTTTCACTGTCATTTTCCCTTAGGCTTGAGATTCCTGCATCTCATTTTCTGTCTGTGGATACTGATGCACCAAAATCCAGGATCCCCTTCCGCAGTTTTTGCTGCTTGGCATGGTCTTCCATAAATGCTGCAAACACCAGAGGAGCTGATAGCATTCAGTGGCCTTTTGCACTGATATTTCAGCCTCTCACAAACTAGAACTGGCCTTATGTGTTGGCTGCAGTGCCTGAGGCTTTTCTTCTCACTGGCTTTTGCTTCCAGCTGCCTACCAATATGTAAAGACTTCCCAAAGAACAACAGGTTTCCTCTTCTGCAGCAGAAGAACAGAGTCAGGGAGAATCCAAAAATACTGCAAATATAGAACAATACCTATTTTTATATATTATTAATATACTTTATTGTTGCTTCAGATTAATTACATCCAAGATTATCACACAATAGTAATTATTCCCTGGTGAGGGAAAAAAAAAGGTCAAATTTGTATCCCTCTTTTAGTATTTTGATTGATTCAAAATGTAGAAAAATCCATATACAAACAACATCAAATGTTCTTAAAGAGAACTGAAGTGCAAACATTCTCTGCCAGCTCAGCTGTGGTGTTTCACACCATCCACACCTCAGTAGCTCCTTTTTCTGTCTGTATTTGTAGTCTGGGCAGTGGGGTTTGTTTGTTTGAGTTTTTTCTCCTCCTCTTCCTTTCTCTTTCATCTTTCAGCAAACGAAAAAGGGAAAGAAAGAGGGTGGGGAGAACAAGACTCTGTAACAGTTGTCCATTAAAAATCCAACTGGAACAAAAATTTTCTATTGCAGATCTCTTCAAAACAGATGTTTCTTTCATAATCATGCAATCGGGAGGAAAACAGAGTAAAAGGAAGTGATCGCATCCTCCCAAGTGCTGTGAGTTTTGTAGCATTCAGAGTCACATTTTTCATTTTGAAAGAACTGAAAATGTGTCAAGCTGCTCTAGCTATAAATCCACACATCCAGCCTGAACTGGGATTGAAGTGATAAGCATTTTGATACCACGTCTGTACTGATTATTTGGCAATAGTTTCATGATTATCTTGTGTGTGATTAATGAAAAAATACTATTAATAATAATCATGGTTGCACCACACCCTGAGCTGCTTTCCACCCTGTCCTGCGAAGCCGCTCTGTGTGGCAGCCAAGGTCTTATCCGGGCCCTGCAGGCAGCATGACCCAGGCAGGGATTACTGAGGGCCTCAGGAAGAGCAGGAGCCTCTCCTCTTCCAGCAAAACTTTGATTTTTCCTGTCTATTGTTTCCTTTCTGTGCGTGGCAGTGAGATGCAGCCCTCCTTCAACCTGCCCAGCAACCCATCCTTGCTGAGCAGGCTCTTTTGCAAACCTGGGCTGAAGAGGAAGATGAGATGATGTGACACCCAAAATCTGCTGGTTTAGGTTGGCCAAGCAGCAAAATCCCCATGAGCAAGTGCAGGTCAATAACAACAAAGACCCTGGTGGCAATGTCAGCTGAGGAGCAGCACTGCACCTTCTCCTCCTCTGCGGCTTCACCTGGGATGTTTTTAAACACTTATTGGTGATTATCCTGAACTATTAAAATAATTTTAACTAATTTAAAAGGTCTCCTGCTCTGCAAAGTAATTTCCAGTGTCCCAGTTTGATCCACAGCATGGAACTGGCACCATATTTTGCTTCAAGTGAACCAGCCTGCAGCAGCAATGAGATGGGGAGAGGGAGGCTGCAAGGCTCTGCTGACATGAAACCACCCCTGGGGGTAGCTGGCATTGACCAGGGAAGGTGGGCAATAGACTGGGGTGGAAAGAGGCAGTGGGGAGCAGCTGGATTGCATTGATGGATTGGGTGGAAACCAGGAGGTGGGTTAAGCAAAAGGTGTATTTCATCCCACGAATAATTGGGAAAAATCAGTTTGGGTTCTCCTGATCTCCTCCAGAGCCAGCAGCAAGGGACGGCAGGTCCTCTCCCACCTCTCTGAGCAGTTGGAGATCACAACCATACCCACCCAAACCGCAAGGACTGGGTGGTTTTGGGACCCAGGAGCTCCACTGCCCACAAGGTTATGACCAGAAGTAGGATTGTATTTCCAGGTGTGTTTCCACACACCTCATGGCATGTGGGGAAAGGAGGGACCAGAGGCTAGACAAAAACTTTTACCTCTGTTGGTAGAAACCACTCCAAAAGCTTTTCTGCAACTGGTCTGACTTCAATAGGGCAGACATTCATATTGATCCCTTTTAGAATTTTTTAGAAATGATAACTTTTAGAACACTAACGAGGCTTTTCTGTTAGGGCCATGTTCTCACATGGTTAATGGTGTTGCATAGGAGTCTCTCTTGTACAAGTTTTGTCAAGGTCCCATTGGGTTGTTAGGGCCAGCCCTTGGTGATGCATGGGGCGGTACAGTGCATGTCCTGCAGGACAGTGATGCATGTCCTGAAAATCCCACATCCTGGCACAAGGAGAAGATCTACAAGGCTTCTGCAGACCTGGCTGTTCTCCACCTGACCACAACAACTCTGTACCATGTCACCAGAAGGAAAGGAAAACAAATACAGGTTTGACATTACCTGCTGAACGACCTCAGTAAAAGAGAGGCCACTTTGAGGAGTGCAGCCCCTCTGACAACACTCACCAAGCTGTGGTTTCTCACCTGCCTCTCTGGCTAGTTCAGATATACATCTAGTCATTTTTAAGCTTTGGTTTTTCAGTGCTGTGAGCATGAATGAGTGTTTCCTACACACATCATCTGTGCTCAGGGACTGCCCAGCCTGAGCAGAAATGTTTGAGGGAAGGAAAGAGCTCAGACTGTGGGGGTAAATACAGATGCTAGCAGCAAGCTTGAGGTGGCCATGATGGACCAGCTCCCATTCTTTGAATAAAAAGTTGCTTTTATAACACTTCAAGGCAATGCAGGTGTGATACACTACACAAAAGCATGCTTCCACGTGCTGTTCCTAGGGGGACATAAACATTGCCTTAGTGTGCCTGAACTACACAAAAGTGCAAGAACAGCACAGACATCGAGGCATCATTAACAGCACAGGAAGCCCACTGCCCATGTATTGGGTTTTGTGCCAGACCCTGAGGTTTGCATTGAAAAATGCTCAATTGCCACCCCCAGAGGCTGAAGCCCTCCCCTTTCCGTGGGGCAGCAGAGGCTGGGGCACCAGGAGATGGGAGCCTGGGTGTGTCTGCTCTTAAAATTACAGCAGAGGATAGAAGACAGAAGGCAGGCAACTGAATTAGTAAAGAAACTGAAGGATACGTGGTTTATATATTACGTAATGAAGATAAAGACAGATTGCTGGTGTGTAATTTTGGTACCATCCAGGGAAGAGCTGGGCAGGGAGCAATGTGGACATGGCCAAATTTGCAGAGCTACTGGCAGGAAACAGTGGGCAGGGCTGATTCCTGCAGAGGGGAGAGGAACAATGTACCAGCAATAGAAAAGGCCAGGGAGAAACTTCTGGAAGCGGGACACAGCTAATATTTATTTAGCTCTGGTTCTGTCTCTTTCCACCAACATGTTTCAAAGAGCTTTACGTCGGAGTGTTGGCCCAAATGCAGTGATGGCTCAATGCAGAGTTGTGCTGAATGCACTTGCTGGTGTTTTAGCACTGCCCAGCCCCTCTGCTTTGCAGCTTCTGCAGGGCTCATTATATCCTCCTTTCTTCTCAGCAGGGCTCGTTATCCTCCTCTGTCAGTGCTGTGCTCTCTAGATAAACCCCAAACGTCACCATCTCTACTTTCTGCGTAGGGATGCACCAGGAGGTGAAGCAACCTCCCATGAGGGCGTGGAGCCAAGGAGAGACCCTGGATCTCCCAGGTGGCACAACTAATGAGTTTCTGTGCTATAAATAGCTGCCTTGCACTGCTAGGATCACCCAGCAGCCCCTTCAGAGAGTGAGGGGTAATCACAGAGCCCAACGCACACCCCTGTGGCTCTCACATCCCTTAGTCCCATCAGGCTAAATGCCAGAGGGGATAATAAAGGATGGTTGCAGTGCACCTTCTCTTCTATTGCAAATGTGCTAGGAGATGGCTTGGCCACCTGGTGCGAGTAGTTCAGCTGGGGGGATAAGAAGTCTCCAAAGCCTCAGTCTGCTCCTCACTGCTCCCATGGTAAAATATGGCCCAGGAGAGTCTCCCATGTCACTGAAGACACAACAGCTGGGAACAGAGAGGACCCAGGCCCAGTGCCACCACAGCAACATGTGCTGCCTGCAGCCAGAGTACCACTTGCTCCTTCAAGGTGTGCTTTCCTGGCCCTGAGCAGCAGCCTGCCAGATCTCCTGGCTAGTCCCCAGTACCCAGGCCAGGATGGGTAGCCATCAGTTTCCATAACTTCCAAGTCTGTGCTAACAAGAACAGCTTTTGGTGTGATCGCAGTAATCTCTAAGTCTATTTGAAACTTCTGACATTCTCCTGAGTTCACCCACATCCCTTTCTCTAGCTTCTTTCCAGTGCCAGGACCATCAAGAAAAGACATTCCAAAGCACACAAGTCTTGCTGAAAACCTCATTTTCCAAGAGGAGCATAGAGGTCAGGCTGCTCTATCAGCTGGAAGTTTTGGGAAAGCTGCAGGCTATCCTGCTTTCTGTGGTGCAATCACTGCTAAACAATGCTGTTTTCAAGAAACAACAGTGATGATTCCACCTGACAGCCTTTCCAGTGCTTTTATGAGAAGGGCCAAGGAAGCATCCAAGAAGTCATGTCATGCACCATCACAAACCTCCAGGAATAAAGCAACACCAAAGGTCTGGCTTCTGGTAAAATGTGCATTTCTGCCATGCTACTACTCCTTCCAAATCAGTTTTTTTCACTAAGTGTCCCACATGTGCCCTTTTCTCCAGCGACAGGATATCCTTCATTTGTCTGCACCAAGAGCAGATGAGCACTTCTTCATGTTGTTTTCCAAGTCGGCTGATGGGAGGGTCAGCAGGGGCCAAAGCAGCTGCAACAAGGAAAGGAAAGATAACCATGGCAACCCAAGTTATCTGCATCCTCCATGTATTTCCTTCTCCCCACCCTACAGCATATCTTTCCCACCCAAACCTCAAGCCGATAGAGCCAGTGACCAGCTGGCAGGATGGGGACTGCAGCAGTGTCTCCTGCACCCAGAGTGTCTTGCTGTGTTTCGGGGCTCACCACTGCAGGCTGAAGTCACCAAAAAGAGACCGAAATCCTAGAGAGGGACAACTTGCAAAAAGCACAGCTCTCCACTACTGTAGATGGGGCGCTGGATATGCTGCCTTTGCTCCAGAGTTGCAGATCCATTGATGCTGCTCCTGCTTTTGGCTCTGGGCTGTAACCCTTCCACAGCAGCAACGGCTTCTCCGTCTGTGCCCCACGTCAAACCCAGCTACAGTTTTGGCCGGACTTTCCTGGGACTTGATAAATGCAACGCCTGCATTGGGACATCCATATGCAAGAAGTTCTTTAAAGAGGAGATAAGGTCAGAAACTCAGCAGAGTAATTTTTAAAGCATTCTGTATCGTAATTTGAAAGATGCCTGTTAGAATTTCCAAGTATTTTCATGAACAACAGTGCAAAGAGCAACTTAGCACCCAGTTGCCATTACAGCACTTAGTGTTTTAATTAATGCCTGTAAGCTGATGCTTTGTCTCTTTTTTAAAGCCACGAAAACATGATTAGACTTCAGCCCTGAATTATAACTTGAAAGCAGGAGTAAAAGGCACAAATTTCTGTCTTGAGAGTGGGTCTGAAAAAAATTCAAGGCAGTGATGGGGGAAGGGAAGAGGGAAGGAAGGAATCAGCTTGTTTAGATTTACTGGAAGTATTTTATTATGAGCAACTGGCTAAAGGCAAAAGGGGGTTTAGCTTTGTACGCTCCCAACAGAGAACGTTAACTACAAACATACAAACATGCTGTATAATTTTGTACCAGGTGCAACAACGTGAATGTGCAGAATTTCACGTGCCTTTTAACTAAGATCAAAAGGGATCTAAACCTGCCTGAGGCATGAGGACTTCTGCACATGAGGTTACCCACACGCTTGAAAATAGCACACAGCTAAATTACTGGTACATTTTGGAGAGATTTGTGTGAGAACTTGAAGGCAGAAATTGCATCTGTCTCGCTGTTGATGAGATACACACTGTCCAAGCGGTCATTGGACCAATCCAATCATTTTTAGGCTCAAAAGCAGAATGTAGCTGATGACAGCAGGGAAAATGTTGCCACTTGTATTTGAGGAAAAAGTTAAAGGCAGTGCTTGTCAGAGGAAGGGTTTATTGGGTCTGATATGATTTATAGAGCCATATGCACTTTCTTTTATAGATCTAAAAGCCTGGGGGAGAAGAAATTATTATAGTAAAATTGTATTTTTAATGTTATAATATAAGTAGTATAGTGTTAGACAAATCACCGTTTTTATCTTAAACTATCCTATAAAACGTAGCATAGTAAAACCATAATGGTTTGTCTGGGATGGACTTGTAATACCAGATATCCATCCTTCCACTGCTGCTGGAAAAAGGCAGCTTGTGGCTCTGCTGAGCCAGAGCACTCCCACTCCCAGTCCTTGTCACTTTGCCCTTTAGCTTTCCATGTCCTCAGTGCCAGGGTGAGCAGTGAGTGAGGTGCACAGGGCTGAGTGCTGGGTTTCTCCCAGCCCAGCCTGGATTCCTGCCCCAAAATGCAGCGTGGATTTGCGATCAGCCCAGCATGCTCAGCTGGCTGACATGCTGGCATGGGTCTGCAGGGGCCAGGGGTGCATCCAGGGTAGTGTCTGCTCTGCATTTTATTCCCTGCAGCAGGATGGCACTGCAGCTGGCTCCTGCCCCCTGCCCCAACCTGCTGCAGCCCCTTTACAGCTCACCTGTGTAGGGTTTTTAGGGACCTGCTGCCAGGTACAAAGTGGCTCCCTTTTGGTTACTCCTACTTGGCCAGTGGGGAGGCTGGGGCCATGCAGGTTCCCTTAGCCCTGCCAAAAACAGCAGAAGTGCCTCTGGCTGTGGGGCTCCAGCTGCACAGTGCACTGGCTGTGGGAGAGAGGTGCTACGTGAGCCAAGGCGGGAGGGCTCCGTGCTGCCTTTCCTCCAGGGGACAGCAGGAACGGGGTGCAGGCATGCAGAGGATCCCACTGGGGTCCAGGAGTGCAGAGCCACAAACATATGGGAGCACAATACTTCTGCCTCAGGGGACACAGAGGGGTTCCCTAAGCCAGACACTTCTTTTCCTCTCCCACCAGCCTGCAGCTGGCTTCCCACACATACGTGATAACGTGAAGTTCTGCTGTGAGCTCTTCGGGCAGGGGAACTTAAAAATGTTCTCCTGAGCAGTCACTCAGCTTCAGGCTTTCCTTTGCATGGGTAAAACTTTTTCTCCCACTTGATTTCCGGAAAAACTGGGATTATTTTTTGGCAAGTGGGAGCTGAAACTAGGGAAATTTCAGGGGTGCTTGTGCTCTTTGATCCACCCTTGTACCTTTTCACGTGTTCGCAAAGGTGGATGGCACTTGGGCTTCTCTGTGTTAATTCACATTAGAACATGCTTCATTAATTCTCCATCATTTCTGGGGGCTCTGACATGCATTCACAGTGAGAAGATGTGAGTTTTGTTTCTAGAATGGCTGGTGACTCATCTTGTGCTCTAATGTTCTATACTTCCCTTATCTTGGCCCAACTTTATCCATCTGTAAATGAGGATACCAAGCCTGTCTACCAAATTTACTGAGAGCAGAGTGCAGTGAAAGTTTTTGTAAAATATTACATTTTCAAAATATCGCAGAACTGAGCTGACCAAAACTAATCAAAGACTTGTGCCAATGCTGGTCCTGAGCTTTGTCCAAAAATAATGTGAAAGAAGACTGAAAAAGCTGGAATGCTTCAATTAGAAGGGGGTTTACAGGCTATTTCTTTTGTTTGTTTGTTTGTTTTAAGACTTAGGGGTTTTTTTAATCTAAAATTCCAAATGCAAGCAAAATTATTTTGGCTGAAACAAAATCCTTCATTTTATTCAAGAAAAAAATAAAAAGAAAAACTAGTTTGGATTTCTTCAGCACTTAGTTCTGGGTTGATCTAAAATCTGTAATCTGTGACTCACTTATTCACATAGATCCTACTGAAGGTCTTAGAGGATTTGCTGGCCCTTAGCTAAAAAGCTCTGTAAGAGAGGGAGCAGTTACAGCACAACTTAATGATGAATCTTGAAAGTATCCAGCAAATGTGCCAGGCCAGCGCTGTGCTGCCCAGAAATGATGCCAAATACAGACTTGCTGCAGCCCATGCTGGGTTCCCAGGCCAGGGTGGCTCTCCCCACAGAGATCTGCAGAGGGAATCACTCCATCCACCCTCAAATTAATGCTCAGCCCTGGATTTCACACATCCATGTGCTGCTTGCATGCAGGAGGTGGCACTTTCCTGCTCTCTGCCTGATACGAGCTCCCCTGAACACATGAGCTTGAGTCAAGTCACAAGGCATATTTATGCTTAACTTAAAAAAAAAAAAAAAAAAAAAAAAAAAGAAAGAAAGAGAAAGCCAGCCCAGAGCCATCTCTTCCCAGTACGTGCCTGGAACGCTGTGCCCGCTTTGCAGATTAGGCACTGGGAGAGGTCCTGATGCACAACAATCACAGTGAGGCACAGCAATTATTCTCTTTTCTTTAATCCTAGCTCAAAACTAGACCAAAAAAAACCCAAAACAAAATACCAACAAATCCACCAAAACAAAAAACCCAAACAAAGTGTTTATTATCATGTCAGGTGCCTTAATTGTAGGGAATCTTCAGTTTCGTATCAGGCAAAATGCCCAAACAACTGAAATGCTGGAATCCACCAACCTATTCACACAAGGCTCCCCCACTTCTAGTCAGCCTCCATGGTGAATTTTTGGAAGGAGGCACATGGCAGGAGTTGAAAGCCAAAGCAGGGGAAGTACCAGGGTTTCACCCATCCTGGGCACCCGTGCCTGCCCCGGAGCTCAGCTGCACAGGGTCTGTGGTGGGGAAAGGGAGTGGGGTCCTGCCTTCAGGAGGGATCATCTGATCAGTCTCTGATTGCAGATGGTGGTTCGTGTCACTGAGTCAGTTATTTGCCTGAAATCATAGAAAATTAATCCTCCTGAAATCATAGAAAATTAATCCTCCCCAAATTTCTCTGTGCCAATTTCCCAAATGGAATTTGAAAGGAAAGACCAGCTTCAGCTTTCAGACTTGTTAATGTCTTGTAAGCTGTCTGAAAACTCCAGCTAGGCTAATCCTGCAGGGAACCTCCTGCTCTCCTGTTTCACTTCTGAACTATCAGCTTTAATTTAGGGTGAGATTAAATTAGGACGTGCTTTCCTACGCACTTGGACGAGGAGCTCAGGGCAAGAGGGTTCAGAGGCAGTGAGGGCAGGATGTTGGCCAAACCAAAGGTCAGAGTTGGGCTGTTTTCCAAGAGCAGGTTACAGACACCCTCCCAGAACAGGCACCGCGCTCCTCAGCTCCGGCGTGTACGACACGCGTGTGGGCAGGGCTGAGGGGGCTGCTGAAACAAAAAAAAGTTACCTAATTACCCAGCCCATATGCTCCCCTCCTGTGCCTGTGGAGGGGGAGCAAATTAGTGCAAGATCTCCATGGCTACAGAGGTGCTGCACACCCAGGGCACACAGATCCTGTCCCCCCATCACACCTGTCCCCCCATCACACCCCAAACTCTGCTGCTGTCAGGGAGGTCACTCATCCCAGCTGCTGAAATGCAGTCAAGGGTGTTGGGGGAGACAAGAAGACCTCTGCACGGACAAAAGCCACCACCTCAAAACAAGAGGTCATTTTGATATTCTCAAATATATTTGTTGTCAGGAGGTTTTAATATCAGGAGGATCCTTTAAAGTGTCAAGTACTCCTTTTTTGGGACCCTTTCTCTATAGGTAGGAAAATTTAAAAACACCAGGAATTTTTCCTTAACTAAAATGCTGCAACCCCTTCCTTTTCCTCCCTCCCTCTACCCAAAAGACCGCATTTGGGTGTTTCACCCTTCACTCCATGGCAGCATTCATGACAAGGGATGGTATTAGCGGGAAGCAAAGAAGGACTTTTTTACCAAAACACATTTCCTTAGCTGATGGTTTCAGGCTGCTCACCCTGGGGCCACCCAGCCAGGGTGACTTGGCCTTTGCCAGGCGATGGCAGGAAGCCCCAGGGGCCGGCCTGGAGAAGCTCAGCGGGGCGGGCGCTGTGTCCGTGTGGCTTTTAACCCGCTCTCCGTGGGGCTCTCGTTTTGGTTTGGCAGGTTTGACACCTGGCTTTCTTCTCATTTAAAGCTGCCCCCCAGCTCCCTGCTCAGCTACTCGGGCAACTACACGGACGATGCCAAGAGCTGGCGGCTGGTGGACATCACCCGGCTGACCTCCAAGTACCAGCATGACCGGGCGGACAAGCGCATCTGCACCTCCCTGCTCAAGACCAAGACCTGCAGCCTGGAGCGCGCCCTGCGCCGCACCCAGCGCTTCCAGAAGTGGCTGCGGGCCAAGCGCCTCACGCCTGACCTGGTCCAGGTCTGTGTCCGGCGGCTCCGGTGCCCCACCACAGCTGGGGGGGCACGGGGCAGAGCAAGGCCCGTGAGGTTTAGGGGTGTGAAAAGGGTCTCGTGGGGATGTGGTTGTAACTTGCTGGTTGGAGGGTGAGACTGGGGGGTGGCTGGCACTCATCCTGCCCGGTTGGTGGAGATGGGGCAGCCTGGTGTGCCCCCAGCCAAGCCCACCAGCCAAAGGGGGGAGGCAAAATGACGATCTGATGGGAAAAGAGTGCCATAGTTGAAGGCCAAGCCTTGCCAGCCACAGGTAATTGTCACACCGTGTCACGAAATAACTCACAGAAGTAGGCTAGATGTAAAAGGAAAGGAAAATAACCCAAAAAAGCCAATTTTATTTTCTGACTCTAGTATATATACAATAGTAAAAATGACAGTGGATTGGAGGGTGAAACTGCCACCTCTCCAAGCACACTGGTCAAACCAACAGTCCATCAATTCTCTCCACCCACAAAGAAGAATACAAAACAATCATCATTTACATGAACATCCGTGAGAAAACTCAGTTGAAATATGTAAATATCAGAAGGCATAGGAACTTTTAGAAGAACTTTAAAACTCTCCAAAGAACAGGGTGACAGGTAATGCCATGGCACAGCCTGTATAGGGCTGGGATGGGCTCGGCCCCAGCAGGGAGAGCATCAGCTCATGGCTCCTTGTGCAGGTTGAAGCTGAAGTCCTGTGGAAAGCCATAGCACCCTGTGGCTTCAGGCACAGGGGTAACAACAGGCTGTGCACACAAATGTGGTAACAGCTCCAGTGGGGAGATTGCTGCCATTTTCTTTCTAGTTTTCCATCATGTCTCAGCATTGTGGGGTTTTGGGGTTTTTTCCATCAGAAATTTATACCCACAAGGGCAGCCAGTGCCTTGAAAGCGATTTTGCTTTGGGCCAGGGGCCAAGGCAGTGTGGGTCTCTCTTGTGGCTGGCAGGACAAGGGGCATGGGCAGTCAGAGCCAAAGCCTCGATTACTCATTCTCCTGCCATCAATAGCAAATGATCTCAGGCACAAAGAAGCACACTGCCCTTTCTCCCACAGTCCTGGGGTGCCACAGGTGAAGCCAGGACAGGAACAGTTAGTGTGGATCACCACCACCAGGAAGATGGGCAGCTACAACACAGGGCATCCCCCTCACCCCACGCAAACAACAGCAAAACATCACAATAAACCCTGGAAAGGGCAGGGGCCAGGGTGGGGGTTGGATATACACTGAACAAGACCTGAGAGACAAAGGATTATTCCAGTACTTCTTCCCATTCTAAGAGAGAAACAACTGTGAAAAAGTGACTTCATTTATATTTCTATATAGGCAGCTGCTCACTGCATCCACTCAGCTCTGGTGAGTGCTAGAGCTCTGCTGCTTTTGTTCTTCCTCTACTCTTAGCCTGTGGAGCAGCACACCTTAGGAGAGAGAGGGAGGGATACACTGGGGTTATGCCTGGACTGCCCCAAAAAGGACTCACCCAAATCACCGACAGTCCAGCCCAGCAGGTCACCCTGAAGTCAGTACCCTCCTGGGCAGCACATGCCTGACTGGGAAAAGATTCTTGGAGCAAAGCTACACTGTACTTTGTTTAGTAACCTTGGCAGAGGCACTACAGAGAGGGCATGGTGTATCACTTCCACTCAGAGCATCCCTCACCTGAGCTTGTGGGCAGGGACAATTCCTTAGGCTGGCAGGTGCCCAGGCACCTGCTGGCCACCCCTGTTGCTCCAGGCAGCACTGCAGGGCCCTGCAGGAGGGCAAGTTGGGCTGCCAGGTCCTCCAGCCTTGCTGTGTTGTCCCTCCACTCCCCAGCAGTGCTGAGGGAAAGAGAAGGAATCGAGAGCTTAAAACTTCAACTTGCTGAGCTGGGTGAAAAAGTAACTGGAGAAATGTGGCTCTGTGGTATCTCAGACCTGCTGCAAAGCTAAATCATCAGCTGAGCCCAAATCCTTCTCCTTAAAAGGCCCTTCGTGTGCCACAGTTTTCCCTACCCTGTCCTCTCGGAGCCTGAAATGCCAGCTGAGCTGGCAGGGTTGCACACACGGGCACACACACATATATGGATGCACATGTGCACACACAGCACCACGCAGAGACCCTGCCTGGGGCACCCTGCCCTTGCACCTATCCAGTTTCTCCCAGGAATTTCCCTGTGCAGCAGCAGTGGGGAGCTGAGCTGATGCCAGCTCCAGGGCACCTCTGAAGTGACCTCAGGGCCAGCCTGGGGGGACGTGCCCAGTGACAAACTCCCTGGGACATTTCATCAACCCCTGCAGCTTTTTAGTTGGAAAGGGCATGGGAGGCTGCAGGGAGGCCCAGACCTTTGCACATCAGCCTCAGGATTGCTCTGCTCATGTTTTCACAGTCCTTTGGTTCTGTATATCAATCAGAGAAACAAAAATTGGAATTTAAATCCCTTCTAACAGCATCTAGATTTGAAAACACAGAGAAATATAGTGATCCAGAGACCCTGGAAGCTACTTCCTCATCACCAAATTTCAGCAGCAATCACTTTTTAAGATCAGGCATGTGCTCTGCAAAATGGCTTCTGGTCTCACAGTGGTCTTAGCTGAAAAACAGCCAGTGGCAGCAACATTTCAGTCATACATACATGTATGTGTGAGTCTGTGTGTGAGAACCCATCCCGCCCTGCTGTGTGGGCCACCACAGGTTACAGTCTGGCCTCCCCAGCCCATCCAGCTCCACAGGGATGGGGATCCCTCTCCTCCCTGGCCATCCCACCTGCCCTCCTCCCTCTGGAAACCAGCACCTCTGCCTGCACCCAGCCCAGCACCGCTGCCTCTCTGCAGTGTTTGCTGTGCAGATATATGTTGGTAACCCAGCAGGAGCCACAGGAGAGGGGTTTTTGGGGCTACCATATATCTCTGCAAATACTTACCTAAAGAACTGCTTTTATGGCTCCGCTCTCCCGCTCTCCCTCTTTTCAGAGGTGTTAACAGAGCACCTCTCTCAAGGTCTGACACGATGCCCAGCCTTTTTCACAGAGCTGCAGTCTCACACTGCTTGTTCTTCCTTCCCTGCAGTTTATCCTGTATAGCAGCACTGGGGAAAGCTAATAGGCCCAGGTAATTTTGTGTGATAGACAGAGCATTACGACAACGTAACCACAACGTGCTTGAATCAAAATGACAGACCATGAAGTGATGTTTTTCCACTTTACGCTGCCTGCCCTGCCTGACCCAGCCATCAGCTGAGCTGCCTGCCACAGCGATTATTTCACCAGCCACAATGAAAATCTTTATTGGATGCAGCAAAGTCTTCAGTCTTAAAATCCAGCCTGCCTCAGAGATGAGCAGGATTTAGCTGGGGCTCAGCCTGCTTGGCAGCCCCAGACACCCACTGCTTCGCCCAGGAGCTCATCACCTCAAACCACTCTGGGTGCTTTCCTGCTGGAGGGGCTACAAAGCAGGTTGGTTTCAGCACAGATCACCCACAGGGAAAATGTACAGCCCTACTACAAAGCACAGCCTGGAAAATGCTGAAGGCAGACAGAGGAAAGCAGTACCAAGTTGAAAATCCAGCATTTGCAGACCCTCTCTCTAGGACGGACTGTTTGAGACTACTGACCAGCAATTACTGACCAGCAACTACTGACCAGCAACTGCTGGCCAGCAACTGCTGATCAGCACCTCGTCCTGCCCCCAGCAGATGCACCAGCACCCTGGTTATGTGGCCTCTGAGTCTAGTCCACATCTCTTCTTGCTCCACAGGGGCAGCAGCTCACTCACATGTCCAGTGGTCCATCCTAGGGAAGGATGGGCACTCTGGGGCTCCCAGAGCTAGCTCCTAGACCTGCCACCTCTTTGACCCAGTACCTCATCATCAGAGACTTCCATAAACCTGCTGGCAGTGGGGATGAGTTTCTCAGGGCATTCTTACCTTCTTTCTTTTGGGAGTTAAGGAAACCCTTGGATTCACATCGCCAGGAGTTGTAGGTGCTTTGACACCTACATCCAAGTGTTTCCTCCTGGAACCCATCCTGAACCTGGTAGTTTGGTGAAGCTGGACCCCAGTAGTGGCTCACGGGGTAGGAGGCAGCTGTGCTCCTGGTCTGGGCCATCCCTCCTTGGACTGACTGAAAAGAAAACAGAGCAAGAAGTTGTCTTCCACAAGTTGTCTTTACATCCAAGTGAATTCTGGGTGTGTCTGTGCTACATATGCATAAACTCATGGAGTTTAAAATGCATCCTGTACTGTGTAATAGGGTTTAAAAACTCACAGCTGTGTGGAGGTAGACTTTGCAGGAACTACTCACTATCAGATATAGAAATGTGGGTATTTAATCGAAGTAAATAAGAAGCTTTCCACATCAATCACAAACAATACATCAGGCTGTCTGTCAGGTCTTATTCTCTGGGGTGATAAGTCACTGCAAAGGACTTAAGATATTCTCAGATAAATTTGTATCGCCAGTGTTTTAAGTATATGTTCTTCAAATTTTTCTTCCGTTGACAGTTTTTGTCTGACAGTTTTACAACTCCAGCTCCTTTTCTGCTGTAGAGATGTTTCCATCAGCCTGCAGGAAGGTGAGATGCCTCTCCACTGAAACAATCAAGCAGGTGCTGAGCTTTATGCTGTTCACTGTCTCTGCTGAAATCAAAAGGCCCCATTGCCCAGTTTTTGTGGGTCAAGGCTTCATTAAACTGTAGGAAGTGTCGGCACCCAGCCCTGCTCCTCTGCTCCCACTCCTCCATGGATGTGCCTGGAAGAGTTCTTCAGGACACCAGCAGCTGTGAGCACCACGGGCAGCACGTGCCCACATTTATGTTAAGAGGGTGAGCTCTGACCTCAGAAAAACCCTAATTACACCATGATGCCTTCTCTGCCACTGTGGTTTTTGTTCCCACTCTGTACTCTTCAGGGTCTCAACTTTTTCATTGCAGACTCCTGGAAGCAGCAAAGCTTTCTAACTTTGGCTGCAAATATTTGCATACACACGGAGCTGCAAGAGGCTTTCTCCACCATTTATCTCTTACTTTACACAGCTCTGTTCTGCTCATTTTTTATTATTTCTTCTCCAAATTAAAAGTGACAGAGTCAGCCAAAATGTTCTTGCAAGTGCTGCAAGACAGAAATCCATAACCATCCCTCCCCCTGAACCTCTTCTATGGTTTTAGACAATTAATTCAGAAAATATTTTCCTGATAAGGCTGCACCAGAGGAGAGGAGTGTATGAAGACTTGCAACAGGAACTGAGTAGGATTATTTTTGACAAATGGTTTTTTTGGGGTTTTTTTGGGAGGAAAGGAATTTTGGTGTTCATGAAAGAACACTTTAGTTGTGATTGAGTTTCTCAGGTAGTCTTGACCAGCTATTGGCATTTTGGACTTGTTTTTTTGCAAATGATGGCCAAGGAAGGACTGGTTGGAATCTCACCGAGGCCAACAGGGATGCAGAGGAAGAGACATGGGACATCTAGTTCCCCCTTTCCTCCTCCATCTGGGAAAGTGTCCTACTCATCCTTTCCATGTTCCTTTATTTCTTTGTCACGCTGGGTGGTTCAGTGTTTTATGCCAAATGAACAGCTCGCACAGGAGGGGCTGAGAAGGAGCTACCTCAGAGTTCCCACATGACCTGGGGAGATGCTGCGTCACATCTTTGCTCTCAGCATGAAGGATGGCAGGGAGCAACATGAACTCCACCTCCCTTTCCTCTGAAGCACATCTCCCAGCCTTCAAATTATAAACAAAACTCAAAAGAGCAAATTTGACTACTGGAATAATTTTTAATAAAGAGGTTTAAAAAACCTGATTCCCTTCCCCAGCAGAGGCATGTCAGGGCAGTGCTTCTGTGCCACTGTGGGCAGCCCTCCATATACAAACTCTCCTTGGCTACTAAGGAAGACTAACTGAAAAATAAAAAGAGGACATTTTTTACTATGAAAGTATAATTTTCTATGCCATTTATCCCAGCCACAGATTGCTCATGCAATTTTACAAGCCAAACCTCTAAATCTGAAGGGTGAAATGCAGTGATAATTGACTCCATTAGCCCAACAGTTCTCTATTTGTTGCTGGTATTTACAAAAAATAAACAGAGGCTATTTGGTTTTGATAGTTAATGCATGAGTTTATCAGAGAGAGAACATATCCTGTGCTTATACTCACACACAATGTTTATTTACATTTTTAAAACATGTTTACTGACCTTAGCAAATAGTATTTCCAAGAAAGCTGCTCTCAGGTTAAGCAAATAACGAAGTGATCCGAAGATTATTTAACGAGGGAAGTGAGTCACTGTTGTAACAACTGGAGGGCCTCCACCAGGAATGCCAGGGCTGGAAACCCAGGCAGAAGGAAGAGTCCCATGGTGTGGTGATGTGGTGAAGCTGGGGGAATATGAGGTTTACAGTGCCCAGGAATGGGGCCATTCTTGAAACCTGAGTTGGGAAATGGCATTTTTGGACGGCACAGGTCCTCTCCTAGGAAGGGTGAGATGCCCTGTGTGCCCACATCCTCCGGAGCTGTGCCGCAGCAAGCAGAGGCGCAGTGGGCAGAGCACAGAGGTGTGTGTGTGTGCGTACCCCCAGCATGACCCAAGCACATTGCAATGTCTCAGGCTGGAATTAGACTATCCCTGCCGGGTTTTCCCCTCTCACAGGGCCTGTCCAGCCCCATGCTGCGCTGCCCATCCCAGCGCCTCCTGGACAGGATCGTGCGGCGCTACGCAGAGGTGCCGGACGCCGGCAGCATCTACATGGATCACCTGACGGACCGGGACAAGCTGCGCCTGCTGTACACCCTGGCAGTGAACTCACACCCCATCCTCCTACAGGTACGCGCCAGCCTGCCCCAGCTTGAAACACCACCCCTCACAAGCAAACCCTCGCGTGAGATGTGTGCCAGCCTCGGGGGCAGAGGAGTCCCAGCCCTGGCCTTTGTCAGCTCCCTGGCCTTCAAAAAGCGTGTTTCTTCTGTGGGGCTGGGTGGCTGAAGCCAGGCAGGGTCATGAGGTGCTCCCTGCGTCAGTCTGTGAGGATGGGGAGAGACAGGGAAGCCCAGGTGCGTTATTGCACTAGAGCACTGTGAAATCCAGGGTTTTACACATCCCCAGCACTTCAAAGTGTTAGGTTTGCACTGCTAATGCATTACATTAAATCACAGCCTGTTTCTGGGAGAGAAAGAGCATGATTTCCCATGCTCCATGTGCTGCGTTTTCCATTCTCCTGCCGCTGGTAACTGGCTCTGGGTTTCAAAACTCTGGGTTTGAAGGCGGTGATCTGGGAGGCCTCACACCCTTCCCCCGGACCCCTTCTGACCTGCCTGGCACGCAGCTCCTCTCTTATCTTATGTTTCCAAGAGAGAATCCTCACCTTTCCCCATCCCACCTTTAGTCCTCACTGCTGGTTCTTGCAACCCTTCATGATTCCATGAAGAAAAGATGGCAGTGGCAGCATCATCCCTCTCTGGCCCCATGCCACTGCTGCACTCAGCAACTCGCAGGGCTCTGCATGGTTTCAGGAAGGGGGAATGGTGCTTGCACTCTGGGAGGCTCCTGGGGGTCATTCAGCCACCCCAGTTATGGGTCACTGGGACATGAAGCTGTGGCCCTTAGCACTCTGAAGCCATGGGAACACAACTTGAAAAGATGAGAAAAATATGCCAAAGAGAAACAGCTAGATTTTTACACAGTTGCCCAGAATGCCTTCACAGCAGAAGGGAGAAGTAACCTTAAACATGAAACTGGATGAGTTCATAATGGCTTGGCAGGGTCTGAGGTGCTGGGGACACAGATGAGTTTTAATGCAAATGACAGAAAGCTTTGTGCTGGCATAGCTCAGCAGTCACACAGTTTGGTTTCCACCTGGGATAACCGTGCTTCTGGCACAAGCTGCAGGGATGCAGGGAGCCCAGCCTGGGTGTCTCCACTGGAGCAAACACCCACCACATTGTAAGAGACTGCAAAGTCTCTTATAAATGAGCCTGGCAGTTCTCACCAATTAGCAAAAACTGCTTTAGCCTTACCTCAACTCCAAGCTGTGACTTCATCTGTTCAGTGCTCATGAGGGACCCATCAAAGACACCTAAAATTAGCTGTTCTGTGGCTAAAATTTTCATGAATCTGAAAACTATTATTATCTTGGACTTTCCAGTTAGTCTCTCTTACAGAGTAAGTCTCAAAATACCAGATTCTTCCTCCATTACAAAAAAAGAACCATAAGAAAAAGAAAAAAGCATCCTAACTCCTCCAGGATGGGGTAGTAAGTACCTTTCCCAGCTGCTAGGGCTGGATGGGGCGAGGAAGGATTGCAGGCTGGCTTGGAAACCAAACCACAACCCCGCTGCTTGGAGCCAGAAAGGGCACTCTGAGAGGGAGGTGGCTCCACGGGCAGACGACGGGGGTAATCCCCCCATTCCTGCTCTTCCTCATAGATCTTCCCCGACGTGGAGGGCTGGCCCTTCCCGCGGTACCTGGGCTCCTGCGGGCGCCTGGTGGTCAGCGCCAGCACCCGGCCCCTGCGCGACTTCTTCGGCGCGGCCCCCGAGGTGGCCGCAGACCTGGCCCTGCAGCTCCTGGCCGTGCTGCGCTCCATGGCCACCAACGACCTCAACTACTTCTTCTACTTCACCCACGTGGACGCTGGCACCTTCGGCGTGTTCAGCAACGGGCATCTGTTCATCCGGGATGCCAGCACGCTGGGCATCATCGACAAGGAGGAAGGTACTCAGCGGGCTCCGTGGCTACGCATCTGTCACGGGAGGGCTCGGGAGGCAGGGCAGACAAATCTTTCCCCTTCTGCCCTTGGCTCTACTGCTGCTTTTTTGGGGTTTTTTTGGTCGTTTTTGGTGGGAGTTTTTTTGGGTTTGTTTTGGGGGTTTTTTTTGGTGTTTTTGGGGTTTTTTTTGGGGTTTTTTTAATTAACCAAACACCACTTACTAAATTAAGTGATGAGAAGTTCACGGAGACACTCGCCATCAGCGGCTCCTGCCATCCTGGCTCGGGGTCGGGAAGGCGACAGGTATTTTGTTTGTGCAGTCGGTGGTTTGGTGACCACGCTGCAGCTGGCAGCAGCTTTCAGTGTGCACGGTGTGCTGAATGCTCCCATTTGAAGACTTCCTTTTCAAACTTTTGCCACGCAAATGTCAATACTTGCCAGCAGAAATTTTGTAATTTCATTTGTTCTAAGTCGTGGGTTAAATTGGACCCTTTTTACATGCATTTATCACATTGACTAATAATGGTAATTATTATTTATAACAATAATAACAAAATCTTCCTTTTTGTAACTTTTACATAAAATCAAGGGTTAGTATTCAATTTTCACAGGTTACATTGCTCTACTCCTGCAAGTAGAGCTAGTCAAAGACTATTCATCCAATAATTTAAGTTTCATTTTGAATATTCAGATTTTCAAAAGGTTTTTCCTCAGCTCACACATTCAGCTGAGTATTCAGAATATTCAGAAGCAGCTGTCAGAAAATTTTCCACTGGATTTCCTTTTCTTATCCCAACAGCTATGACTGTTAACTTGATTTCAGCTAGATTAGCTGTTGTTGCAAGGCAATGATTTTGGTTAACATGAAAAAAATTACAGGTCTGGCTATTTGTGGTAGTTTTTTGTAGGAGCTCCACATTTTAGATCTGTACTCCAAATCTCATTGTTTCTGTATCAGCTTGACTTGACAGACTCATCTTCAGTTCCTCTGACAGGCAGTTCTGAAGAGCTCTGTCATTCAGAAAAATATACATATTTCAAAAGCAAGAAAATTGGCACACACACAGCTTCAGCACTGACTAATTTGTAGTGAAAGGTGGTCACATCCTTTAGACAGTAACAAACCCCATGTTAACACAGAGGCACAGATATCTCCGACTGTCCAGGAGCTCACTATTATGTTTCTTACAAGCGGTTTAATTGTCCCCAACAGGGAGCCAGCTGATCGATGGCCAACAGGAGTATAAAGACATCTTCAGCTGCCTGACTGTGGACTGCCAGTCTGCATTTGTGTCCTGTGGCTCCATCAGGGAGCAGCACAGCCTCGTCATGGTGTGTCAAGACCTTCTGCCAAAGCTGCTGATGGGGAAATTCCTGCCCCCCGTGCAGGAGAGGATCGACGCCTTCCTGCAGCGCTGCGCCCGCGGCCTCGGCGATGACCGCGGTGCCAGCGAGGCCATGGCGGAGCTGGCAGAGATCCTGAAACCTCTGCGGTCCTGCGACTCCCGCTTCGCCTACCGCTACCCTGACTGCAGATACAGTGACAAATACTGACACAGGAGCTACTCCTGGCAAGGACTGGGGCAGTGTCAGCCCCCTCCCAGCACGGGAAGCGAGAAGGAGCCAGGATAGCAGGAAAGAGCTGCCCCACATCCAGGGCGTTCTCAGGGTAAGAGGGAGCAGAGTGCACGTGGGATTTATTATTCATCTCCCGGAGATGCATTTGTTACATGGGATATAGACATGGTGTATGGTTTATGGATTATTAACATTGTCATGACTGACAAGGGGCCACAGGATTAATAAATCTCATTCACGTGTTTTGGCCTTGGAAGAGTTTCCCATGCCATTTGTTGAAAAGCAAGGCAGGATGCTCACAGCCAGCTAGAGAGAGGATCTTTATTGCCAAGAAACTCTTTCTGATGGAGATGATCTATAAATAGTATGGGATGGATGGATGGATGGATGGATGGATGGATGGATGGATGGAAGGAAGGAATTAAGAGTTTCCCTGTGGCTATTTTTAATGTGCTAAGAATCACAGATAAATTGAATGACCAGATCAGTTCTGTACCATTACCCATCACAGCTCACTTTTACAAAATATTTTAATTTTATTACTTTGATGGCACACAGAACAGAAAGACACAATCAAAACCATTAAAAAGCTGAAAGGTTCCATGTCTCTTGAGACTTAATTTCTCTAATCCCCAAATATAATTGCTTCTAGTCTTTCCCAAGTCAATGGACAGCAGTCGGAGACTAATACAGGTCTTTGGTTTAAGATGAGAAAAAATCCCAGCTCTGGGATGGGATTGTTCAGCAGATATTTTCACATTATTCTCTCTAAATGGAGGAACCATTTGCACAAAACCACTCAAATTGGAAAATTACCTAAAAACGAGAAGGAACACAGGCAGAGGATGAGACATTAATTTACACTGAGCCTGACAAGACTTGCTAAACACTCAATACTCCAGTGTAGGTGCTGGGGCACCCACCAAGAGCTGGGGAGATCTAAGCTCTGACCAGCAAGACCTACAGCCATCCTCACCCATTTGCCTTCCAGAGGAGGAATTGGTAAGCCAGTCCCCAAAGGAGTGAGTCAGGCACTTAAAATTTGGGGTGGTTCCAGAAATATTTCACAGCAGTTGTCAAACCAGGGCTAGATCCAGGTGCCTCATTTTGCATGAGATGGTTGCAAAAGTGGCAAAACACAACTTTTCTCACCCAGAATCTGTCAGTACCCCTCATGTGAGCTCCCTGTGAGGTGTCAGAAGCCCACACCAAACTTTCCCTGATGTGTAGGGGTCAGACAGACCTCACCTGGGTTTGGGGTTTCTCTTGGGATCCAGGCATGCAGGAGTCACTGAGCAAATTTGACTGAGCTAAGTGAGAAATAAGGCTTTCTGGATCATCCACAAGAATTTTAATCATGGAAAGAGTCTTCTTCTAGCTATGGTTAAAAAAAATGATAAAAATATAAAGGCAGAAAAAGACATGAGTGCATTTGCATTGCCAGTGGTTGTTTTGACTTGTGTTGTACAGAGAAGGAATGCAAATCCAGATTTTGTGTTGGCTGTGAGGGGCTCTGTGCACACAGAGCACCCAGCCTGAGGTTCCAGGCAGGTGTGGGTGAAGGCTGATGAAACAGCTTGGGCATCCAAAACCACACACAAAGGTCTGACACGGGGGAAAGATGACTCAGGACAATTATTTTGCCTTTCTTCCTGGCATAAAGTATCAAGTGCACCTTTTACCTCTCAAGATGTTGAAACATTGAAAATAATAAGTTTAAGTTTAGCTGCAGGCCCAGATGGTCAGACAGCAAAGAGGTTTAAATATACAGCCTCAGCTATGGCTGCAGCCCTCTTTCCTGCTTTCAGTCTATTTCTACATCATGGCTCTCTTCCAGAAAGAAAAACATGTCCTTCACTGAGATGCACAAGGCTGTCTAACAGCCTGTTTCCATCAATTTTTCTTGAATCTGTCTGCATCTCCAATCTCTTGGGGAGTGGGTTTACCTGAGAGCTGGGTGTTAGCTCTGGGCCCCTTTTCCTGCAGGGATTATCCCACACTGTGCTGGAAACACAGAGGAAACACAAAGAGGATGCGTGTGCTCAGCAGAGAATGTCAGGAGTAAGCCCAGATCCCTCAGGAATAGCCCAGCATTGGGCAAAAGGACAGAGAGGTGTCCCACAGGCCCTGGTAACTCACAGCCCCCAAGAGCTGGGGGTCAGAAACAGAAGAGCTGTAGTTTTACTTCTCTGCTGGGACTCATTTTGCAAGGCTGCAGCAGAAGCCTAGAGACACGTAGCATCTATTTTTACAGGGCTTGATTCAAAGTTGTTAGAGCTGAGAGGAGTCTCCCTGCTGCTTTTAATAGACCTTGATACGAATTTAAATAAAAAAACCACTCATGATTAAAAATAACGAAATTGTGAATTTACAAATTATTAAAGCATTGGGAGCTGTGTTCTCCACCAGTTTCTTTGCAGACATTGATTACAAAGGCCAGGCTCATGTAAGACTGTGACGAATAAGCCAGCCATAAAATCAGTCCATGGCTCAGAGAACAATAATTTTCCTAAACTAAATCTCATTTCCTTATATTTCCCTGGCCTCTTTTTTTTTTTTTCCAGAATTGCAAATTTTTACTCTTAATATTTTCCTTTTTCTTGGCAGTCAAACTCTGGAATCAGTGCCCACCCTGTCTGCCAGCTTCAGTCAAGCCTTAAAATCCTAGTAGGCCAAGCTCCAGAAGGATGTGAAATTAACTTATAAATGGCAATTATTTAAAACCTAATCCTTCCCAAAAGAACTCTCAAGCAATTTTTTCCTCTCTGTATTCAAGTTATTTCTGTCAGTGGCTTTGTTTGAGCCTTTGCAAACTGTTCCTGGTTACAACTTCAGCTGTTTCCACAGCAGAACAAGAATGGCAGGAGAGATCTTCCACCAATCTCCCCGTCAGCCTCAGCATCTCCTTTTTCTGTGAGCAGTTTGCAGCTGCCTTTACGCCCAGATGTTTTTCAGGTGTCTCTCTTAGCGCCCTATGTCCCACATATTTTTAGAGATTTCATGTCAAGAGGTTTGTAAAACTGTATTTTTGGCCTTATTTTGACTCGCAGCACATTTTGACTCTGTCAGTTCTCAGGGGGTTGAGGATGCTACACGTCCTGGGGGACTGGAGATTCAGATTTCCCACTCCATAGCTTTTGTGGGTGGTAACTTCTTGCCACACTTTGCACACACACCCTTTCCTGCCAGCTCCCAGCTTCTCACAGAGGGTTACCCAGAACACATTGTGGCATTTTGGAGAACCTGAAACCACCTCTCAACAGCTCCAGTCCACACGAGCAGCCAGTCAAGCACATTTCATGCATCTTTCCAGCAAACTCGGCCAACATCAGTTGTTTGCAGGTGCTTTTTATTTGCTTTCTGGTTTGCTGAGACTTTAGGATGCACTTGGGTCCCATTTGCCAATTACTCTCTACAGCCAGGTGCTCTAGATGCTTTATTGCTAATTCTTCCTCAGTTTTTACCATCATCCCATGAATCTGGAAAGCAGAGCTTTAACAAAAATATTGAGTGTCATGAGATGTTATGAAATCACAAGAACCAGCTCTGTGGTGTTCTGAATTGGCTCACCAAGACACATTAATTTGATTAATAGGTGAGTCTGTCTGCTACTGTACCCTCTGTTCCCCTAATTCAGAGCTGAAAGGAGCTTGGTAGCCATCCTGAAACTACAAAAACACAAACAGGAATTTAAGGGAAAAGAAAATTAAATGAAAGAGCTACTCCAGGCTGGGGGGATGGGAGAGGCATGCACTGTTTCTACCCTGTGGATTACAGAATATGGGCAGACATCTGCTCTCCTCCACAGGGGAATGGTCTCAGCGAGAGTGGGACAGTGGGGTTTTAGGATGACCTGAACAACTGATGAGGGACCCCAAGGAAGGGTGAGGATGATCCAAAAGTCCAGAAAAAGTGAAGAGGAAAGAAAAGACTGGTGGAAAACTAAGGAGGGACACCTGATAAAGATCTTCAAACAGTTTTGCTACAGTCATAGCTTTACTTGCATCATTCTACCTTTCTGCTTTTCCACAAAACCCCACAATATTCCTTGCAACATAGAGTATAAATGACAATAGTTAGTCTAGAAGAAGCTTTTCAGGTGTTTGAAGAACAAGAATACACCAGCCTGTTCCCTGGGGACATGCAGGTTTGAAAGAAGTAGCTTGTCAGGTTTTACAATGCTCTAGTACTACTCAGCAAGGATGCACAGAGCTACAGCCCTCGCCTTACACAGTTCATTTGCTACATTGCATGCAAAGACAGCTCTTTAGACTTAACACCCACAGAAATGTCATGCAAGGTTCAGCATATTGTGTGTTTGAAAAGGACCTTGTCAGTCACACGGGAGGTTTTTTTTCCCCTTTCAAAATTTAAACATTTTTTTGGATAAGGGCTTGTCAGATTCATTCCTCTAGTGATGCCTGAAAATAGTGGGTCTTCTTGCTTTGAAAAAAATTATCAAGACACTTCAGGGACTTTTCTCAGGGACTGAAACCTCCCTCTGTTCACATTCTTGGTGCAGAAAAAGTAAGAGAGAAAATCACCTCTGGGTGTTCACTCTGCTCTGGCTGGAACAGATGCAAACATTTATTCATTTTTTTCCCCAACACCTGAAGATGAAAATGGAGAGAAAATAAAGTGCCTTTCTGTGTTTGCACTATTTCTACAAAGCAGAACAAAGCAGGGATTTGTGTACAGTTCAGGCACTGCTAAGGACAAGGGTGCTGGAACAATGATGCTGCTGGGGGCAAGTGCTGGGATTAAACATCCCTGCACCCATTCAGGGCACTTGTCACCATTTCAGGCACCACTGAAAGGAGCCACTGCATCCGTGCTGGTGCTTCAAAATGGAAATCCCTTCAGCAGGTGGAGAAGGGATGGGAACAATTGTCCAGATTTCAGGAAATCAATTACTTATCCCTTCCTGTTTCCACTCACAGCACTGCTTGTTCTGCCTGTCCCTTTCCACCAGGCAGAGGTCCCCATGGGTTGCCTTTGTTGCACGAGGGATGCACAGGATCAAAACCTCCCAGGTGCCAGGGGACAGGAGCAGTTGCCTGAGGAACAGGGCCAGAGGTGATGGAGGCTTTCCATCAAATGGCTGCAATGTCTGGGGACAAATATTGACAGGAGTTTGTGTCTACAAGGTGTGAAAGAAAAAAACAAACCTGCAGGAAGTGGTCGTGTTGCATTCTGTGAGTAAAATGACCAGGAAAACCTAAAAAAACAGCTGCTGACTTGTTCTGTCAAAGTACTTGGGGAAAATCTCCCCGAAGTCGAGCAGTTTGACTTTTATTCCAACAGGAGTTCTGGGGTTGCCAACCCCAGGGAAGGGCTGGCCAAGCAGGGCTGAACTTTATGTTTGCACGTCCCTAGGCTGGAGCCAAGCAGAGATGTCTAAAAATACAGCTTTTGCATGACTGGAGGATGGCATGTGTAGCAAGATAAAATTACTGGGGAAGGAGGGCAGGAAAAAGGAGCTTCTGAATGGAGGACAGGAGTACAAATATGACCTTGAGGTGCCACCAAAAAATGTGTATGTTTATCAAAAAAAAAAAAAAAAAAAAAAGTCAAACCCCTCAGCACTGGCAGATCAAAGAGGAAGTATAAAAGGTCAAAAGGCATGGAAAACCCAGGACTTTTCTAAGTGGATCAGAGCCTTCAAAAGACTGTCATTCCCAGAGGTGTCCACGTTCATGGGATTTCATGAGAGGAACTGTTCATAAATTTGATAGAAACACAGACTGAGCTAAAGGACAGAGGACTCTCAGTACTACAGAGGCAAAAAATAGGAATTATTGGAAAAGCTGTGACCACGGGTTCCCTCTTTTCCCTGCTGCAGACCCAGATCCACGAGCACACTCTGAGACACTGGCCAGCTTCTCCTGAGGCGGGTGGGAGCAAAGGCCCTCAGATGCAGTCCCCCAAATCCCCTCCTGCTTCTGGACAAGGATGGAGGGATGGCTCCCTGGCAGAGGAGTGAACTCACTCAGAGGGAAACTTTTGGAGGCTGGATTTGCAGGTTGCAGGAGCAGCTGTGAGCTGCTTCGTATCTTTTTTAAGCCATATATGGAGCCCAATGGGAAAGTGGGATCTGCTGTGATCTCTGCCCAAGATTTTCTTGAAGAGCCCTGCAACAGTGGGATCTCTTTAAAGACACCACATTAGAAGTTCACAGTAAATGTGTACTGACAATAAATAAAAAATACACACACACCCCCCAGGTGGCTAAACAGCAGCACAAGGGAGCGATTCTAACCAAACAGGCACCCTTCAAAAAGGAGGAATCAGATGCAGAAATTAGGCAAATTAGATGCAAGGCTACAGTAAGGCAGCCCCAGAAGAGAAATCCAAGGAGCGACTTGCTAACAGCGTGGAGGCTGACAATGAACCCTTTCTGAAACACATCAGAGGCAGAGAGTCTGCCAGGAGAGCTGCTGAGGCCAGCAGGAAATCTCAGTGCAAGGCAGCCCAAGGAATGAAGAAATCAGTATTTTGCAATGAAGTCGCAGGCGGTGTTTCAAAGAAGAAATAGGAGAGACTCTGTTAAGACTAAAATCACGTAAACCTCACCCCAACCTCCCCTCTGAGAGAGCAAGGAGCACATGAGGGAGGGTGGGGGTCGTGCACTAAGACTTTGGTGCTGTTTTGCAGTAAAGATGGTGAAAAATGGGTGGAAATAGCACCCAATGAGTGCAAGTGAGGAGCTCTGCTCAGGGTGTGTGTGATTCCATCCAGGGCAGATGCTCTTCATGGGGAGAAAACCAGGAGCAGAGCAGAGGCTCCAGGAAGCTCACGCAGCCAAGGGAGCCTGGGAAGAGCTGGGGTTTCAGCACAGTGCAGAGGAAAACAGGATAACTGGAGGGGCACAATCGTGGGAGGGTTTTCCCAGGAGAGGTCAGCCTTGAAATATGTCATGAGCCTGAGGAGAGGCGATTGCCAAGGAATCCCCCACGTCAGGGAGTGTAGGGAGTGCAAGGACACAGCAGGACAAGGATCCTTCTTCATCTTGTTTCTTACACTCCTCCCCAAACACAACACTGGAGATTTGGCCCAGTGTGCCAGCCCAAGGGAACTCCAAATGCCACAGGAATGGCAGGAACAAGGACTGGGGCTCCCAGGGTGATGTCCCAGGTTGTGGTCAGGTGCCCACTTGTCATGACCAAGGAATTACCTGTCTCAGTTGAAAAGGAATCTTAAGTTTTGTAGTGTCTGTAAAATTAAAGATGTGAATAATTTTACGATATTTATGAATAAAGCTATTGCGACATGGCTACTAATGACTCACTGTCTTCTCAAGGAAACACCCTAATTTTTCACTGATATCTCCTTTTGGGGAATAAAAACCCCAAACCAAACCCAACTTGAAGGAAATAACCTTATCCTGATCCAAAGAAACCATTTTAACATCAGAGTTGTGAGTAGGAGGGAGGGAACACTGTGTAATGGCACATGGGGGCTTTGAGATCCCAGATCTATTAAAGTGCTGGTTTGCCAGATTAGCCACTTTGCATGCCTGGAAATGTTCATTCAGAACAAACTTTCATCATAATCAAAAGCAAGTTATCAGGCAAAAATGCATCTGGTTTAATTTTCAAGGGCTGGTACCCTCGAGAGACTTTTTATTTCAACATCTGAAACAGCTTTCAGTGGCTGTACATGGATTGATACAGGTTTCTCTCCTCTCACAGAGTCAGAATGGTCCAAGACAGTTGTTCTGCTCTTTGCTTGCTTTTTAGGGTTTGGAAACCTTGGGCTCAGAGAATTTGCTTTCCTCCCAGGTGAAACTGGGAGGAAAAAGCTCAGGAAACTGTCCCTCCTCCTGTCTTCTCGTGTCCTTCTTGGGTTTTTGGAGAAATTAACTACCATCACCAAGTTGTCTTGATGTGTTACCCAAACCAGCTCTTTCTGTTTTCCCTTTTTACAGCAGGAGCTCTCTGGCCACAGAGAGCAGGCACAGACTTTCCTAAGCATTTTCCCAGGGAAGGCTGTGAGAGAAGCAGAGAAAAGAATGATCAAAACATTTCTTATCTCACTTGCTGCTGCTCGGTGTTTGTGCCCATGTGGAATGTGGGATGAAGATTGTTTACCCAAGGTGATTGCTTCATTGGATTCTGGTGATGGTTGTTTGGATTCATGGACCTATTGGATCCACAGCTGTGTCAGGACTCTAAGGGGAGAGTCGTGGGTTTTCTAGTTAGTTCGTGATAGTTCTTGTTAGTGTAATATAGTATAAGATGATATAATATAGTATAAGATGATATAATAAAGTATAAGATGATCACAGAATCACAGATTAATGAGGTTGGAAGAGACCTCTAAGATCATCAAGTCCAACCCATGCCCTAACACCTCAACTAGACTACAGCACCAAGTGCCACATCCAGTCTTTTTTTAAACACAGCCAGAGATCGTGATTCTACCACCTCCCTGGGAAGACAATTCCAGTACTTGATTATTCTTTCAGTGAAAATTTTTTCCTAATACCCAACCTATACCACCCCTGATGTAGCTTGAGGCTGTGTCCTCTTGCTCTGTCAGTGCTGCCCGGGGGAAGAGACCGACCCCCACCTGTCTACAGCCTCCCTTCAGGAAGTTGTAGAGAGCAATAAGGTCACCTCTAAGCCTCCTCTTCTCCAGGCTAAACAACCCCAGCCCCTTCAAACATTGCTCATGGGGTTTGTGTTCCCAGACCCTCTCCAGCCTCGTTGCCTCCTCTGGACATGCTCAAGTGTCTCAACGTCCTTCCCAAACTGAGGGGCCAGAACTGGACACAGCACTCAAGGTGTGGCCTCACCAGTGCCAAGAACAGGGGAAGGATGACCTCCCTGCTCCTGCTGGTCATACAATGATAATATAGTATAAGATGATATAATAAAGCAATTGATCAGCCTTCTGCAATCATGGAGTCAGTGCTAATTATTACCCAGCTGGAGACCTGTGGTGACGCCTTCTAACCATCCTCACTCCCTCATGTTTACTGAAGTTGAGTCATTTCTCTCAGAGGACCAGAGAGACCCCAGGCTCCTTCCCAAGAGAAAATTCCTCACTCCAGAAATGGACACAGAAGCGTTTTCTGACCTGAAATGAGAGAGGGCTGGTGAGCAGCCAGTGGGGCTCTGTGCAGGGACAGGCAGCCAGGGAGGAGGACACCTTTCCCCACGCTGGGATGGTGCAGCTCCAGCCCTGCTTGCTCCCAGGGATGTCCCCACTGCCAGGGGCCAGGTCACTGCCCTATCCAGGGGTTTGGCTGCAGAGGAGCTTTCCAGGGGCACCTCTTGGACAAGAGCTGCTTCAGCTGCTTGGGACAGGGAAGAGAAACTCTTCCCTCAAAGTCACTGCAGCTGGAGAGGTGCCAGAGGAAAAACTTCCCTGTGGTGCACCCGGAGAAGATGAAAGCAATTACAAAGAGAAGAAACAAGGAAATGTTGTTATCACCCAAACCAGCACTGGGGCCTCCAATTCCAGCTTAATTTAGGGAGCATGGCAGGGCAGAGGACCCCAAGGCACGAGGTTTTCTGTGCTTCTGCACATCAGATGAGATGAACTATGCTCAGGGGAACCTGCCATCCAAACAGGTATAACAAATCTATTAAGGAAAACAGAAACTGTGAACGAGGTTTCACTGCAAAAGAAATGTAAATGCAACTCTTTCTAGTTCATTTTCTATCAATTAGACCAGTTTTTTCCCTCTGCTGACCCAATAACCACTGGTCAATAACCCTGGGGGATAAAGGAGAGAAGCAGAGGGGGGAAAGATTTCCACACTTCCCTGTGTGGCAGGGAAGTGATGATCCAGAGCATTTTAGCATGGCAAGAGGCAAATGTGAAAAAAAACAAGTAAAGAACCACAAAGTAATTCAAGTCAAACCAACATTTAAAATAGCATTTCCGTTATGGGGACTAAGGTGGAGGAGCATTGGAGGGACATTATGCCTTCAGTTTTTAAAACTTTAAAGACATTTAATGGTTTCTCAGACAGCCCAAACAAATGAATCACCTTGCAACAAGACAAATAAAAGCTTGTTTTGAAAGGAACTATTTTTCTTGTATCTTTTGTGGTGGATTTGCCATTATCAGTGACAGGCACAGGCTTACCTACAGTATTGAGCTAATTGCTTTATGATATCCTTTGGTCTGGAAGTTTCTCCTAATGCCAACCTATTCTTCAAACCCAAATTTTTCCTCCCCTTTGAGCATTAAATCGACCAAGAGGAGGTGACGAGCGTGGCTGAGACACAAGGAGTGTGTCAATGAAATAGAAAGGCTGTACTAGGGATGTTTGCCAGTGACAGCATGGAGATAAATGTGAAGAGAAAGAGAGGTATTTTGAGAAGGAGGGATGAGCACAGCCACTGAAAAGCACCAAAATGAGCACACAAATAAGGCACAGGAGACATTCAATAAGTGAAGGGGTTTGCCAGAATAGAGAGAAAGAGGGCTTCTTCTCTGGCAGATCTCAAGCAAGATAGCTTGCCAAACAAACTGGAAGAGGAAGGAGGTGCAAAAAAAAAAAGACACAGAGCAGTGAGCAGCACTTCCTCTCTATGTGAGATTTTTTTTTTCTGTGTATTCAAGTTTTTCAAAAGCTGTCACACCACCCAGCTTCTGGAAGATGAGAAGAAATGCACGTCCCTTCTCCTCAGCCACAGAAAAACCCACTTTTATAACTCACATTATCCACTACTGCCCTGCACCCACCGTCCCTGCAGTGCGGGGGCTCCCTGGGCAGAAACACCAAATGTGGGTAATCACTGGCAGGGAGGAAAGGAAACACTGAAGCAAGGTGCTCCACCCCTCTATCCTCTCTCCAGGTACCAAAATCCACCAGCACAAACCTCCTCATTCCTTCCAAGACCCTTTCTCAGCAGAACTCAGAGACGTGTGTGGGAAAACACCGCGTTCCTCATTTTCCTGGCAGCACCGATTGTCCTGGCTGATGATGAGCAGCAAGGGAAGAAGGTGCTGAGCTGGCCCAGCACCCTCCTTCAGGAACCAGCACCTCTGCAGTGGCCACCCCTGTGACCCCCAGCCCCCTGGGATGGACTGCTGGGGGACCGGAGGTGGTTTGAGGGCAGGGGACCAGCCTTCCCACGAGCACAGGGGCTGGGAATGTTTCCGTGCTGGAGGCCAAATTGATTTTTCTAGCGCAGTTTCCACATTAATGCACAGCTCAGCGGGGTCCAGCATCACACCCAAAACATCTCGTGGCCACGACCCGAGGGAAGGAAGCCATGGGCTGTGCTGGCAGGGCCTGAGGCTCCTACCCTGCAGGCGCCAGCAGGACTGGGAGGTGGAGAAACACCAGAGAGAGCTGAAAAAGGCAGCTCCTGGCACACACAGGGCAATCAAATACCTATTCAAACACAGCAGCACTTCATTCATATGCTGTCTTATGTTCTCCCATCTCATGGTTGTGTAAATAAGCCATAGAGAGCATTAGCCATGGCATTCTTCATAACACAGCCCTAATTGCTAGAGGCTCCATCGAGCTCTGTAAACAGCATTTTGCACTGATTTTGAAAATTAGGAACTGAAGTTGCACTTATGATAATTGCCAACTCATTTTGCTCAGTGCTGGAAAACTCATTGCACCTTTGCTTTTCACTTTGTAGCTGCTGAAGCAGCTTTTCAAAGGTATCATCACTTACTGACCCACACATCATTTCTCTGTTAACAGAACTGAGGGGACTTAACCAAGCACTCAGTCAAACAATTTTTTGCCTTCCCAAACTTTTGCCCTGCCAGAATTTGCTTCTCTACTTCTTCATTTGCTACCTTTGAAAAAATGGTATTCTTGTACCACTGAGACAGTTCTCACAAAACCTGGTACTTTTCCCCCGATCTTTTTATTCTTTTACAGGGGAAATGTCTGTATCTGTCTCAGAGACAACTCTGTAGAATTTCTGACTGGAGCACATGGGTAGAAGCTGAAAGATCAAAAAAAAATTGCAGAATCATTAATGTTGGAAAAGCCCTTCAAGATCATCAAGTCCAACTTTTGACCCAACACCACCACACCAATCAAACCACAGCCCTAAATGCCACATCCATGTTGTTTCTTGAACACTTCAGGATGACACCACCACCATCCTGGGAAGCCCCTTCCACTGCTTGACAACCCTTTCAGTGAAGAAATTCCTCCTGAGAATGACAATGCTGAAGCAGGGTTTAAATGTGAGGCTGCAACTTGACTTGGAATAACGAGCTTACAACACAGAGTTCAGTGTACACAGACACAGCAATTTCCCTCATCCATGTTTAGGAATACCAAAATTTCATTGCATTTGAGTGCAATGAATGGAATGGTGAAGGAATGGATAATGGTGAAGGAAACCTAATCCATGTGGACCTGAGGTATTTTTCTCCTAAGATGTCCATCTGCCCAGGATCTGTTGTGGGCTGGTTCTCAGCCAAAGCTCAGTATTTTGATGCAAAATGTGTGCCATGGGGCACCCCTGGGCTGAGCCCACACTGCTATTTCTCAGTAACATTATACCCCATCAATCTGTCACTGAAACCAATTTTTTATTTTTAAATCTCCCAGCCAGGTATCTGGTATCCTCACCCTTATCTGATGGCTGCATATCAGCATCCCTGGGCTGCCCAGGCACTTCTGCCTTCTCAAACATAATTTCAACCACTTTGCCACCTAAAAACAAACCTTTCTGGGTGCTCTCACGAGGCTTCCAGGGTTGCACCAGCCTGGGAACCTTCAGGAGGTAACAAGATGGGCAGAGTATTAAAGAGCAGCAACCCTAAACCCTCTTTAACACATTCCCAACTCTTGCTGTCTGCCCTTCCCAAGGGGTGTGGGTGAGCACCCAGCCCTGCCCTGGGCTCTCCAACAGGCCTCAGGGAAAGCTGTGAGGAGCTGCTGTGCTCCTGAAAGGTTCACACAGCCCAGGGGACTCGAGCAGCTGCTGTGCTGTGGCAGGGCTGGAATAATTTGCTCTCCTGTGCCAGCTGAGCCAGCTCCTCCCAGCTTCTCCTTCCTCCTGGTGCCCAACACAGGAGCTGGGAGAGCTGCTCTGTTTGCAATGGATACATCCCTAAATCACCATTTAATCTGGGACAGCAGAGATAACACTGGCATCTCCAAACCAAGTCCTGCACATAAATACATAAATACCAAGCTGTAAGTCTGCCCCGAGCCTGCCAGCAGTTCCTGAGCCCCTGGAATATGGTTGCAGATCTTCAGCTACGAAGGCATTTGACCTTTAAGGAGGTCTTTAACTACTGGAACCACAGCAGATGCTCTTACCACATTGCACTGTGTACCCTGCCTCGTGCTACTCTTAAAAAGTCCTTCACACTCACTCCCCCCTGCACCGCCAAAAAAACCCCAAACATGTGGCAGCTGTGACTGGCTCCTAGTTGTTGTCCTTGGATTTCATCACAGCCCAAATGAGGCTGCTCCTGGTGGCTCACTTACCCTCCAGTAGCCAATGTCCACTCCTACCTGAGGACCACTTTGGTTCCTAAATAGGTCATTTTTGCACCCACCTGAACCTTGCTTGCAGACAGGTGACCAAACCCTGTTTGCACCCACTGCCCACCTCTCAGCCTTCTCCAGGTGCCACAAAAATCCTCCAAGTTACTGCTCTGAAGGTCAGTCTGTAGGACAGCCCACTGGTGGTGATGTCCTGGGGAAACAAAACAACCCCAAGCCCCTACATTTTATATATGTTAAAACTGAACAGATTAAAGCTCCAGCAGCATCCAGGACATGAACTGCATGTTGCACTCAGCATATGGCATTGACAGCCACAGCTGACTGACCACTGCCACAAGAAAAGCCCACTTTCCTCAAAGGACTACTCAGTTTCCCACTGATTTGGTGATGAAAAGCACAGAGGAAGAAAGGGGTGAAAACATCCTTTATGCCTGTTCATCTTCTCTGTGCCCACAAGGCTGAACTAAATGATAGCCCAGCCATATCACTGCACACATCTTAGGCTACTTCTTCTCTCAGTCTTCTCTTGTGGTGTCCCTTCCTGACTCTTTCAATGATTTTAAGTTTTTGCATGTATTTGGAGCCAACTCTCTCATGTTTCAGTGCTCCCATGGACTCTGGCAATGGCTGAGTTGTTCGGGTGTGACTCCTTCAAGAATCTTCCAGCTCTGTGCATTTAGGGAGTCAATGCTTTAGCCCATTTGTTTAACCATTAGCCATTAACCTTTGCCTGGGATTTTGTTACTTTTAAATTGCTTTGTCCTATGGCTTGACAATACCTTCTATGAGAAAAAAATTGTGGGATGTCATTTGAGAGCAGCACTCCATCCTAACAGAAAGCAGAGTATGCTGCCTTCTGTGAGAGAGCAACCACTGCCCGTCAGGAGCTCGGGGCAGGACAGGAGGGAGGCAGAGAACTCCAATGATAAATCCATTTTCATGTCCCCCAACTGCTGTGCATGCCCACTGCCTGTTCCCCAGGCAGGGGCAGCAGCAATTGCATTTTAACTCTTGAACAAGGTCCCTGGCAGCAGGAACTGGCAGTAAAACACTGACACTGCTGCCCTAGTGAGGCTGGGAGCTGAGCCCTCCCTGCTGCTGCCACGGCGAGGTGCCTCTTCCTATCTTCCAACCCTTTAATGTTTCTATGGCTTCCCAAAATAAATATGGATAAAGGCACCTCGCCCCTCATCTCTACAACTCATCCCTGCTCCCTTTACCCCACTGCAATGGGAGAGGCCAGCACTGCTCCTCCTGGGCACAGCAGCTGACAGGACAGCTCTTCCCTCCTGTGGTGACAGGGGACAGCTCCTGTGGGGCTCGGGATGGTCCCTGTGCTCCTAGTCCAGACACACAGCTGTGCTGCACCCCTGCCCATGTCCCTGTCACCGCAGGGGCTCTGCCCAGCAGCTGCTCTCCCTCTCCTCCATTCTCAGCTTTGCATGGAGTTTCCAGTACCAACAAGGGAATGTCATGTTCCACCTCCCCCAGATGTCCTGCTCTCTCCTCTTTTTGGAGGAATGCCTTTGTTTTCCTGCAATGAGGCTGCCCTGTGCCCTCCCCCTGCATTGCTGCCTTGCTGGCACCTTGTCCCTGGCACCCTGTGCCCCCCTCCACAGGGCTCTCAGGCAGCAGCCCTGCATGGAGCTTGCCTGGGGCTGAGCTTCAGCTTCATTCTGTGCTTGAACTTGTGTGGGCACCACCTGCACCCCTCCTTCCTGCACTCAGCACCAGCACAATGGGAACAGGCAGCACTGGTTGGCTTTGACCTGTCCCCGAGGTAAATCCTCACATTCATCAGCCTTGCCTCCATGCACTCTCAGCTGGAGTGATTCCTCTGCCTGTCCCCACACTGGCTAAAGCAGCCATGGAAGATCACAGAATCATATTTAGACTCAAATCATAGACTTTAGAGCTCATCTAGTCCCACCACCCAGCCATGGGCAGGGACACCTCCCACCAGACCAGGCTCCTCAAGGCTTCTAGCCAACCTGGCCTTGAACACTGCCAGTGATGGGGCATTCACAGCTTCTCTGGGCAACCTGTGCCAGGGCCTCACCACCCTGACAAGAGAGAATTTCTTCCTAATATCGGAGCTAAAATTCCTCTTTTTCAGTTTGTAACCACTCCCCCGCTTCCTGTCACTACAGTTTCTGGCAGAAAAGTTCCTCTCCAGCTTCTCTGTAGCCCCTTCAGACACTGGAAGGTGCTCTGAGCTCCCCACACAACCTTCTCTTCTCCAGGATGAACAGCCCCAACTTTTCCTATCTTCACAGGAGGTGTGCTCCTGTCCTTGTCAACTTCATGGCCCTTCTCTGAACCTGCTCCAACAGTTCCATGGCCTTCTTATGGCCAAGTCCATGTCACATGAAGCTTTCCTACCACACTCATCTGCTGGCCCCATCACGGCTCTCTGCTCTGGCTCCACACAAAATGGTTCTGACCTAGGTAAGCTCAGGTTTAAACACCCTCCTCCCTTCTAAACCCTGCACTAAGTACCACGTTTGAAACCCTTCCCAGGATCAGGGCAGCAACCAAGGACAAGTATCGTCTTCCCTGTGGTCTTGGCTGAACCCCTGCATATTCCTTCTCTTTATTAACCAATAAATGTATTTGTGGCCAGGAAATCACCAGCTGTGAAGTCACCAAGCCTTGCCCACCTTTGACCCAAGAATCAGCTCAACTTAGCCAAGCTGTGCTCATTTAAGCAAAGCATCATCACTCTAATGCTACTTGGAAAGTCCTTCCATACAGCAAGGCACAGATTCAGGGTACTTTGTCTTTAGGATCAACAAGTTCTCTGCCACACAAATTCAGGAAGCTTTGGGATTTCCTGTCAGTAGATACTTTGCACTTTCTAGTGATTTTTATCTAAATACTTTGTATACAGATACCAACATCACTACTTCCAAACTGTATCCACTGGTAGGACTTCTCAAAAGAAGCAAAGATAAACTGCTCCCAAGTTATGTATCCAGAAGAAAGCTTTAAAATCAAATGCTGTTGAATATATTTATGGAAGGACTTAATTAAGCTCAGAAACACACCACTATTTCCTCATTTAAGGACCCCTTTTTGTCAAGCTCCTCAAGGACAGTTCTCAGACCCACAACTCAGTAGCAAATGTTGCTCTTACTTTCTAATTCCTTCTTATCTGTAATTCAACTTTATTTTTTTAAACACCTATTTTTATCTCTTGCTTTATCCATTTTGTAGCAGTATCATTTTTCTCTCAGCCTGTAACTTAATGAAAACTCTTGCAACAAATGCCACATCTTTAGCCATTTTCATCTTAAATCTGACTATTACTACAATTAGTAGCTACAAGCAGATCAGAATCACTTGCAGTAGGGCTCAGCTGTGGAGCTGAAAGGCCCCAAGACCAAGATTCCTTGGAAAGTTCAGCTCCAGACTCCAGCCTCCCCCCACCCTGCCCAACTCCTAATGCTTGGAAACACCCAGATTACAAATGCTTCACTTGGCATCATGTGCTTCGTAACTGAAGAAGCAGAAAGTGCTTCTTAAGAAGTACAACTGACGAAATATTAACTTGTGCTTTTTTAATAAAGTGAAACAAAAGCATTCTAAATCATAGCAGCTTATAGATCCAAACTGTCCAGCGCTTGGGAGCAGAGTGTGATTAAGAAGTGTGGAAACTGCAAAATATTAAAGCCCTGCAGCAATTCCAATTCATGACAACCCTTCCCACAGCACAAGGAATGCTGCCTGATGCTCTACTGTTTTGGTCTACTTGCTCATTGGCAAAATATGAATATTCTTCCTTGGTAATGCCATATCCTCTTTTCCAAGGGGGAGGAAAGGTACAAAGCCCTTCTGGTTAGCGCACAGTAGCTGTTTCCCTAATTAGCAATGTTCTTTTACAGCACTGAGAAATGAGGACCTTTTGTTTACCATTAGTTGAGGTAAGTGTATCTTGCTTTTATTTGGGTTTAAGACTACTTTAAAGGAGTAGCTTTTCAGTTGCAGCATGGTTTGTCAAGATTACAATATTTATGACTGCATAAAATACATAAGTAAAAAAAAAAAAGAAGGATTTGTAGAGTTTGTTATCAAGAGCTGAGACTTACACCTTTACAGAACTGCAAATACTGGCTTCCTAACTGCTAGTTGATAATTTTGCTGGCAAGAACATTTTTTTACGTTTTTCTTTAATCTCTACACCCTTTTGTCCAACTAGTAAGAACTAGCAAGAAAGTCAGCTCTACCTGTGGTTAAACTGTTGTAACAGCGTTAGATAAACTGTGCTGATTCTTCATTGAAACACCCTTCGTTTGAAGCTACAACATAAGAGGCGATTCTTTTTGTTCAAAAGGAACTATCCGCATGCTCTGTGCCTGTAACACTTCACACTGATTACAAAAAATTTAACAATGCAACCACTAACATACCCCACTAATGAGAAATTATGAGAAACTGTTCGATGCAGAACCTTCCGCATCAGTCAACTCTGATCGATAAGAAAGCTATCAATTTTGAAATTTAGATTTAATGCATTTTCAAGAAGCTAATGAGAAAGGAGCAACTTAAAATAAATACCATCATTAAAACTGCAAACTGTTACAATGATATATTATAAACTTGTCCTAAATAAACCTAGTGCTTCAAAAATTTACCAGTGAATTCGTATTACAAAATATGTGAAAATACAATAGAATACCACAAAACAACGTCTTTTTTAGGGGTCAACAATGACGCCAAGATGATTCAGTCTTAACTTTTAAAATTGTTAATAGAACATAATGTAATATATAAGTTGCAATTTGGTTGAAATCTAGAGAACATCCCCACCAAAACTCAATCTTCTTCATTCCTCCTCTAAAACTAGTGCCAAACTTCCTGTCAAAGTTGGTATTTTCTTCAAGAGCTTTAAAATGTAGCCGTTACTTATTTTCTACTACTACATTTTGGCAGCAACTATTTATTGGTCTGTTATTGCAAAAAGTGCAATTTAACAATAAACCAGTCTGAAGGTCATTCTATGTCTTGAGGATACATACCATATATTTCTTTAAAAATAATCATACTTTTGTAAGCAATACTTTACAGTAGACACCTCAAATCTACCATAGATGTAAAACTTAAAACGAGAAAAATTTAGTCTCTAAATCTTTATACACATATTTATATTTGAGTTTCTATATATATTATATATATACACAAGCACAAGAGTATATATAAAATATATATAATCAGATTCAAAAAAGAACAAAAACTGGGCACTGTACATAAAATCTTTTTAAAACTCAAACAATAGAAAAACTTTAAACATTAAACAATTTTAATAAAAGTTTCTGTACAATGCTAAGCAGTTTTATTTACATATAGAAAATGTAATAGGAGTAGTGTTTGAAATTACAGAACTCCTTAAAATTTCAATGGCAGGTAATCTGGAAAAAATAACAGCATTCCATTCACAAATATTTTCAAGCAATAAATATGTATTTATAAATAGTGTAAATTTACATCAAGATTAGAAACAAAAATCACAAATCTGAAGTTTATTCCTTAGTCTATGTGCAACCCATTTATCTTTGTGACTTGGCTGTTAATTGTTTTAAATTTTATTTAGGAACCAAAAGTGTAACCGTCATGGTTTCAAAACAAGACAGAAAAACATAAAAGCAGTAAAAAATTTATATCACCTAACTCTTCACATTAAAAAAAAAAAAAAAAGAAAAAAAAAGAAAAAAAAGTTGCCCAAAGAAAGACTTAAAATTTCTAACTACCTTACAAAGAAATGACCAGCTAAGCTAGTACTTTTTCCAAGGGAAATTCTGAAGGGGGAAAAATGGATGAAACCAACTCATCAGCCCAGAAACAGAGAAATACAAAAGAGGTGGTCTTCAAGTCAGTAGTCTGTATAATGTTGCCAGTTTTGTCAGATATATACAAAACATGGAATTATTTTTTTGAAGTACAGCTGGATGAGCTTTATTTGTTTTGAGTTCTGGAGTAGGAGGCAGTGCTCTCTCCTGTCCAGTTGGTTGACACTCCGCACTTGGAAGGTTGCATAGACACAGCTTTCAGCCAGCAGCCTTACGGGATAGCTACAAAAATCAGTGGTGCAGAACTGGGTCACTTCCTGAATATCAGAAAAGTTTTCATTTAATGTCCATGAAAAAATGTCAAGATGAGGAGGATGGCAATGGAGGAGCCTGAAAGAGAAAACATTAAATTACCTTTTCTACAAGGGTGCAAAACTCTGTGTTTAACTAAGACCTGTACAAACTGTACAGGAGTTCTGTACAAACTGTAACCATGAGAGTTCAAAAGTCACACACGCTATCCTTTTTACACTTCAGGACTTTTTTGAGAGAAGAGTGGCACGTTTTTTCCACTTTACTGAAAGACAACACGTATTTTATGAACATTCTGCATTAGGATTTTGCCTGTAGTGCAGACTGGAGTATTCTGTGGGGATGTCTGTGTTAATATGATGTGAGCAGCCACAAGACCCACTGTGGCAGCAAAGAGCTCCATGTGGCCTCAGTGTAGATATATCTGTATACAATCTGAAACAGGGATTCTCAACCTGTTCACCAATAGGGAGATGGTCCACTTGTGGCTCTCCAAAGTCTTTGAGGGCTTCATCTGCCCTCCTCCCCTCTACCTGAGCAGTAACATACCCCCCTGAGGTTAAGATATTCTGTGGAAAGGGTCTCACATTCTCTGACATGGGGACTAAGTGCCTCAAGAAAGAAGTGAGGTGTCTTGTTCCTGCCAGGAGACGTGATCCAGAAAATGACCTAACTGCTTCCCAGTATTGCACTTTGTGGCCTTCCATCAAAGTACTGAGTTTCTGATGGCATTTCCTTTTCTTTTCCTGCTATCTGTGGAACCCCTTCAAAAAGCTCCTCCCAGTAGTTAAAGACACTTTAGATCATATCAGAGTACCCAGCTATGGAACTCTAACATGGCTCATCCCTATGTCTGCTCCTGGCACTTTACCCCAGTCTCTCTTTGGCCTAATTCACCTTTGCCAGTTGAGATTATCTTCATCCTGTGATTTACAAAAAACCTTAACTCTCCTCCTACATCTGACAGATGTCACTTCTGGGCTATGACTCTTCCCAACTGAGCGTGTATCCCCTTTGAAAGAAATGAATGGCACAGCAACTTCCTAGAAGAACAATTATCAATGTCCTTTAGGGCCCCAGCCTTAGGTTTTGGTGGGGGAAGGAGCTAATTGCAGGTTGAGAACCCTTGTTCTAGAGACAGTATCATCACTTGTAACCTATATAATGTATAAGCACAGACAACAAAACATCCCTCCCTCCCTCTCATCTCCATACAGAAACATTCTTCCCCATTTCCACTCAACTGGATGAAGTATCTGAGAACAGGTGTTTATTTGTATGTTTTTCTGTAACAGATCATCACTTTGAAATTGCAGCATTTCACAAACTATAATGACAGTGACCTTCTAGAAGCATGAACTGAAGTTTAACCAACCCAGGCTCTGTGGGACTAATGAAGAGAATTAAATTCAGAGGACATGGTCCCAACACACTCGCCAGCCTCTACTGACAAACTTTGAGGCCTTAACTCAGAAGGTCACAACTTGGCATGCTACCAATACATTAAATAACTAAACACACATTTTCTGCAGCACCTGGAAATGAATCAAAAGGCACAGCCCTTACTGGGCTGTCATATTAAATCCAACATGAAATTCCCATAACACTTAGTCCAATGTTTGTCTCCTTCGACAGAAAGCCAAGGCTTATAAATACATCCAGCATCGCTTTCATTGTGGTTACAAAAAAGCCATCTTTGCCTGGAACAATGAAACCTGGGTGAAATGTTAGGACAGTTGTGCTGACGCAGTTCAAAGCAGCAGGCTGCCATATATAGCACAGAGCTATAATGGCAAAGAGGCTTTTTGCTTTAAATTGAAATGCAAAGGAGGCCCCAAGCCAAGAGACAGAACTGTTTGAGAGCATCCACTTGCTAAGCAGAAGGACAGTGCTGATTTGGGAGGGGATGGGTGGGGAAGGGGAAGGAAGGGTCTGAGTGCATAGGATGCTCTGCTGCTATACTGACTTCATACCACAACCAATGTATTAGAGATGCTCTTGAACCTGGTGCTAGTTTCTCCAAGCTTCACTGTCCTGATTCTTCCCATCTCCATCTGATCCAGTTATGGTCTTCAGGTGATCTCTATTGGATTTTTAAAGCCACAACTTTATGAATTGTAACATCATACTTTTCCTGAAAACTCAGTGGTTATGTTCTGCAGTAAGTTACTGTAGTATTTCACACAATTCTGACTCTTCAGGTTTTGTTCTGCAAATATCACACACAACCCAAACCTCCATTTGAATCAGAAAGTCCATGGTACTCGTACAACGGAGCACCAAGACAGTCTACCACTGCTTTACAAATAATGTATTTATGCACCCACTTATTAATTTGACTTACTAATGTAAATTGATCATAGACTTGCATCAAGTCCTCCATTTTGTACTGTTCTAGCACCACAAAGTTTTCCAGGTTCGTGCTTATCTTTCGTGCACAGTCTTGGCAATGTACAACATAGGTCTTTCGAGAATTGCTCTCACTAGTGACAAAAAGCAGATCAAAGACTTCCACCTATTAGACAGGAAACAGAAAGCCAAGCGTTACAATTTCATTTTTTAAAAACTTAAAACCATGAAAACGGCGTTTTCTTCAGGATTTACAAGCTTACCCTGTGCACGCAAAGAGAAAAATTAGATTTGTTCAGGGGAAATCTATTCTCCTAAGGCTTGGGCAGAGAAGTGAAGCAGTGTAAAATCACTAATATTACACTTAGGATGTCTGCATGAACAGCACCACGGGAAAGCTTTGGGTCAGTACTGAAGCAGGATTCATTTGCTGAATAGTAAGGTGATGATTTCAAAAAATTATACTTATTTTTCCTTTTTACTGTCTGCTAAAGACGTTTGTTAGTTATTTCCTTACTACTGAGCCACCTGCTCATCCTGCCCAAGAGGCTCCATCAGAGGATAACTAGAAACTCATTTTCAGGAGGTAGGAAAATGTTATTTTCTTTTAAGCTTCATGAAAACTATTATCCAATATTATCCAACTATTATCTAACTATTATCCAGCTATTATCCAGCTATTAACAGTAAGTAGAATGAAAAAATTCAGAAAAAAGGTATATCCTGCAGGAAAAAAGGACTTAAGTTCTCCCTCTTCTGGGTGTGTTGGTGACTTCTGAAACGAAGACCAATATTCCTTTAAAATGAAGCTTAGCAGATCAAATTTTATGCATGAAGGGATAACAACATTTTATAATAATTGAGAATTGAAAATTGACCTAGTGAAAAAAAAAAAAAGTGTAGTAGTGCTGTGGGAGAGCCTTCAGCAAAACACAGCCATGTCTAGAAAAACATCTGGATGAGCTCCTGGGAGGCAGTACTGCATCACACAGATGTGCTTATAGCACAGAGCAGATGCCGCAGCTTAGAGGCAAAATTTAAACATCACCAACAACAAAAGACAGGGCAAAATTTGAACAAATATTACAAGAGTAGATGACCCAACACATTTTTACTGACCTCACAAATGCTACAGTAATGAGCTGGCTCATCCTTTGCTCGTCCATGCCAGACAATCTCCTTTCCTGCAGCAATCAGAGCTTCCCTCAGTGTCTGACACTGTTTGAGAGTTCTTAACAGGCAGTACCTGCAACCAAAAGCAGTTGTGTGTTCAGTTCAACGTTCAACTGGATGGCAAAACTCAAGAAGGCTTCAGTTTCTTCCCTGTACTTGGAGCTTGCTCTTCCTCTGGGATTTCAGAAACAGCTGCCTAGAATCAATCACTGGACTCATGGCTTAGGGTGAAGTCAGACCTTGGCTTATGGACTTCTTTCAGGACTGCCCCTTGCCCTGCAAACACGCTGCACCCTTCATTTTTGACTGAAACACATGAATGCTCTTTTAAGTACAACAGAACAATGCGTTTTCAAAAGCAATTCACGTATTTCATTTTGAACCATAATTTTGTCAGCAAAAAGTTAGTTTGAACTGCCAAGTTCAGCATAGCTGTTTACACTTTGTGTGACCATAGCCTAATCCAAAGGACTCTTTTAACATCCTAAAACTCCTGTTACTTTCTTGGCAGTATTAAACTTTATTATCCCGAATTTTCTCAAACTCCAAATTCTGCCAGGAATCACTTTATACACAGTGGGTATAGAATTTATGAACATGTATCTTCTCCCAGGCAGAAGGAAAAAGAACAGACAGGTTGGTATTAAGAAAAAAAAAAAAAATTGACACAAAAAATATTTCTAGCACTTATTTTATGAATGAAGAGAATAACTGTTGAAATGTCTACTTAAAACCCACATTTCCCTGTCATACCCACTGTAAAGGTAAAAAATACCTAAAAAATTTTACATCACAATTTTATACAGTTCTCTTCCTTATAAGAAAATGTAACTTGTTTTCCAGCATTTTATGAGCTACGTATGTTCTTTAAAAAAAGCTGGCAAAATAGGTCACTGAATTTCTAAATTACAATGTTATTTACAATAATTTTAGCTCTCAGCTACCCTATTTATTTGAGCTGCAGCTTTTGCAGCCTTCAATTTTCTCCTCCACAGGGTGGTTCTGTTACATGCTCATTAGAAGCAGAAGGAAGATTGAAAAAAATTAAGGGTAAAAACAAACATTGGACAGAAAATGAAGTGCTCAAGAGTTCTATCAAGTGTTTTTAACTTGAACCTTCTCCCATTAGAGCTTGAGACATGTAATACATACATTCTTTATTTAAAAAAAAAAAAAACCATCACATTTCTTTCATGTGCTTCCAAGTAGTTGGTAGAATCTCAGGATTCTGAAATACTCTCCTTTTGTTTTACACTCATACTGTTCATCTTCACTAAAAACAGTGGTTTCACTATGGCTTCACTAACACCCTCACTGTAAGGGTAACACAAAACTGAAAGTGTGTTTCACTGTTCAACATCTTATTTTCATGTACCCAATTTCAAGAAAATTATGCAGCTCATTAAGCTGTAACTCCTTTAACTCTTTTGAAGTTTGATGTGAATGTGAGTTATGATGTTAAGGCTAACCATAGGTGATAGATGAAGTATTAATTCATTTGACTGTTAGGTTATTGTGCTCCTGACAAGCTCAGTAATTTTGGAAAAGCATTCGTTTATACAATACAGCCTGATTATTTTAAATAAACTTAAAAGGTACCATTCTTCTCTTCTGTTGTTACCTGGAAAAGTCTCTGGGCATCCCAAAGAGCAATTGCAAGTACACCTGCACACCTGCCACCATTGTTCTCCACTCCTGACTTCCAAAGACTTTCCAAAGTGTTATTTTCAAAGCTACAGTTGTGAAAAAAAACCTGCCCAGAATGTAACCCACTGCTACAATGTTTGCCAAATTTGCAAACAAAGCAGAAAACAATAGCTTGAAGGTGAACTCTCCCTCCTTGGATAAAATTCAGGTCCAAGTAATGGACCTTGAAAATGTAAATTTTAACTATTTCATGCATTTAAATATGAGAGAAAAGATACAAACTGTGAATATGCAGCACAATTTCCTGAAGTCTGGGAAGCCTTACAAAAGCCAAAAAGGTTCCTAGCAAAGTGACAGTGTGCAAGTTCAATGGGGTCAGCTTTTAGTATTGCAGGCCAGTTTTTATTCTGGTATAGTGAGAATTCAACTGGAAGAAAATCTAGACAAACCCCCTCTCAAAGTCTTTGCAGGTATGGCATAAAGATATGAGTAAATCATGTCCAGTCAAATTCAAATTCAACAGAAGAGAATTAAAAATGGACATAACCCTGATTTATTCTAGAAGGACAGTGATAAACCCATTTGAATACTCAAATATTCAGTAGAACTTCTCAAAGGTGCAGAGACCATCCCAATGGCAATGCAGAACCGACCTCTTTGTACCTTCCAGTAATACATCTTCCCTGATGCTGAAAAGTATTTTACCTAACTTCATGATTTTGTGCAAAATAATTTCTCCCATGTCATATTCTTTTGCATTTCTGAAACTATTTCTGTAATAGAACTTAGTATTTCAGTTACGTTGGAATTAATTTTTTAAGCTTTTATTACTATGTTCATTCTACCTCTAAAATTCTTCTCTTCCTCAGATGCATTTGTAAAAGTCCTTCTGGCTTCCATCTAAGAGGTTTGCAGGTAATTTTTCTTTTCACGAGGGCTGTCCTCCCTCAGCCAAGTTTTCAATAATTTTTTCTGCTATGTTCCTGCTCACACTTCTACTGTTAAAATCAAATCTTTAAAAAACATCTAATGAGAAAGTTTCAGGTTTTGCTCTCTTTTATCTTGCAAGACAGCACTGAACTGCACATTAACTAAAAATATAACGAGGCATCAGATTTCTTCCAAAAGCAAAGTTTCTTTCTATTACTTCTTCTCTTCTGCTACTCCATTTCTTTTCATCACTAACCTGGTTCCCAATATTTATATCTATGCTCAAATTTTAGTTTATTGACTCTGCAGTGGTTACTTTCACACAACCCACTAAGATATACTTGTATTTATCTTTCAAACTGAATTAGGAGCTACTTTTTATCATTTTCCAAGAGCTAATCTTTTGTACTATGCTGATACCTAAGAAGTCCCAGAGACAGAAGTGAAAACTACCATAACACTACGTATCTTTGACATGCAATTTTTGACAAACCTATGCTCAGCAAAAAGATGACAGCTGTGTCACTTATTTTTATTTCCTGATGACAATGGAGCCAGCTATCCAAGATGAAATTCAACCAGCTCTATCAAAAAATGACTATTTTTCCCAGCATTTTTATACATATGCATACACTCCCATATACATAACTTACAAATGTCTCTATTTTGTACATAGAAAATTCAGGTGCTGTGGATAACAGCCACGATCCCAGATGGTTTTTCCTGCAGACAAGGAGCCCACAGGAAAATTATGCAACTGCTTCCCTCTCTCAAGGAAATTAATGAAGGTTTCTGCATTTCCAGTTTGTTTACAAAGCCAAGATCAGACACCAGGCTGTGCTGATACTGATTTCTAGGAACTGCTATTCCATAACTACAGGAGTGACCATAACAAAAAGTTATCTCAGTCTGCTGATAGTGGATCTTACAGACCAGAGCTAGTCATCCCCTCTTCTTCTCCACTGCAGCCACAGCAGGAACTTGAGTTTTGGCTGACAACTAACCTAGAGGGGGAGGCTTAATCCAAGTAAACTGGAAATGGTTTCAGTAGACTGCAAAAAGTGAATGCATGCACACCCAAAATTTCTATCTGTTCTTCAGCATCTCTGTTTATTTGTAATGTACACTAAAGTTTGAGTCTCTTGCTAGAAACAGCTGGGCTGCTGTCAGCCAGCAAGACGACAGCAAATTACCATTTTGTCCTCTGTGTTTCTTCATTTTAAGCAATTCTCTTGGAGAAGGATGCTGTGCTCAGTCACATTCTTCTCCTTTTAAACCCAAAACCATGGCAAATGCAAAATTACAAGTGGCCAAAATGCCAAAATCGTATTTTTTCAAGAACATTCCAGAACTGCTTTGAGCTTTACAATAGATGTCTGCTGGGCTTTGTATGGATTTCATATAAATAAAGATAAAAGTGAAGCTTGTGGATTCAGTATTTTTAAATGGACTTTTTGGCTTTCTCCCTCCCACACTCTCCTGCATTTTCCCGTTTCTCATTTCTAGCTACTCAATTTCTCTTCTCCTTTTTATGACAGCTAGCATGAGGAATATGAACACTAATTGTTTAATTGAAGGGGCAGGACTGCCAGGCCCTCAGCAAATACTTTATTTACCCTGAGTACTGGCTCCTATATTTTAGGAAAATGTACACACAGAAATGCTACCCTGTAATCAAGCCTTAGAGCGACTACAAACCTCCCTGTTGTCAACTTCCAACATTTTCAGTTCTTCCAAATTTAACATTTCCCCAATGCCACCATTCTGCAACAGATGTTCAAGCCTAAATTAAATTTCTACTGTAAAAAGATGTCGCACTCAGATGTCACCAAAAAACCCCACTGGGAGAAAAAAGGACACTCTTCTTCTTTGCCCCTTTTTTCAAAAGTTAACTCATCCATTTTTTTTAAAAGCCCATTTCAAGGCAAATCATAAAAAGATTCAATGCTTGTTGATCCAGTATGTTTGTAAGACTAAGAAGGGCTCAGAAGTGCTTTGGTAGAGACTCAGGCAAAGCAGAGCGTGCTGCTACCAGAGGATTCTCATGATGAGTAATATGCTTTGGAATTCATTCCCCCACTTTAAGACAAACCTGTGTTATATGCTGAAATGTTCATTCATTCCCCATCCTCAGTATGGTGCTGCAGTATGATTTACATTTCTTGAAGCTGCACCCTTTGAAGAAAATCACTACAGATGCTCGAAGCCTGGAATATTGCTGCATTTTGGAATGCGCATATGAGAAATGCCACTAAACTCAATTATCAATTTACACATCAATCAATTCATTGCTCAGAAGAGCAAAGGGAAGGAGGCTCTCAAGTTCCTACTTGCCTTTATCTAAAAGATTTATACTGGACAGCTCCAAATGACAACATGACAACACTAACTACAGGTTCTAGAAATGTAGAATTTAACTTTGCTGTAAAAATGACTATATATTCCAATTCTAATATTTGGGTTGATGACCTAATTTTCCTATTTCTGATGATACATACTCCAAACAGCTGCTGTGATCAAAGCCAACCTTCTGTAAACAGCTGAATTAAGTCTATGGCACATTTAACTAAAGAAGTTACTTAGATGATTCTAAAGCTATGCCACAGTAACATCCTATAAAACATAAGAAAATTAGGGATACCTATAAGTGTTGTGTTTGAAAAACAGAATCTGAAGTAATTTTGGTTTGGTTCCCAGGAAGAGAAAGGTCTTGCAAAGAACTATTTATAAATCAACCACTGACTTATGTGTGAAGAGGAAAAGGGCACAGTAAATCTTCAACTAAACAAACACTTACTTTATCATTTCGAAAAGCTTTGGATCTGAGACCTTGATATTCCGAGCCATATTCCATGAAAGGTGAACCATGGGCACTATGGACTTCACGCTCTGCAGCTTATTCCACTCGTACCGTTCCACTGCCAGCTTGTACTGACAGGCTGCACAAACACACAGGAGCAATCAGCCAGGTGAAGGAACAATTATCAGCCAAGATCACTCTGTTTGTAATAATAATTTGTATCTTTTACAGCTAAACTTCATTCACAATGAGCCATTCATTCCAACTGCATTTCCATTCTTTAAAATGTCATAAAAAGTGTATTAATGATGCTGAAAGAACACACAATACCACAGCAGCAACAAATAGCTGTGCAGACAAGTTACTGACAAGTGTTTGATTTCCTTGCTGAACATGGAGCAGTATTTCAAAAATGGTGAATTAGTAAATTTTAAAATATTCCAAATTAAAAAAAAAATATCCAGGTTTGAAATGTCTGCATCTCCCTCTATTTACAATTTATCATACACTGCTATGGTATATAATCTCTTCTTGAGAGAAGAAGTGAGTCAGACTTTTTCATTAAGCAGCCTACCCGCTCCACCCTTCTTTTAAAAATATTTTACAAAATTTACTGTGACTGAACATGAGAGGTCTCTCAGTCAATCACACAACCCTAGAGATACGCTCTTTACTGCACCATATAAAGACACATTTTAAACTACTGAAGAAAGCAGAAGTTTTTTTTTGGAAGTACATTCTCTTCAAACACTTGACAGACTCTTGTTTTAGCTGCAGAATTTCCTTGCACACTCACAGATAAAAATCCTTCCAAGATCATGGTTCAAAACTGAGTAATTCTAGAGCAGTAGGTCTGAGAAACCTAATGTTCTTTTATGAACTAAATTTTACAACTGTTTGCATTTCCTGATGCTCTCACCAAAGAGATATTAGGTACCCACTCTCCCACCAATATTAGAGGACTAGTCCTTAAATTTGTATGAAATCCACAGTGCAGTTTGCTGGATAGAACAAATTTGGGAGAAAAAGTTAAGAAATGGCCTAAGAAGCCAGTACATAAATTAACAAACACATTTTACTTCTACAAGCCCATTCAAAGCATGAATGCCAAGACTGCATTCTTGCTGCTTTCTCTTCCTCTTACAATGGAATTCTTTAAAGCTTCAACACATCATATTTTAAAAATACAACACACTGGGGTTTTTTCATCTAGTAAAGCATGGAAAACCAGTAAGAACTGGCAGGTTCTATGCCATGTGCAGTGTAATATTACCTACACAGAGTTCAGCTCAGGCACTGCTCACACATACCTGTGAGAGGGCCAACGTTCCACGCAATGTTGTTGCACCAGCCAATAGCCTGAACCCAGTGAACAGTGCCGGCATTTATCCACACCAAATCCCCTGGTCTTTGAATAAATCTATAAACTGGGACATTGGCTTCATACAAATCTTCCAAGTTTGGCCACCAAGATCCCATTAGGAAATTCATATTGTTCCTGAAAGAAGAGGAAAGATAAAGTCTTCAGCATTTCCCAATGGACATGTTAGCGGCAGATACTTCAATGCCTGATACCTGTGAAAAATGACCATCACCATGAATATTTGCTGCAGCTAACCAGTGACCCACAAACAGTAGCCAAAAGGAAAGTTGCCATCTGTAAAATTCCTGATCATAATTCCACATTTCACATCTGCAATACATTAGAACACTTTCCCATGTGAAGTCAGTTTATAGCTTCCAGTTAAGTTCTATCTTCCTTTAAGTTTCCCAGTATTTTATTGATGCTGAGGCAGACCAACCCTTGGTCAGATCCAGTGTGGCACTGGTGGCCAGTGCAGCTTTTTCCATCACTGCCTGACCTCCTGTACAGACCACAGCAGGTCCCAAGGATGTTTTCTGTTCTGAACATGTACTCACGCTGTCTGTGTGTGCATGTGCAGCTTGCCCACACAACAAGCAACCTCCTGGCAACACTTTAACTGTGATCCATGGGTCTGTGCTACCAGCCAAGAAATGCTGACCCTCCTGATGAGCATGGAAAAACACCTCCATATGGATTTCCTAACTATGAAGTCTTCCCCTATGGTTATGCAAAATCCACACTCCTCTCCCATCCTTATCTCAATATTACACTGCTTTTACACTGCACCATGAGAGATTATTTGCAATGCACAGTTTTCAGTGACAATCAAGTGCCTTTGTAGAGGCACTGCAGACATTGTGTGAGGTTACCAAGCTCTCAGTTTCTCTGTCAGCCTCAGAAGGGCAGTGACATGCAAGAAGAAAAGTTCTTCTTTTGAAAGAAGAACTTCCAAAGAAGTTCTGAAAAGTTCTGAAGTCAAGAGCTTAATCCAGTCTCAACTGAGTAAGAAAAACTTTCTCCCATACAATCAACGTCAGAGGCTCCTGTTTGAGTACTGGCATGATTAGGGGACACAACTGATGCTCCCTCTTTTTTTGTGTGTTCATGTACAAATAAGTGTCATTCTGTTTGTTTTTAAAACCACCCTATACAAAGCACAGCAGAGAAATCCTAATCTTTGAGCCGGCTGAGTAGTTCCCAATGCTCAGGGTATTTCAGCTTTTCCAGGGAGTTACAAATATGTAAGTCTAAGCAAAGCCTGCCATGGCACCTCCTGGACCTGAGCAAATTAAGCTTTCACTCTAAATGCAACAAGAAAACATACCAAAATACCAGTGACTTTCTATTTGCTTCAGACAAGAGAATTCTGCTTTTGCTTTTGTCACAGGCAACCCAAGTTTCTGTATATTGTACAAATGTGGTATTTTGTAGGAACTCCAGATTTTGCATTTTGACCTTCTTTTAAAAGACTTTTCTGACTACATGGAAAACCCATAAAATAATGTCCCCTTAGAACAACCTCAGGTCTGAGACAGGCACAAAAAAATTGATAAAAGTAAGAGAAAAAAACCATGTCCAGCTTACTTTTCACAGAAGTCATTCATGACACCCCAATAGCTTTCAGGGACAACAAACCATTCGCAGTCACCTGGACCAATATTTATATTTACTGAGCAAAAGTTGTTATTTTCTTGATGACCTGAAATTTAAGAGAAAAGTAAACACACTTCATGTAAGGCCTTTCTATCAAAACAATGCCAGGAAATGCAGATACAATTACTAAAAAAACGTAGAGCATAGTTTAAGTATTTTTATGTATTTTATATGACACATACACTATTTAGGTGCTTCACACAGTTAAGCTACCAGAGACATGAGAATTCTGTTTTTGTTAGTTTGTGGAATACAAAATTAGAACTACCACTCTTGTGGATCTGACCAATATTTCAGCAGTTCCTCCCTCCTCTAGAAACAAGTACTTCAAAAGCTCAGATTCTGTGGTTCATGTTATCTCCTGACAGTCCTGGTCAGGTGCAAAGCTTTGTGACTTCAGGCACAGGCAAGGAGTACAAAAATCTTTTCAAAAAAGATTTCAAGATTCATGTAGAAATGCCCAGTATTTTATCTTCTTTAGACAGCTGGAAAATTGAGCCATAATCCCTAATGGAATTTTCTGAAGATCTACTTCAGAAAAAAACAGACCCTGTAATTTAGTCCAGATTCCTCAAGTTCCAGTCCAGGGCCCCAACACAGCACAATTCATCATGGAGGGTTAAGTCCTATTCTCAGACAGTAAAAATCTAAGAAAGTGGAAGTCTCTGGTTTTTAGGATTGCACCAGACCCTCTTGGGAAGCCTCTAAAAACTTCCAAGGTATGTAAAATAAAAATACTGACCATATATATAAACCCAACTTTCTTTTTCTCCTTAAAGAATCCACTCTTGCATGCAAGAGGTCAACAGGGCAATTCCCTAGCACTGCAGAAATCCAGAAATTTCCACTGTAAGTGCTTTGAACATGCAGAGTAAGTAGGAACTATAAAAATATTGAATATGTATATTTATCATGTTTAGATATGCTTTAAGATACAGGAAATCTGCAGTGCAGTTAAATCCAACACCCCACAGCAGAACCTGATTTTATTCATGTGATTATACTCACCTGGTGTCCTGCTGCCTGGAACCTTCATGTAGAGCTGCACTGTGTTCATGCCCAGGATGGTATGACCAACATGGCTTAGAAGATTTCCTGCTGATACCACACGTACAAAAGCAGGAAGTTTTGTCAGTTCATGGAGTTGCAACTTCCACCTGCAGCAAAATAGCAAATTGACAAACTGTGAATCCTTGCAACTCTTAGAAGATTCTGGGAAACATAAACATTTCCAAAAAAATTGTTAGCATAGGTATCTGTATTACTCTTTCAAATTGAAAAGAATTCCAAATACAATCACAAACCTGACAGGCCAGTTGAGGGGAAACATAATTTTGTAGCCAAAGCTGAAACTACAGATCAGAAGATCTGGCATCTATCCAGGATCCTGCAAGAACTGTTTCAAGTATCAAAATCCAAGTCCCTGTGAGCCTCAGGTTAGCTTTGCCTAGCTTCATTTGAAGTGTCTCTCCCAATGGCTTGTTCAGAGTAATAGTTTATTATCAACTAGTTTGCACCTACAGATGAAATTTCATTTATAGAAAAATGGCATCAATATCTAAAATTTTGTAGCAACCTCTAATGACATCCACAGATGCACACATTGATCTTCCAGTGACTCTGCCACAAAAGATGTCATCACCTTAAGTGATCCTTACTCCCCAAACACCATAAACTTTTCTTCTTTTCTTATGACTGAAGTAGACCAGAATTTTTGTACTGCAGCTGGTGGGACTGACAGCCTAGACATGCTGGATCTTTGATGGAAGTATGTATTAACCAGAGACTATTAATTATTAATATTATAATTAAACCAAATAATTATTACTGGACAATAAAAACATGCTTTCAGAGTATTTCTAATATCTTCTAAGCTACCTTCATCTACCCACTGAAGGATATATGGTTTAAATAATACTCAGGTTTGGTTCTGAGGCTCTTGAGAGGTATCATGGCTTACCCACAGGTAAGCATTGGTCTGGTCTTTCCTACATATTTTGAACACTGTTACTGGATATAGAAGCAAAAGTTATGTAAAGGTGAAAACAGATGACAGTATGAATGAAAGGAAAAAAAAAAAAAAAAAAAAAGGATAACAAAAATTCAGACAAAAAAGAAAAAACCCTTTAATCTTACAACTTCTATGCAAAAACTAAAAATTTGGTGTTGTCAGAATAATAAAGTAGTAAGCAAACAATTTAAAGCCTTACAATGAAACAAAGGGAATGGATTAGAAGGAGAACTAGAAAGAATGTTTTCTGATGGATGTTTCAACTCATTTCTGGAAAAACAAAAATCCTGGGAAGAGCAGTATGAAAAGATATTTTATCCTGAGAAGGACTTGTAACAACAGTCTGAAGACAAAGGTAACCATTTCATTGTGGAAACTGGAATTTATCAACAGACTGACAGATGTCTGAGAATACAAGACTGGATTTCCAGAAGGATTGTCATCTTGTAGAATCCCACTGTGAGCAGGAGAAACTGTAATCAACTTACTTCTTGTCATCTGACAGGTCAATGTTGGTCCCAAACTTGATTGTTTTAAAAGGTCCTCTTCTCCTCCTCCCAGAGCTGCAAATGTAACAAATGTATCAGGCAAATGGGAAAAGGGAATGATGTAAAATAGCACATATAACCAACTACAGAATGAATAGAGTTACAACACACTTACTTATCAGAAGATGTGGATTCATTATCTGAGTGGTCCTTGTGGTGACTCTTCTTCTCATTTTCCTCCTATAAAATGTAATTTTGAAATGATTTCACATATATATACATACACACACATATAAAAGAACATATAAAATATATAGGTATAAAGTGATAACACAGAGATATAAATACATTTATTTCAAGATACTGACACAAACTTTGAAATATTCATGTCTAAGATTTTATGTCAACATTTTTTCATTGTGAAGAAGATAAAAAAAGTCAGTCAAATGCACTGAAATAAATTTCTTCATGGCTGCAGATTCCATGACACTCAGGCCAGGACAACAGAAAATGTCTACAGTGTAAATATTTCTGCTGGCCTGCATTCAAGCTGGAAATGAGTATACTGGCTTGCTCCATTATGAGGGTGACCTGGAATCCACTATTAAAGAATTCTGCTAACTTTTTCAAATAAGAACATCTACCTCCTTGCAAAGTCAAGCAGGTATTCTGACAGGAAACTAGGATGACTAAGATTTATGAAACCAATTTAATAAAATCCATTATATAAAATCTTTTGAATTTTTCATAGCCATATGCTATTTTAGCACTAGCAGTAGCTGAGACCATGGCTAGTGGAAAAAATCCAACCAATATTATATGATGCAATTTGATCTTTTTAGCAGACTGTGCTCAAAATCCTATTCTAAAGACTTCTATTTTGGCAAGTATATGGACATAGAAGGAAAAAGAAAGAGACAAAAAGGAAGAAGGAGCTGTCTGGATTCTGTCCAAAGATCTCTGGCTTTGAATGGGATTGTTGTTAAATCTCAAAGTGCCCTGTGTACCTGAGAAAGTCTTATTCATCCTTTGAATGAAGGACAAAGAGAAACAAAAAGGAACCTAGTGATGATGGATTTATCAAATGCTGCAAGACATGTTAGAAAAGCAATGCAATAGCTGTTAGAGGAATAAAGAAAAAAGATCACTTAGGGCAAGCCAAGAGAACTGTGGCTACAGAAAGAAGAAATAAAGCTTTCATTTAAACACTGGGAAGTCACCTAAGGACAGGTCAGAGCAGTGTTAGGCAAAGGACACATTCACAGTGTCTTTCTAATTTCCAGGGGAAAAATGAAAATCATCACTCTTAAAAACTATTTTATGGATTGCATTTTTACCACTAGTTTGTAACAGTAAGGAAAAATAATCAGAACACCCTAGGGGACACATTGTGGTGCAAATCCAAAGCTGAGGCTTTCAGTGGAATGTGCTAAATTATATACAATTTTTTAAAAAAGATATATAGATAAACAGATACAGATATATAGACAGATATTATATTCCAGTGATGTTAATGTTCTCCAGCCCCTCTGGAATGACATACAGGAATACAACATTGGTGCCACACCTCAAGGGGCACCAGAAACCTTCAGCCACCAGAAGACTTCAGCCAATATCCTACTGAAATTTATTACTATGGCAGAGGAAGAAAAATCCCAGGTTCTAGAAGATTTCTGTGCTCCCCACTTCCCATGGTATTCCTTCCTTTTCTTCATCCTGTACCAGCTCAAAGCCTTATGCCTAGATTCCCTTCCGTTCTCTTCAACTAGAAATTAAATTTGTTTCTAGTCCTTTCCTCTAATGCAAAAAATTTAAATTTAGAATTTCTCTTTCCCTTCTTACTGAAATAATTCCTGTTTCTGTGTAAAGGCAGTGAAAACTGCAATAGTCAATTCCCCACACTGACCTTTTCCCTATTTTCTAACAAACAACTGGTCAAAATTATCTTCTTGTCTTAGTTCTAGCTTAGTCCAATCTTTTTGCAACACCAGGTAACATAAGCCTCCAAGGACAGCCCATAGCCAGTTTCAAGAATATGCTCACAACTTTAGCAAAAAATGTTAAAAATACCAATAAAATCACATTTCACAGAATCCCAGAGTAAGAGAATAGTTAGGGTTGGAAGGGACCTCTGAAAATCATGGGGTCCAACCCCTCTGCCAAGGCAGGAAGGGGAAATATTATTTCTAATACTTCACTCTGTCACATGAGCCTAAAAACTTCTAAACTAAATATGAACTGTTATGTTTGGAACCCAACAAAAGACTAGTATTAGTGTAAACTTCTAATAAGCCACATCCAAATTAATTCTGGATAGTAGGAAGAACAAAGAAAACTGATTTCAAAATGTGTGAAATTAGAAGCAATCCAAATTGTAAAAAAGCCTCGAGTTGTAAGTATTTTAATGTGAATTTTGGCATTATAATACAAAAGCTTAAAGTAATAAACTTTTGAAGTACGTAATTAACCATGAGTTTTACATTATTAAACTGAAGTTTACACTAAGCATTTGGGAAGAACAATATACTATTTGACCCTCTATTCAAAACAGATTTTAAAAATTTACCTGTGCTCTTCATGCTGATGGAAATGTGTCTTTTTCCTTAGCAGTTTCCACATTTCCCAACAGCCATTATTAACTGGCTCCAGTCAGCATGGAGTTTGTGAATAACTCAGATAGTAGCAATTAACTTACCCTTAAAGACTCCTGGAATGAGGAGGCCTGGTACTGTGCATATTTTGCAATTGTTGTATGAGATCTACTGCTTTCACAACGCCAGATTTTCTTTGTTCCAGTGGGGTCCCAGTTTTCATCTGCTGGCTGCAGTAGCTGTGTCCTTACTTCTACTATGTGTTCATTATTCGCTTCTACCAATGTCTTAGTAGAGAAGAGTCCTAGATCTAATTAATTAAATTAATGCAATGAAATTATTAAACGAAGGTTAAAATAGAATTAAAACAATTTCAGGAAATGCCTGAAGTTATCAAAAGGTTTACTCTAAAATCATTTTTACTCTTTAAGTCTTGACAACACTGCCCACCTGAACATTAATTATTAACACCCAAAAAATTTTCCTCCATGTATCCAGTAGAAAATTAGAAAAAACTTGGCAGCTATGGACTATTTTACAAGAAAAATTTTACATACTTTGGCTAAACAAATCTGCAAACAATGTTCAAACTTATTGTTATGAAAGTATTTTTCAGAGCAGAGCTTAATGACTGTACTTCCATTATAAAACACATTTCCTACCAGCAGCGAGAGTTTATCTACCTAGAGACTTCAAAATATTGCACACAGTCAAATTATAGATCACTAGATCTAAACACAAAGACATGCATCCAGTTTTTTACAGGAAAATGTCTGGCTGTAAACTTCCATATCCACAGCTCAGTTCCCCACACTGTGCTCAACAAAATCTGCTGTATTTGTGGTGAGGTTTTTTTTTGAAAAGACCAAGATTAGAAACAACAGCAAACTGAGATATGACAAATTACCCTAACGACTTGGAATATACAGGTAAAATAGTATGATAGAAATAAAATATCCACTTCTAAGAACTGAGAGATTTCTCTTTAAAAAACATTCATTCCTCCCCAAAGTTACAAAAAAGAAGTAAATTTACCTAATTTTAGCGCTCCAGCAAGGCCACGTATTACAGTAACAGGGTTGTTTGGATTTGTACAAAATTGATGTAAAGGTGGAAAGAAAGCATCTCGTTTATTTTCCAACTGCAAAATTATAATGGAATATTAGATGTCAGGTCAATCTAGATTCCTTATTTGTAAAACAAGAAAGAATAGTAAAACAAAAAGAAATAACAGAAAGAAAACAGGAATTTTCTGCATTTCCCTACACTGTGGGGAATGAACAGCTACACCATACAGCTCTTTCTATGGTAAATGCTGGGTTCACTCCTGAAATTAATTTGTTACTGTAATTTGTTTCTTGGCAAGAATTATTCCCAGGCTGCTTCAGCTTTGCAACTCAGGTTTCCTGAACTTAATTTCTTTATCTGACAGTAACCTTAAAAGACTACTCTCATGGTGTATCTCATGTTAACCCGAAAGGTTCATTTGATTTTCTTATGCTTCTCTGCACCTATATCCTCAATTTTATGCTATAGCCTCCCTCCTGATTTTTTTTTTTAATTGCTATGAATCCTTTAGAATGCTGAAGGCATTTCTAGCAATAAACAAAACACAACAGAGAGTTCCCAAACAGTGGCACAACTGCACAGTCTGTGGCAGTGTGGTGACTTTCCAGCTTTGTGAGCACTCAACAAAGCTGGGATGGACTTTTATTAAGGCAGATAAGTTCAGGTGCAACACCTGGAAAACATCTGGAAGCACTGTTGCATCCAGCCAAACCCAGCTCTCAGCACACTCAGACCCAAGTGCCAGCCTCTTCTGGTCCCCAGATTAAGGTGACCAAAGCCAACTTGAGCTTTTCACACTGCCTGTATGGACATAATGTAATTTATTTTTCTGCTCTTAAGGAAGTGGATATCCTGTAATTTATTCTTCTATTACTAAGGAAGTTAGCTCAATAAAGCTATTATGAAACTTTATTTTCAGAACAAAAGTTGTAATGCTTGCATAAGAAAATACTACTCAACTAAACCCTGCCTTTTCCTGGTGACATTTTGTTCCTAACATCACCTCAACTTTTATTCATTTTTCTTCACTATGTTTTGAAGCAGATTGTTATGGAAGTTTAGTTTAATTACTTGCTCACTTACACATAAGCTGTCACTTGCAAAAAATTGTACATACATTTCTGAAATGCTGTGCATTGTATATAATGAATTGTTTTGCTTATTCTGCCAACATTTTGAGTATTAAAAATAAAAAATCTGAATTATTGTTCCTTGTGTTTACTGAAATTCTTAATTTACAGGTCCTTTAAGAGTCAAACTATGTCTCAAAATTTTCTTTATGGTTGGCATTTCTCCTGCCTATATATATACACCAGTTTGGAGAGCACCGTAATTAGAACTCAGTGATGAACAGTGCATCTTTAAAATAATTACATTATGCAATTCAGATATCCAAACAATTGCAAAAGACAGGCAGCAATGTACTTCTGCCACTAGATTTACTTACATAAATACTAGGTGTAGGTGGATTCAGCTTGTCCTTTGGCAAGGGAGGGTACGGTGGAGGCGGTGGTCGTGGAGGTGGGCATTTATCCAATAGAATACTACTGTTAGATAAGCCATTTTTACCCAGATTCCTAAAAGGAAACAAGAGCTGTCTCTGTCAATACTTGACAAATAAAATAAATGCGTATCAGTGTAATCTCTTATGCAAAATAATGTTGTATAAGGAGAAACCATAATTTAAGATGCAAATAAAGCTCGTATGTTTTAATCAAGAATTTTCCCTGTATAATTTGATATTATTCAAACTTATTCTGACTTTGCCTGCTGAATTTGCAACACCACCACTATCAGTTAAAAATACAGCCATTTTCAATAAAAGCACGCATGACGACATTTCGATACAATTTCACAGGAAAAGAAGTTTTCAACTACACACGAAGAACTTTACCAGGTGGATGATCATTCCACAGGAGCTGAGGTAGCAGAGCAAAAGTCAAAAGATGACCAAGAAGCTGCTGAGTCACAAACCCCAACTACAGCTACACTACAGATGCTGAACTGAACCACACCCACTCCTCCCTGCCTTACACATTTTGAAGCAGAAGGAGCCGCTGCTGGATAATCCATTTTTTGGAGCAACAAGGGAGAGGCCCTACCCCCAGTGAACTCCTGTGTCAGTGCCCCTGTGTGTGACTCCAGGGAGAACCTCTCTGCCTGTATTTGCAGCCTCTCCCTGGAGATTTCCAGGGGTGCAGGACCTCCTGGATGTGTAACATTTCCTATAATGGATGACCTGAAAAGTCTCCATCCTGAGCTTAGCCTGTAGTCAATGCCCAGTCACCATCACTAGGAATGTACTGACAAAACCATCTCTTATATTCTTGTTAAAAATTACTCAACTACTTATTCTTCCCACTAAACACTATTCAAATCCTTCTTCCAACCTCCTTTGATTCACTGTTGTTACATCCCACAAAACAGGATGTTTCTAATGTATAATTTAGTCATATATCTTCATAAAATTCACTGGTTACTAAAGTTTTTTGGTTTTTTTTATAACAACAGTCTTCAGCAGAAACACAATTTTTTAGCAGATGAAACTCCCAGTGACAAAAACTTCTTTCTGAACCTGAGCAACATGGTACAGCCAGATAGTGAGTCATGAGATCACTGCTTCGAATCAAACTAGCAGAACCCACAGGATGGACTTGAGGCTCGAGATCAGATAGACTGACATGACAAACACTTAAACAAAATGGGCAAACATCTCACACACCACAAAGCACACTGGTCACACAGGCTCATGCCTTGTGCTAGGTGAGTCCAATGCCAGAATTTAATTTCACTTCCAAGAAAGTGAAAGAGTGATGCAGAAGCTTTGATTAGTCATCATCCAACTTGGCAAAAAAAATCACTGGCCAGCGCTTAATGTCTGATGTAGTTATTGCAAAGGCTGCATTGTCCCCACATACACACACACACAAAAAAAAAAAAAAAAAAAAAAAAAAAAGCCAACAAAAGCAAACTAAAAAAGAACCCCAAAATCACATGGCAATATAAAATCATCACCACTCAGAAATTTATTGACTACAGCTGCATGAATCTGAGATCCAGACTATCTATGCAAAGTGAAACTAGAATCTAAACAGCAGGTATCAGGCATTACTAGAACCTCTGCATTACCAAACAGAGAAATAAAACCTAGAAAAACAAATGAATAGTATTAAAAACAGGAGAGAACTTTGACAAAATTCAGTTTGCATTGATAAACAGTTCTCAGGAAATTTCTAGCTCAAGGAAAATGAGAAAAAGTGAACTTGAAGAAAAAGGGACATTGTTCAGAACTAACGGGACTTGAGCTGCTGCAGTCACAGCAAGGTAATCACAGTGAAAGCTCCAAAAAGCCAGAGCACGTGGGGGTTTCAGGGAAGGATGACAATGGAGAGAGGAGAAACTTCTATACCCTTAGAGGAACTACAGGTCTGAAAAGGCAGAGGAGAACGGGAAAGAAACAGCACAAAGGAAAAGGTCAGATTAACAAAGATGCCTCATAAACCCAGCACTTGAAGCTGGTATTACCAATTGCACGCTATAACTTCCTATTAAGCTACTAAAATTCTATGTTGAAATTTTAAGAGGAAAATGGATAAAGAATAGCAAAGCTGAGATAGCAAAACATCCATAATTTAAGTGGCACAGGAAACAGATGGGCAGAATATTTAAAGTTGTCTTTAACAGACCAGCTTCATTTTATCCTATTTTTTTTCCTATCATTTTTTTAAACTATGAATCAGAATATCTTACTATTAATAACAAGGCAAGAGAGCTATTAAAGAATAATTCTGTAATTGTTAGTGTGCCAAACAGAGCAATAGAAATTATAAAAAACACTATAGAAATACTAAAAATATTTGCTACCATGGTGCGAGTATCCACTGCCAGTCTCTCCACTTCTAGAAACATGGAACTACAGCCAGTGAAAGGGAAGTGAAAAACCCTTTTTGATCACAGCACCTGTGCTGAAAATCCCACATATCTCAGTTTCAAGAATGCAGTTTTTGTGAGAGGATTTCATAGTTGCTGAAAGGGGCAACAAATGCACTGCTTAAGACAAAATAAGCCTGATTTATGCCCCCAGAAGAAACTGGACAGCCAGTCATCTGTGATGAAGGAATGAAGAGCAGGACAAGCTTCATTCATCTAACCTGACTTCCAGAGGAAACTGGCTTGTTGTGGACTGTGCATGGACAACACCCTTCACTGTCAGAGTGGGAAGAGAAGGCAGGAGCAGCTGTCAGGCTCAGAGGGACATGGCCAGGGGTGCACAGGGATGGGACATGCAGCCTGTCCTGAGCCACAGCTGCAGCACTCAGGCCACTGCAAATTGCTCCAGGGGTGAAAGCAACAACTCATGGAAGTGCTTCAACCTGAGAAACAAACTCAAACTGCCGTGAGAACTGCTTAGCAGAACATCAACCACTAAGGATGGAACTGCTGCCTTAACTTCACACAAATCACTCAATCAATTAAGTTGGAAAAGACCTCTGGGGTCACTGAGTTCAATCCATGACAAATCACTGCCTTGTCACCCACACCATGGCCCTGAGTGCCATTCCTTGAACACCTCCAGGAATGGGGACTGCACCACCTCCCTGGGCATCCCTCCAATGTCTAATCACCTTTCTGTGAAGAAATTCCTCCAGATGTCCAACCTAAACCTCCCCTGGCACAGCTTAAGACCATGTCCTCTTGTCCTGTCACTTGGGATTATTTCATGTAGCCATGGGATCACTTGAATAAGCAATCTCCACATTCATTAGAACATCCCTTTTAATCAAATTTTACTGTTTTCTAGGATACATTCCCACAGCTTATAAGAGACAATTTACAGTCTTAGGTAGAAACTTCCCCTCTGGCTGTACCTAAACACAGAGCTGACCAGAAGCCCAGGTGTGACACAGTTTCAAAAGTCACACACAGAACACTTATCAGGCAATTGCCAGACACATTTTAAGTACAGAACTGATTCTGCATCATCCCACCTGCCCAAAAAAAAAAAAAAAAAAAAAAAAAAAAAAAAAAAAAAAAAAGTATCATGCAGGTTTAAATCTACCTGTGTTACACAGTGATACCAATTTTAACTCTATTAAAAAAAAAATCTACCTCAAAAGATATTAAAGTTCACAGGATAAAACTTGTTTTCCCAGAACCAAGAATCATTATCAATTCTTTACATTTATTAAATTAATCACCTCAATATTTTTATTGTTTCACTCAACCCTAATGTAAGGCTGAGAGAATTAGGTCTATTTCGCAGGAAGGGTGCTCTTCAAGTCCTTTGGAACTTTTCCTGTTTTCCAAGAATCATTAAAAAAAAAAACCTATATGAATTATAAACAGTTCTCTGGCTTGCCCTTTCGGAGTTCATGGATACATGTTATCTGGGCCTCTGAATTAAAAATGCCAAATTTAAGTGTAACTGCTGTTTAACCTTCTCCTTGAAAAGAGAGTACATTCCATGATGTGAACATTTTATCTGCCTTTTTCCCAAGCACAGAACAAAAATATTTACTGCGCACTCTTGCCTTACTGAACATTCTAATACTTACGGTGCAGACTTTTTAAATTCTTTTTTGGTTTTGTCTAAAGGTTTTCCTCTTCCAAACATAATTTCTGTGTTTTCTAGAACTCTTAGCTTCAATACTTCTTAAAATATTTGCCCTTTTTGTTTCTGCTTGGGAGATTACAACTTTTTGGTGATAATGAAAAGTTCTTAAACAACTTCCAGTTATCTATACATTTGGATTTTAAGTACAATTTACAGGTCAAAACAGAGTAAGTTACAAGCATTTGTGCTTAAGCAGATATTTTTGTTGTGAAGTCAGTCTAAATGAATTATTATTGAGGATTAGCTGTATGAGAATTAACAAGGTTTTACTGCTCAAGAGATTATAGTTATTCAGAAGAACAAAATTAATACCCTCTCTTCTGCCAATAAAAATCACATTTCAAATTAACACATGGAACTGTGGATTTATTTGATACTCTATCTCAATTCTATCAGAATTAATTAATCCACAAAGAGGAAGGAACAAGACATTTTCGAAACGTGCCTGCAGAAAGGAACCAGCAGCTGAAGCACTGGGCTGCACAGCACCCGCCTGGTGCAGTCCTGGTTCAAACCAGAAACTCCCACCCTTCACAATTAGCAGATGCAATCAGTTGCTTTCTTACTGTGAGTTATTACAAAACCACAGAAAAACGCCTGTCAATCCCCACCAGCCTGGGAAGGAGGTGGTTACACACAACACCCAGCTTGGCTCCCTGAGCTTCCCCTCCCCAAGCTCCTTCTGTAGCCAGGGGATAGAGAGGAGCTCTCGAAGGGAATATAAAGAAGTCAAATCAAGCTTACATTATGCTTAAATGCAAGTAATGCCAGATAATTACAAAACCAGTTTATCATGCAATTCTCTACCCCAGCCTTTCACAACCAGGTACTAGTTGGCAATACTCCCAGAGACCTTTCATGAAACTACAGAAAATCCTACAATAGAACTGTGGATTTTCTCATTATGCAAATGTATTTCTAATTATTTTTCAATTCTGTTCTGATTTTGACCTCAATAGTACAGGTTGGCAGTGAATTTCATAGGTTAATTACATGTTATGTAAGAAGTAATGTTCCTTTTTTTCTTTTCTTAATGACTTTTACATCTTCCCTCTCTATTTCATTTGCTAATCACCTTGCTCTGAGGCTGTAAGACACACAGAATCACATCACTGACTTACATAAGAAAAGCATTATAACAAGTGGCACCAAACTTTTTCATATGCTTGCCTTTTCCTCTGAACTGTAAATTTTCCTTTTTTTTTTTTTTTTTTTTACTCCCAGATAATTCTGCTTCCCATTCTCAGAGTTCAATATTTGCCTTTTGAGCAAAACAGAATCTCTTATTCTAAGCAGTGTTTAGCTTGCGAAATCACAGTATTTCAAATTTTATTCCAAAAACTTTTGCTCTGGTGAAGATCACTTGCCAGGTGTAATGTGCTTTTAGAGGAATTGAGCAATTCTGTCTTGAAGCCAAAAAAGCCCTTTGTTTGTAAATGAAATTCCCAATTAAACAATAATTGCTTTTGTTGTTTTTAAAAACAAAACACTAATTTAATCCGGGTCCTTCCTCCACAAAGTACTTCCCCTCAATGAGATTTAGGCTCTTTTCCTGAGGACCATGGAGCTCCCAAATTAGTGATTCACTGACTTCCCAGACCAGGCTCAGGGAGCAGCACCTTCAGTAAGGACAGAACAAATTTCTTCTGCCCAGGGCTCCAACAGAGCCTTTGGAGCAAGGAGAAGTCTGCCCACCTGAGCCTCTGCCCTGCCCACTCCTCCTCAGGAAATGGATTTACTGCCCTTGTGTAAATGCTGGCCATTTATCAGACCCTTTTCTAGACTCTTTAGCCCAGATCACCTTCACAGAATCAACAAATCATTAAGGTTGGAAAAGATCTCTGGGATCATGGAGCCCAACCTGAGACCAAACACCACTTGGTTAACTTGACCATGGCACCACATGCCACCTTCAGCTGTTCCTTGAACACCTCCAGGGAGGGTTCCCACCACCGCCCTGGTCCACCCATTCCAATGTCTTATCACCCTTTCCATGCAAAAATTCCTGTTTGTTCCCTGTCCTGTATTTTTATCATTTTACAAGGTCCCTTGAGAGGCAACTCATCTCTCCTGGTCTCCTATCTCTTTTCTCAATGGATTGCTCTACACTTTCCTTCTTTGAACACCAAGCAAAAAGAACTATAAAAATGCTCCTTTTGATACACATTAGCTCCTTTTGATACACATTACAGTCAAACCTACACCCCTCATTTGCCCTCCCCAGTCACGCCAAATTGGTAATATTTTCAAGCTCAGAAATGCTTCGGAGTTTTCAAATGAGTCTTTCCATGTATCACCACAAAATGACAAGGACAACTTCCAGCTGACACAAAGTTACCCAGCTGGGCTTTTCAGAACTGCCTGAGGACCTCTTTCCTCTAGAGTTTTGTTTGGACCTCTACCTGTTCTTTCAAGGCTGTGAACAAACTTTAATAAAACAATGAGGGGAAAAAAAATAATAACCAAGAAGTTTCTTACTTCTTTTATGAGAAACAATACAAGTCAACTCAGGAACTTCTCTATGCTGCTTAAACTAAGTCCCTGACCTCAGATCAGGTTTAGAAAGGACAACTGGTAGACTCTCTGAACTGAGATGGATCCTGGGTTTTTACCCCTACTCAGGGAGTTTAATTAGATGCACCAGTTGAAACACTGAGTGAGAAATCAGCTGGTTTCACTTCAGTAGAAATAAACACCTCGAGTGTTGAATCTCAAGTCTTGTGATAATGTTTCATTAATTCTCCTTTCAGAAAGATTGCTCACAGGGAAAAGATACTTACATTTCTAAGAGCACAGAAAAGAGCTTTTGATATCAGTCTTTTTAAGGAAACATGATACACAACCAGACCAAGAAGCACACTCTTCTTTTTCTCCCCTATTAACAATCGGCTTTTCTAATAACAAACTCAGAGCAGTTATTCTTAGCTTATTTTCTTCTTTTAACTACATGGTTTTCACTTATGCTCAAAATTACTTGGGGTTGTGTTGGTTTTTCGTTGTTTTGTTGTTGCTGTTTATTTTTTTTAAATGACCTTAACAGGAGATTTTCTTAAGGAATCTCAGGAAGGATAATTAATCTAATAGTGCACTCTTTTATCTGTTAATTTGCTCAGAGGCCTAAAGAATTTTACTTTACTATGTAAACAGTTTACCAAACATAATTTAGTTGTTTTATAGCCACCTTAAAATTTACTGCTGCAACTAACCAAATCACACTTCCCTGAATCACCTCCTCAATTCCTTTTCATCCCTACACTCCAGCAGCAGTTTAACAAGATGAGCACATTTGCCACCCTACTGTTCTCCAGAACAGCAACTTAATGAGATTTGCATAGCTGAGTCTATAGCTCAGCTCCTGCATTTCTCAATTCCTTGTGGCTTTTCAGGGACATTGTCTGGCCCTTCAAGGGAAGCTCCTTGTACAAGTATCAACTGCTGTGCCAGCACCCTATGTCTGACCCCTCCTCAGCCTCCTCAACAACCTCATTTCACCCCAGGAACAGAATGGAGCTCTGTTAAATATTTCCTCAACATTCGCACCAAGGAAGATGGATATAAAGAAACTTTTCAGCCTCCGCAATTATCTTGCCCTACTTAAGTGCTCACTTTAGTCTTTGGCAAAACAAAGCATTTACCAAGTCTGCTTCTACAGAGCAGACAACCTATTCACACGTAATAAAAGAGGAATCAAACTGAGTTTTCTCTTTGGCCTGTGTTTTGCATTTTAGGATACAAAGCATCTCCTTTCACCTAATGGCTTCACTCGAGCAGCTTTTATTAAGACAACACTTGTTTATGTAACACAAAACGACAGTTTCCTAGCATTTATTTTTGTCAAACTAATTCTGATTGTATTGTAATGTATTGTATTGTATTCAGTCTTCTGAATGACTGTTCCAATAAATTGCTTTCACTATTAAAACCACCGAATTTCCATACTTCTGATGCTCCTTTGTTTTTAAGCAACACACAAAACCATTGGACCCTGGACAGGTCACTTTTTGGTGGTGAGCATTACCATGTTGCTTCCTGATAAATCAATCCCTCCTGTGAGATGTGGAACTTCATTATCCTGCAGTTCACTGTCCCGCAGTAGGTCAATTGTAGTTACCTTGTGAATCAACTCTTGTGCGTTACTTAATCCCAAACTGCTACTAATGCCAGGTCTTTTGTGCTCTAAACACAAATAAACCTGTAGGGTCTGAAAGATGCAAAAAATGACTCTTTTAGGCAGACTTTTTATAAACATGAAAACATCTGAAGAAAAAAAAAATTAACCAACAGACATCTGAGGACTTCAATGCAACTTACAAAGAATATAAACACCCTGATTTTGTAGTAAGCATATAGTAAACAGAGCCAAATGCAGAACAATGAGGAAGAAAATAAAAGTTCTTGATCTAGTGCTTCAGCTATAAAAAAAATCCAAGTTACAGCCACCTGCTCCTACCCGTAAAAATGTCTATTTTTGCCTGGAGAATACCATCAAGACAACAGGGCAACAGATTCAAGTGACTATGGTCAGATAGCAAGAAGAATATGCCAGAAGATAACACAATATAATTATCCATATTAGAGATGAAGCCAGAACATCTTTCTGAACATATCAAATAAAATCAAGTTGCTGTATGCAAGAACTGACACAAATGAATACTTAAGGCCCAATACAATGTAGCTCCAATATATAAAAGCTTAACAGAACAATTCCCCTCTCCCCGTGCATTAAGCTTGTTCAACACAAGTGTCTGGGGTCTTGGCTGGTCTTTGAATCTGTTGTGTTTTAGAGGTTGTTTTTTGGTTGGTTTTTTGTTTGTTTTAAAAAATCAATTATTTTCTTGTTTTCTACTGTGGGTAGATTTTCTGCAATTTTTAAAGTAATTCTAAAAATCAACACTTTTGGTCACAAACCCATATTTGAATCTCAAGATACCACCACTTGCGGTGACTGCACCCAAATATAATCAGTACTACAGGAAGTACTTTCAACTCTTTGTTTTTGCATTCCCACACAGTGTGTTAAAATAAAGGTCAACATGCAATATTGAAGCTCACAGTATCTGATATATTAGCATATAAATATCTTCCATTTTACTACATATATTTTTTTGCCAATCAGCAGGCCTTTGAGCAGATTATCTTTTAAAATTCTCCCTCCCAGACATTTTTATTTATGTCAGTCATGCATACAACAGCTGTAACAAGGATGTTCTGCCCAAAATTCCGCTCCAGAAATGTCATGTGTATGCCTGAACATCTTAAAACAAAGCAAGGGCTAATCAGCTACTCAGTAAAAGACTGGGAAATCCCTGTCTTCAACTTTATGAATACAAACTGTCATACATATTAGAATGGCAGGAAAAAAACCCCACTATTAATATATTTTATAGGGTTTATATACAGAGTTATAATATTTTATTATTATGAAATAACAGGAAAGCAGCTCTAGCACAGGTGAGTTACTGTATTTCTCAGAATCTCTTGTTATCTTTAGCAGACATACGCAGAATTTCCAGAAAGCATTGTTTGCCTAGAAGAAATCCTGTCTCAAAACCTGTAAACGTAGTTCAGACTGATGCAGTAATTGACCTCAGAGCTGCTAAAAAAACCAAGTCTCTCCTCCACTTTTCCCTATCATCCAGCTTCTAAGTCCTGTGCCTTGCTGAATGAAGGTGTAGACAGGCTGAAGAGGGAGCTCTCAATCTCTAGTCCATATGAAAGAAAGGGAAAAAAGCACATCTAACATCTTTTGAGCTGTCTGCAAACTACACGGGACAAAGTATTAGCTTACTCCCTTGAAAAATTATGATTACGTGAGCCTGGTACTGACTGTAAGAAGCCAAGTGAAACACCTTTATGAGCCTTCCTTTATCTTGGAAATTAAATATCATTAGGAATACTACACCTCCATCAAAGAGCACAAACACAAGGACTTGCTGGTTTACAGACTTTGTAGCTAAACTGATAGATGTTTTGCAACCGAACACAAACTGCAGATCTCTCAGACAACAGCACACCAAACACATCAAAATGCAACATTTCACTAGAGTGAAACACTTCCCATTACTCTCTCAAGAAAGCTACATTCCAATTTTGGAGGCAGATCAGGTAAACTTTAAGAAAACACTTAAAAGTCTCTAACAGTTTATATTATGCCAATTTGCAATGCACTCATCCTAACACCATACACTCAAGCTATTTTCATACTTCTACTAGAAAGAACACATACATGGTCCCAATTTAAAAAAAAAAAAGCTGTTAATTTTTATGAATGCAGTATGTGCAGCAAGGGCGCTTGGAAATGAACATTACAGTAAGACTTTATATCTGAAAGATGACAAAATAGACTCCCTAAAGATTTTTTTTCTCTCTTTTATGAAATTTATCTTGGTAACAGATAGCGACAGACTGCTATATCATGGATCAGTATTAGTCATCAAATCCCACAACATTAGGAACTACAAGCTCTCAGTCACAGTAACAGATGCAGGTTTTTTTGTAGAATGATATAAACATGCTTTTATACTAGTTTTTAATATCAAAAAGAGTAATGCTCTAAACCACCATATTTGCTACATAAAATATAGCAAACATACATCCTAAATAAAGTGCTTTGGAGTAAAATATATTGAGGCAATAAAAATTCCAAAAAGATTTCTAACAGAGAAAAATACAGAAAATATTTCAACTAAAAGAACTGCAAACAGAGTTCAGGATGGAAAACAGCAGAGTAGAGCCCAAAACATTCAATAACCACATGCTTATGATTAAAGGGACTTCTGTGAACTTCAAAGGCATCTTAGGTAACATTTTCAAATACAGTGGCAACTGTAAAGGACAGCTACAGAAATTACAATGTTCTAAATGGCCATTTCAATTTCTCATCTTGCTTGGATTTTGAACAATTTTTTTTTTTAAGAAAGTAGGCTAATCTCTCCAAAGACTACCAAGAAAACCTTGGAGGACTTTGAGGTGTT